>NC_085138.1:262688532-263002241 GCF_035046485.1 Aedes albopictus
CAGGAGTTCCTCCGGGGATTCTCCAGCAGTTTCTTTTTGGGATTCCATTCTTTTTCTTCTTCTTTATGACTCTACGTCCCAACTTGGACTTTGCCTGCTTCGCTTCAACTTAGTGTTTTTTTGAGCACTTCCACAGTTATTAATTGAAGGGTTTTCTTTGCCTGCCATTGCATGAAGTTGTATATTGTGAGGCAAGTACAATGATACACTATGCCCAGGGAGTCGAGAAAATTTTCCCGACCGGAACGGGAATCGAACCCGCCGTCTTCGGATTGGCGATCCATAGCCTTAACCACTAGCCTAACTGGAGACCCCTTGGGGTTCCATTAGAGGGCAATTATACGCCACGTAAACATTTATGGAGAGGAGGAGCCTGGAGAAGGATCCACACCAATTTTAAATTCTTTGTATGGACAAAAGTCTTCGAGAGGGAGGAGAGGTTCTAAGATAACATGAGCATGAGCATGAGCATAGATAACCGCACAATTCATAGTTGCTACTCCGTGATTGACCAGAGCAATCAAAATTGCACAAAGATCCAATGAATAGGGCTTGGGACTAGCTTACTATTCTCAATGTAAACAATTCGAGAACTCTCAACTTTAGTAAGGTCAATAACGGCGCCGGTCACGTTCTTACGGTCATCGAGGATGGGAGGGAATGTTAGTAAGACAAACGTTGTTATAAAGACCGCGAATCGCTGCATCTTCACGTTTGTCTCAGGAAGGAATTTTTGTCAGTAGGGTAGGGTACATTGTCAGTGTGGGAGTCACCTATGGTTGGTGATATGATTTGACAATGGATCAATATACCCAAACCGCCGTTAACAACCGACCACTTTTCGACGCAAAAACAAGCCAAAAAGAAAATTCTATCGCGCGTCTCCACTCCACTAGGGAGCAGAAACCATTAGTCTATTCCACACAGAAATACACTGAACGCGATTTACTTGTCGGCGCCCGGATTTCTTTATCTCGATCGGCGAGCCCGAACTAACACTTTTCATTCGAGAGGAGAGGTTCTAAGATAACCTGAATTAAGTCTACGTGGTTTATTAACAACCTCTCAGTAGTTCCAACAAGAATTATGAATTATTGGAAGCTGCTTCAGGATTGGGGCCTTTTCAGTTAATGATTGGACTTAATAAAGTACTTGCAATGATTTGGCCAGATGTGTGGTGTTGAGTGGGTCTATGACATGGTTGATAGTAGCGACATCAGCATTTTTTTTTGCAGAATAACAACCACCACAGTTTTCCGGAGAATCAGTAGTTTGGATTTGTTAGCAGCAAAACCAGCAAATTGATCGAGATTCCTGAAATATCAGCAAACTTTTCGGTTGTCAATTACACCGGTCACTTGTCAAAATATAACAAAAGTTGAACAGTTTATTCTAACGGCAGTGCATGTCCTGATGTAGTATTTTGAATGACGAATAAAACAAAAATTGGCTGATTACCTTCCTGGCATGTAGGCATTTAAATTGTACTCGAATCAAGTGTATTTGAACCACGGTTCTTTCAATCGGCAAGTGCAATCGCAGTTAAGACAGCTCCACGGATTGACCTATACATTCAGCAGTCTTTTCAAATATTTTGTGGCTTGATTTAGCAACAACTGCAAATTCTTGAATTGATTGTTAATATACGTGGAGTATTATTACACAAAAAAAATGTCAAAAAAAAAAATATCAAGTCTCAATTATATCTTTCTTCAAATCCATTTTCCAAACAAACTATCTATTTTTTTATTCAGCTCACTGAAACAATTCAACAAAGTGCTACCATACTTCACGGCGGTCGAATTAACTGACACTTCAGAAGTCTCTGCTGTTTATTCAGTTAACCGATGTCAACAACGATGACAGTGGAATTTGCTGAAAATTGCAGCAATTTATTTTACTGAACTATTTGCTGAAATGTCAGATCGGCAGAATTCTGCAAAACTATGCTGATTTTCGGCGAAAAGAAAATTGTGTGTATGCTATGCTATGCTATCATGGAGTTTCTACGGGGATTACATTAAGAGAATCAACAACAAGAAGAATTTGTATTTTTACCCTTCTTACACCCATAAGAAGGGTATAAATACCGCTTGGAAAACCGACTTTCGATCCGAGGCCCGCAGGGCCGAGTCACATATGACGAATTTCGCGCCAACTCGACCAGTGGTTGGCAACACCCTCTCAGAATCGAATGAAACTTGGTGGGCATAAAGACTAGGTTTTTATAAGCAACTTTGCATACTTAAATTTTCGAAAATTTTCAAGAGTAACATTTGAAGAGGGCCTAACTTTTTTTCGAAGAATTTTTTAAAATCGATGTAACTCAAAAATGACAAGACCTATAGAAAAGTGTTGTATGGGGGACTTTTAGAGAATTGTCCAAGCTTTCATGAAAAAATATTTTAAAAATTCTAAATACATTTTTACACGCTAAAAAATATATTTTTAAAATTAAAAGTCAATTTACAGAAAATGCCCACTTTTTTATGTTTTGAAATTTTTTTCCAAGAAAGTCAATATTGTTGCCTAACTTTCCTCCATACATCACAAGATGGGCACTTTTAAGGAAAAAATTTTTTTCTAACAAAAACTTTTTCATGTTATTTTTTTAGCGTGTTGCGTATTAGCTTGTACAGGATGTATCAAGAATCCTTATACCCATTTAATAACACTCAATGGGCATTACAACTTTGTTTGATTGGGTGCCTTCTTTTTCTTGGGGTTACATCCCAACTGGAATAGAACCTGTTTCTCAGCATGTTTTGATATCTGAATGCTTAAAACAGCATTCTGTTTGCTGAAATTGTATTATTGTGTGCCTAGAACCAGTGAACTAACATTATTATTATTATTAGCTTTATTAGGGAGATTTTCAGCCCGAGGCTGGTTCATCTCCAAGAACTAACATCATTATTAGAAACGAATGATAAAGAATCGGTTTTATTTCAACAATGGCTAACCACTGATTGATGCAATTTGGAAACTATTACAAAGACTATAGACGAGTTTGTTCCGTATTTTGTAGAAAAAGTTGATAAGCTTATAACTCATGATTTCATTTATAGAGAACAATCCTCATTTTTGCGGGATAAAAAAGAATCTCTTAAACAGGGTGAAGTATTAACAATTTGTGACTTTTCAGAAAATTATTTATTTATCATTCAAAATTCAGCTCAAGGTTACCATTGGAATAATTCTCAAGCTACAATTCACCCCTTTGAACTGTACTACAAAACAGACAATAAGTTGGAAAACTTGAGCTTTATAATAATATCTGAAGTACTTACACACGATACAACAGCAGTTCAGTTATTTATATCAAAACTGCTGGATTCCATTAAACAATCGATTGATTTCTCAAAAATTACTTTCATGTCAGATGGAGCAGCAGCTCATTATAAGAACAAAAAAAAAATTGCCAGTTTGTGCAGTTTTCGGTCCAAGTATGGATTGGAAGCAGAATGGCACTTCTTCGCAACTTCACATGGCAAAGGTCCATGTGACGCTGTTGGAAGTACTCTCAAGCGAATGGTAAAACGAGCAAGTCTTGCTCGAGATTATGGAAACACAATCACAACTTCTCGAGAACTGTATGACTGGGCAGTTAAACAGCCAGATACACATATAACAAAATTGAATTTTAGCTTTATTTCAAATGAACAATATGCAAAAATGACGGATGAACTTGAAGAACTATACACATACAGTCACGTTAAAACAATACCTGGTACACAAAAATTTCATTCATTTGTGCCAATTTCTGAAAATCAAATTGAAGCGAAGAAGTTTTCGAATTCAAAAGATAATCCAAAAAAGTTTACTTTGTTTCAGATAGACTAAAGATCTAATATTCAAAAAACGTTACAATAGAATGTATAAAAGAAGGATGTATATATTGTAGAAAAGAAAATAATTGAATACACATATACATATGTACATATTTCATCAATACACAAGCGTTTTCATTGATATAAAACCCTAAAAGCAAATTTGTCTTGAGCCCTTTCCAATATCAAGCACGTTTTCAATGTCAAGCACGTTAAGATATTAAAAAAGTAGTTGAGCCCATTAAGTTTTAATGGATTGTCATTAGGATTCTAGATACATTACTGTACGAGTTAATGCACAACACGCAAAAAAAAAAATGAAAAAGTTTTTTTTAGAAATTTTTTTTTCCTTAAAAGTGCCCATCTTGTGATGTATGGAGGAAAGTTAGGCAACTATATTGTCTTTCTTGGGAAAAAAAATTCAAAACATAAAAAAGTGGGCTTTTTCTGTAAATTGACTTTTAATTTTAAAAATATATTTTTTAGTGTGTAAAACATTTTTTTATATTTTTTAAATATGTTTTCTTGAAAGCTTGGACAATTCCCTAAAAGTCCCCCATACATCACTTTTTTGTAACACTTATCATATTCGAGTTATATTTTTTGTGAAAAAAACGGCTAATGCGCAACACGCTAAAAAAACTAACATGAAAAAGTTTTTGTTAGAAAAACTTTTTTTCCTTAAAAGTGCCCATCTTGTGATGTATGGAGGAAAGTTAGGCAACAATATTGACTTTCTTGGAAAAAAAATTTCAAAACATAAAGAAGTGGGCATTTTCTGTAAATTGACTTTCAGTTTTAAAAATATATTTTTTAGCGTGTAAAAATGTATTTAGAATTTTAAAAATATTTTTTCATGAAAGCTTGGACAATTCTCTAAATGTCACCCATACATCACTTTTTTGTACATCTTATCATAATCGAGTTATTTTTTGTGAAAAAAAAACGGTTAAAGAACTTTGACTCTTTTTAAATGTTAGTCTAGGTTAATTTTGAAAAAACAAAATACGCAAAGTTGCTTGAAAAGGTAAAGTCTTGAAACCTACAAAATTTCATAACATTCTGAGGGGGTGCTGCCAACCCCGAAGACGAGTTGGTGCGAAATTCGTCATATACCAATCAACTCAGCTCGACGAATTGAGCAAATGTCTGTATGTGCGTGTGTGTGTGTGTGTGTGTGTGTGTGTGTGTGTGTGTGTGTGTGTGTGTGTGTGTGTGTGTGTGTGTGTGTGTGTGTGTGTGTGTGTGTGTGTGTGTGTGTGTGTGTGTGTGTGTGTGTGTGTGTGTGTGTGTGTGTGTGTGTGTGTGTGTGTGTGTGTGTTTGTGTGTGTGTGTGTATGTGTGTGTGTATGTATGTTACAAAAAAATGTCACTCACGGTTCTCAGCCGTCTGTTGACCGATTTGAGATCTCTTGGAAGCAAATGAAAGTTACTACATCCTAGTAGAACGCTATTGAATTTTATTTGGACGTTCGGTTACCGAGATATCTTTCAAAGAGTGCAAGGGAGTAGTACAACTTAATTATTTTAGATATTTTTGACAAAGTGTATCACCATAAATTTCTCAGCCGTCTATCAACCGATTTGGGTTCTTAAGGCCCCAAACGAAAGCTACTACATCCTAGTAGAACACCATTGATTTTTTTTTTTTGATTGGACGTTCGGTTACCGAGATATCTTTCAAAGAGTGCTAGGGAGTCGTACAACTTAATTATTTTAGATATTTTTGACAAAGTGTATCACCATAAATTTCTCAGCCGTCTATCAACCGATTTGGGTTCTTAAGGCCCCAAACGAAAGCTACTGCACCCTAGAAGAACGCTTTTGAATTTCATTCCGATTGGACATTTTGTAACCGAGATATCTTTCGGGGAGTACTTTGGAGTAATACAACTTAACTTTTTAAGAGGTCTTTGACAAAATGCTTCATAATAAATGAATCAGCCGTGTGTCAATCGATTTGAGTTCTCTCAGCATCAAATGAAAGCTTCATCATCCAAGTAGTATGCTATTAAATTTCATGCCGTTTGGACATTTTGTTTCCGAGATATCTTTCCACGAGTACTAAGGAGTAATGAAATTTACGCTTTTGAGAGATTTTTGATAAAATGTATCATAATACATTTCTCAGCCGTTTGTCAACAGATTTTTTATGATCGTATTTGGTTACACAAGTTAGTTATACATGAAAATGCAATTGCATCAAATATATAAGAGCTACTATCTCTTTGTAATATTTGAGCTTAATAAACAGTAGCAAAAATATCACGGAATGTATGTAGGAAAAGCCTTTTTACCCTTCTTACACCCATAAGAAGGGTATAAATACCGCTTGGAAAACCGACTTTCGATCCGAGGCCCGCAGGGCCGAGTCATATATACCAATCAACTCAGCTCGACGAATTGAGCAAATGTCTGTATGTGCGTGTGTATGTGTGTGTGTGTGTGTGTGTGTGTATGTATGTTACAAAAAATGTCACTCACGGTTCTCAGCCGTCTGTTGACCGATTTGAGTTCTCTTGGAAGCAAATGAAAGCTACTACATCCTAGTAGTACGCTATTGAATTTTATTTTGATTGGACGTTCGGTTACCGAGATATCTTTCAAAGAGTGCTAGGAAGTAGTACAACTTAATTATTTTAGATATTTTTAACAAAGTGTATCACCATAAATTTCTCAGCCGTCTATCAACCGATTCGGGTTCTTAAGGCCCCAAACGAAAGCTACTGCATCCTAGAAGAACGCTTTTGAATTTCATTTCGATTGGACATTTTGTAACCGAGATATCTTTCGAGGAGTACTTTGGAGTAATACAACTTAACTTTTTAATAGGTCTTTGACAAAATGCTTCATAATAAATGAATCAGCCGTGTGTCAATCGATTTGAGTTCTCTCAGCACCAAATGAAAGCTACAGCATCCTAGTAGTATGCTATTAAATTTCATGTCGTTTGGACATTTTGTTTCCGAGATATTTTTCCAGGAGTACTAAGGAGTAATAAAATTTACGCTTTTGAGAAAAAAAAAATCTGGTAGTTGAGCCCATGGTCGATAATTCTATTATGGAAAGCAATCAACTACAATATTTTCTAGAATGACCAAAAATCACAATCATACATACGAATAATACAACAATAATTTTAATAAGTGTAAGAAGGGTTCTGTTCACCATAGGTGGATTAATTCAGGTTTTTTTTTTCATAACAGGTTCAACTAAGAGATCTCGAAATTCCTTCAGAATTTTATTTTAAGATGCACTCAGAAGTTCCAGAGTTCATCAAGGAGTTCTAGCGGGGTTTTCTATAGAAGTAATTACGGTAATTCTTCAAAAATTTCTCCTACAAGTTCTTACTGGATTCCATCAGGGCCCAAGAAACGCACATGTCATATAAGAGTTACGGCAGCACAAGTTTTGGTTGTATAGAAAATAATTCAAATTAATTTGCAAGAATTATGTCAAATTAACTTCTATATCATCAACACTTGCGCTGCCGTAACTATCATAATTATGTGTAGCTTGGGTAGTGCCTTCTAATATAAATAAAGGAGTTCGTTCTGGAAATCTTCCTGAAATCCTGATGCTTCTCCAGCGATTCCTGCAAGAGGACCATCTGGGATTCCTGTAGGAGTTTATTCTAGGATTCCAACAGGAGTCTTTTTTTATTCTTGCTGAATTTCCTTTAAAATCGTCTTTTGAATTCTTCCAGAATTTACATACTACTGGATATCAACCAGGAGTTCCTTCAGACAACACTACAAGAGTTCAAAATGGGAATCCTCCAGGAGTTGCTACTAGAATTAGTAAAGGGAATTCGTTCTGGGAATCTTTTGGAAATCCCACAGATTTGTTTTCCGGCAACCTCCTCCAGGAGTTTTTTTTTATGATAATCCTAAAAAAGGTTCCCTCTGAAAATCTTTCAGAAGTTGCGGCTTTCGACTGGTAGATACTGATACTCGGAGTTTTCGGCCATTCAGTCTTGCAAACTCAAACGGTAGTTTTTTACCTGCCCGACGTAGAGGCTGTGTTTGGTAGCCTAACACTCCGAAAACTCCGAGAACCTTTCAGAAGATCCTTCTGAATTTCCTTCCGTGAAACTTCTAGGTGTTCCTATTGGAACGTCCCCAGGAATTATTTCAGGAAACCCTCCTTCTCCCAGGAGTTTCTTCTAGAAATACTCCAGAACTTCTTTCTAATAATACTACAGAAGCTCATTCTGGGAGCCCCCTCGGAGTTAAATATGGAAATTTTCCAGGAGCTTCTTTTGAGCATGTTTCACAAATTCCTTTTGAGAATCTTCTGGGAGTTCTTTTTAGAAAATCTGACAGTTTATTACAGCATTCATCCAGGATTTTTCCTGGAATTCCTTATGTGAATCTTCTAGGATATTTTATTGGGAATCCTCCTGCACTGCCGTACTGCCGTAATTCTACAAAGTGACGTAAGCGGCATTGATAGTTTTGGCCCATTTTTTGGTTATTATGCATAAATTCTTGCTCATCCTCTATATTTCTTTCCATAGATGATAGATTACGACTGACTGCCTGCTATATAGGCATACCATAGTGTTATTTTTTCACCAGATATTATATATAATATACCAAAAAATATCGGCATTTTGAATGGCGCTTACGTCACTTTGCAGAATTACGGCAGCGTAGTGCTACGAAGTCACGTAAGCGAAAATGATTTTTTTTTGCACATTTTTGATTATTATGTATCAAACTTCAACTCATTCTATAAGTAATTCTTCTTCTTCTTCTTGGCGTAACGTCCTTACTGGGACAAAGCCTGCTTCTCAGCTTATCAACTGAGAGCTTCCTCTGCCAATGACCATTTTGCATTCGTATATCGTGTGGCAGGCACGAAGATACTCTATGCCCAAGGAAGTCAAGGAAATTTCCGTTACGAAAAGATCCTGGACCGACCGGGAATCGAATCCGTCACCCTCAGCATGGTCATGTTGAATACCCGTGCGTTTACCGCCTCGGTTATATTGGCCCTCTGTAAGTAATTACGGTTACGAGTACAGATTACGACTAGATCTTACAACCTTATAAAGCAGATAAACCACAGTGTTATTATTTCGACAGATAAATACCAAAACAAAACGTCGAAATTTTGGAATATCACTTGCGTCACTTTGCAGATCTATGGCTGAGCAGTTCCTTCTAGGAATCCTTCAAGGGTTCCTAAAAAATCACTAACTGAAATTCCTCGATTAATCCTCAGAATGAATTCTCAGAGCAGTCCCAAAATTAACTATTGTATTAATTACTTCTGGAAGTGTTCCTAGAGAAATCCCCAGAAGGTACTTAAAATACGTAAAAGTAGTAATGTTCAATATCAAGTTCGCTATCTACGTCATGTATTATGGTACACTCTTGGTTGCACATCAGTATTTTTATTTGGTAAACAGTAAAAGTGTTGTTTTTTTAGTTGAGTTGATCTGATTCCAAGATAGTTAAAGTTTATAATTTCATTTCACAATACTAAAGAAATCAAATGCATCTTAAAACAATGAATTGGTATCCCACAAATACCTTGTGATAAATCAATTAACATTCAAATACTCACGCGGCAAATCACTGACGTTCCAGGCCTTCAATACGTCTGATCTGTGAAACCCAGAATGGAAACGATCACTATTCCTGCTAATTGAGGATAATTGCCCTAACAACATCAAATCGCAGTAGATATGGCTGTTCCACTTTTCCGATTATGGGAAACTGTTACGACTGATCGCACAATGATAACCATTTAAAATGTATTCGGTGAAAAAAATCGTTAAGGCGTAAAACCACCAACTACGTACTACCTACTTCTTAGACGCAGACGACCGACCAAAACAAAAGACACACAGAACCGTAGGAATACATTTAAGCTCAAAGACCTACCTCCTCCTCCACATACGCAGGAAATCGAAACCCATCAGCTTCAGTCGTAAAATCCAAATCCCATTATCCCAAACTTTCTCTGCACAAAGCTGCTTGTGTTGTGGCAGCAAGCAAAACAAAAAGCAACGACACTTGGCACACTGAATTAACGGTTCACTCACTATACTTCTATATACTTATTTCGTCTTATTGGGTGGTTTACCACAGACTAACCCGGTCGTCGTCGTATGGCCTCTCTCTTCGCTCTGGGCGCTGCAGGCAGACACTACACCTCGCACTGACTTAACTACCTTTCCTTTCTTCTTCCACTATATCCAGGAAAACAACGGTTTCTGTGGGGCACCACGCAAAATCGCAAACTCTCTAATATCAATCAGCGGGTCCACAACGAACTACGCACAATAAATTTTATTTCGCAGCTCTCGATTTCGCCAAAAAAGCAGTGACGTCTCGTGCTCTACATTCACTGAATCACTGCCTGCTGAACCGAACCCCTCGGACTACTACGCGTTGACTTCCGAAACAGGGCTGCGCAACAATAACAACACTTCTGCTAACAGCGCGAACGTCGTCACCACGCGCGTTGTAACACATTCAACTTCTTCTGTCTGAGGACTTCCTCCTGAATGCAAGAAGACTGCTGTAATGGCTTGCTGGACGGACGGTTTAGAGCACTCTGCTTCCTGCTGGTCAGCCACTTTGCTCTTTCGGGGGGCTTGAGAATAAGTGTTTCCTCGCGTAACTTCTGGCGCATACTATTGGCTGATCGTCCAAGAAAACAAGTCGGTACCACTATCCCGCATCAAGCTCCGCCGTCGTTCGTCGTCACGACTCTCTGGTGTATTAACACCAACATCAACAACAGTAACAACAACAAAAACAACAACAGCTACATACAATAGTGTAGTTGGCACCAAGAGAAAGAAGAAAACTCGTAAACAAAAATAGAACGGTTGTGTTTTCTGGCTTCGTGTATTAATAATACGCGGTCTGTTTACGGCAACAGCTGGTGCTGATATGAAAGCGGGTTTCTCCGCCGTCCGTCCCGTCCGTTCAGCTGGGTATGGCTTTAGCAGCTTTTGAACGCCGCGCGCGTGTTCGTTCGATAGCGTTTCGTCCCTCTTGTGAACCACACCGCGGATGGATTGGATATCATACCCACATTAGCCCTAGTACTAGGTTGGTTTACTTCATGTCTTTTGCGCGAATTAAATGTAAACTGCTGTCGACGACGACGTCGACGTTGTCATGGTAGTTGATGTTGTTAGCGAAGGGCCAGACACATTTAGAGTTCGGCTTGGTGGTGGTAGGCCGAGTAAGCTTTGTGCTCTACACATTGAGCCGCATTTCGGTTGTATTGCTGCCTGTTTTTGTAGGCAGGTACGGATGGAGCAGTTGTTGTGAGCTTGCCCATTCCATTAGAAGTCGATATGTGGGTGTAGATGGCTGCACTAGGGTGGTTGAGAGAGGACGGAATGGTTCAGTTTCGTAAATATGAACAGCAATATTTAGTAATGAATGCTAAGTGCAATATTAGTTTTATGTACTTGCACGATGTTTTTTTACAAAGCTATTGAAATAAGAATAACATCATTTCTATATGTTTGATATTTTTCGGTCTTGACTTACGTTCTAATTTATATTATAACTTGATCACATATGACAACAATCACCATGCATTTTCTCCAAGGTTCTGTGAAATATAAATAAACATTGGAGACGCGTGGTTGAGCAGTTCATCATCCTCGGCCTCGTCCCGCATTTGCCAGATCGTTCTGCACCAAATCCGCCCACTTTGCATTCTGCTTTCCAGATCTCCTTATACCATTCATATCTCTTGCGAATCCCTGCTTTGCATGGTTGTTGTTCAGCATTCTCGCAACATGCCCTACCCATCGTATTCTTCCAGCTTTTGCCACCTGAGGAATTCCACGGAGTCATGTCAGTCGATCCTGAGCGACCATTTCAAAAATATCTGAAACTTTGCACAGTTTTTCAATTTCATCTAAATCGATATTTTTCGATATCAAATCTTCATGTTCACTCACCACTAACTTTTCAAAAGGGTGTATGCCAAAATAGTTCAAAAATATTCTAAAAGCTGTACAGCAAAAACGGAATGTTCAATTGTTATGAATTTTTCAGCCTAGTTAGATAACTAAATGATGATTCCTTAGAAAATATACACTGTAAAAAAATTCTTCTTTTACTTTTAAAAAATATGATCTTTGTCACAAAAACTCAAATATCTCAAAACCCCATCTTTTTACCAACGTAAATTTTTTAAGGTAAATGGCCCATTATATTAGCTATCTACCATAAAATTTTGGTGATGGTAAACTGATAAACAAAAAAGTTATGACATTTCATACATTTCACAATTTTTACATTTATTAACAAAAAAACATTTTTTTTCTGTGTAAATTATTTCGAGAATTATATTTTGATGCTGATTTTATTGTTAAGGCTACCGCCTGAATTAAACAAGTTGTTTTCATGATATTTTTGTTCGATTGTTCATAATTACTATAGTATCTATTTGAAACTTAGACGCGATCCAGTGTTGTGATCAAAAATATTGAGAGTGTCATACTTTTTATTGTACGTGACTGGTGAAAAAATCCCTTGATAGTGTTGAAAAGCTGTTGATTATAAGAAAAATGGAATTAAACTTATTTTTAAGACGAAAGCTGTTTAATAAAAGTTTTATATACGCGTATACGTCTAGTTTATCTGCAAAAAAAATTACCTCTTAGAGAACAGACTTTATGATCGGAAGAATGCGAGTAACTTCAACAACAACAAATGCCCGTGTAGTTGCCGGCTTAGAATAGCACTACGGACCCCCTGTTCCGGGGGTAAGAGTCCACCAAACAGGGAACCCCAATCCAAGGTGTCAGGCGACCCGTGCTGAGGGATGAATGGTTGAGGGGGTTTTAAACATGCTCGATCATTAACGGAGCCCGTAACGAGGGTAGATCTCCCTTTTGGGTTGCGTTACGGAGTAAGATCTACCAAACTGAACCCTGGTGACATACAACTTGTTAAGCTAGGGTAATGCGTTTTGGTAATAAGGATTAATGGTACAAAGCCCTTGTTACTAGTGACAGTTTCTAAAATTGCATTTATTTTGCCTTACGGATAGTTAAAGACTCGGTTTATCCTCGCCGAGACTACACTTGATGTATGGAAAACAAACATGCTTTGCGTATCTAATTGCGTATAAACCTATTAAGGACTGATAAGTACTGGTGATACAAGGACTCACGTGAATTCTTATTACCGAACACATTCTCTAATTTGACAGCGTTTTGCAACTAGCCTAAAGCCCCGGGTTTTTTTCAATGTTGTCCTGGGACTAAACTAGAAGCAAGACATGGATGAAGCCAGGGTTCCGATGCATGGACAAATATCAGTTCTACCGTTTTGTTTTTCTCAGAAATAGAATCGATTATGTGTGAATAAGGGCGCACTTTCGCTGAGAAAACGGTACTTTTTCATCACATTCGATTTCTCGAACCTCTGAGGTAACAAAACAGGAACTGTACAGAAATCGATGCTTCATTGCCTCTCAATGATAATGGAGTAGTACGACATGCACTAAATACTAAGGATACGGGTAATGCCACAAAAGATCTAAAAACTGGTCGCAGTGGCTCACCCGAACAGAATAAAAAAAATGAGAGGTACATACCACAGACAAACAGACGAAACGCCTAGAACAATTTTCGTGAAAATCCATCGCCCAGTTCACACTACCACCACCTGGTGGAAATGTTTCACGAAACACTGCGTTGTGCAATCTCGTCATCAGAAGGCGCTAGTGTGAAACGTCAAACGCAAAAAAACGATGGGCACTCTTCTGGTAATGAAAGCCACAACCAAGATTCAAAATGATCGTTAAAGGCGTGGTCAATGAAAATTTCGTCAGTGTTACGTTTATTTGTCTGTATACATACCATGACAATGCTCACGAAAAAGTAAAAAAAATACTACCGCTATGGATATTAAAAATTTTATATTAAACTAGCTGTACCCGGCAAACTTTGTCTTGCCTACTGCGTTTTTTGATGTTTCAAGTACCTAGCCAAGCCCAAGTCCCCGTTCAAAGTGTATGAAAACCGGAAATTCAAAAACTCTCAATTTTCCCATGTTTTTTGCCTCATAAGCCTTCCTTGGGTAAAAACTAACAGAACAAAACTAAGACGACCCAAATCGGATCATCCGTTCTCAAGTTATGCGCGGTCCCACGCATTTATATATATAAATATATAGATGTTTTCTTCAGCCAAGCAAACAACACCAAACTAGTCAGTTAAAACTAATAAGTGTTTTTGTTTATTATAATCTAACGAACAACATGAACAGTCGCTATCTCAAAAGTCTTCAACTCAAAGCTTTCTTGTAGACCGTTTGATGAAAAAAAAATGCATAAACTGAAAAAGATTGGTTATGCCCAAATTGAATTACTGTACACATAATATACATAATACATAATAAAAACAGCTTGTTTTACTCACGCAAGGCCATTAACAATAAAATCAACATCAAACTGTGATTTCCGGCCGAAATTAATTTACACTAAAAAAAAATTATTACTAAATGTGAAAATTGTGAAATGTTTGCATTGTTGTTTATAAGTTTATCATCACCAAATTTTTATAGTAGATTTCTAATACAATGGACCGTTTTCCCTAAAAATACCAACGTACAAGATAGGGTTTTGAGATATTTGAGTTTTTGTGACAAAAATGATATTTTTTAATGTTAAAAAAGATTTTTTTTTCACAGTGTATATTTTCTTAGGAATCATCATTTAGTTATCTAACTTTGCTGAACAATAAAATCAGCATCAAACTGCGATTTCTGACCGAAATAATTAACACAGAAAAAAATATTTACCAAATGTGAAAATTGTGAAATGTTATAACTTTTTTGTTTATTAGTTTACCATCACCAAATTTTTATGGTAGATTGCTAATACAATGGACCGTCTTCCCTAAAAAAATTACGTTGGTAAAAAGATAGGGTTTTGAGATATTTGAGTTTTTGTGACAAAAATGATATTTTTTAATGTTAAAAAAGATGTTTTTTCACAGTGTATATTTTCTTAGGAATCACCATTTAGTTATCTAACTTTGCTGAAAAATTCATAGCAATCGAACGAACCGTTTTGGCTGTGCAGATTTTTGAATTTTTTCGAACCATTTTCACATACACCCTTTTGAAAAGTTAGTCGTGATTCAAAATAAAAATTTGATATCGAAAAATGGCGATTTAGATGGAACTGAAAAACTGTGCAAAGTTTCAGTTCAATAGAAAATCATGAATTAAAAAATTTCCTTAATTTTGATGCTGTTGCTTGGAATCGCTCACCTTCGGGATGCTAGGTGCGCCGTAGTGTATCTAGTTGTATCGAACTAGTGATTATTTTTTCACCGCCACACATCGATCTCTTGTACACCTTCAAAGATGATCCTAAGCACCCGACACTCAGACACATCGAGTGCTTACATGTCCAGGTCTCGTACCCGTAGAGAACTACCAGACCGGTCAGTGTTTTGTGTATGGTGCGGGGGTGAATCGCAGTTTTTTGTTGAGTCCGTAGTAGCCCCGACTTACACTGATGATGCGCCTTCGTATTCTACGACTAACATTGTTACCTGCCGTTAATAAAAACCCAAGGTAGACGATATTTTCCATCACTTCCAAAGTGCCCTAATTTATCGTTACACTGCTATCTCTTGTGCGCGGTTTCGCCTGTAAGCATGTACTTTTTTTTTCGATGCATTCACCATCAGCACCCATCAGTTCAACCTTTGCTGCCTCACGTTTAGGCAGGTGTAAAATTCTGCCACCGTTCTAAATGTTCTAGCAATAATATCAATGTCATCCGGAAAACAGACAAATTGGCGGGTTTCATGAAAATCGTGCCCGGCTGTTGAGCCTGGCTTATCCCATAACACCTTCCTGGCATGAGACTCCATCACCTTGTCGTAGTCTCCGGCGAGATTCGAACGAACTAGACATATCAACCGAAACCCTTACTACACGGCATTTTACACCGTCCATCGTCGCTTTAATCAGTCTATTAAGCTTCCCGGAGAAGCTGCTCTCGTCCATGAGCTTCAAGAGCTCGATTCTGTTGCACACCACCTTGAAGTCGAATGGGGTGCTTTTCTCCTGGAAGAGATGGGTCTGCCGGCTCCGCTCCTGTTTGTAACGTTCCACGTTCTGTCGGGTTCCATCATGCAGCATTAGCGCATGCGCTGCATTCTTCAAAATCGCTCTGCCCTCCTCGTCAAAATAACAATTCGTTCCCGCCACGTACTCGAGGTGCTATCCGCTGCGTCGTTGATGGCTACTTTAACTGTACACCAGCAGTCCTTTAGAGAGACCACATCGAGATCATCCTCGTCTGGCTACGCTGTCTCGTGATTCTGCGCGTTTGCTGAGGTGACATCCGGTTGCTTCAGTCGCTCAAGATTGTACCGAGGCGATCGCCGGTACCGGACATTGTAGATGACGAGAAGTTTTTCCGGGTTGTTCGGACTCGTTTGGAAGTTGACCATCTATGTTAATTACTTTTCCCGAGCAGCCTAGATAGCTGTGTGTGTAGTGTCGATAGCGGTTGTCTCAAATGGCTAAGAATAACATTACGGTTAGCCTGATCAAGTGGTAAAAGTACACTAAACAGGTGACTCCTAATCCATGGTGTTATGCGGCTTTATGCTAGCCGTGCCAAGGAATGAATGGTTAATGTGAAACGGGACGCCGTGTTATTTTTCATATCTTCCCTCTCTTTCTATCAGGTCCTACCTACTGATGTCGGCTCCAGAGGCACGTTCTCTTCCATTTGGGAAATTTGTGCCATCGCTATGAACACGAGCCTATTCATCATTTCCCTGACGGAGAAGGGAAGGAAAAGGATAGGACATGGGAAAGGACAGGCAAGGGAATACGATCGTCATACTCGCAAAAGCGTACCACAATGGGTTCAAATAGTGTCCTGAAAAGGACACTGTAATAACGCATAAGCGTACCACAATGGGTTCAAACAGCGCCCTGAGAAGGACACTGTGATAACGCATAAAGCGAAAAGAGAGCCTATAGCTCTTTACCACAGCGGGTCAAGAACAACAGAACGTCCTGAAGATTCAGGTTTTTGAAGTCAGTTTCACTTAATAAGTGTTTACCGTATACTCGGAAACGCAGTTGCGCAAAAACTGGACAGTTACATATTTAATGATACGAAGTTCCATAATCGGATTCACCGCTATCACAGGCAAATGAATCAGCTTGCTGAATATTCGCCATGTGATAACTGAGTCGGCAGTGGCCAGTCAATGCTTTGGCCAGCATGCTGCAATTCTGCTTTGACAGATTTGTTAGATACTTTGCTACCCCTAGAGATGGCTCAGTACAATACAATTTTGTTTGACGACATGACTCCAAACTATTCCAGTATTGTTTGTGCTGAGTGGCAGCCCAGGTGTCAATCTGAAGCTTCACCCAACACTTGAATACCGGAATAGCTGGCTCAGGGCCATTGATGTCATGTGATGCTCCAGTGCGAGCTATCTCATCAGCCAATTCATTTCCAGCGATTGAAGAATGGCCAGGTACCCATACAAGGTGAACAGCGTTTGCTGAATTCAGCTCCTCGACTTGAGTTCGACAAGCGATAATTAACTTCGACCTGGAATTGGCAGAAGTTAGTGCTTTAATAGCAGCCTGGCTATCTGAACAGAAGTATATTTCTTTGCCCATTACGTGCTGCTGAAGTGCTGATTGCACTCCGCACATAAAGAGCAAAGATTTCGGCCAGAAAAACGGTGCAGTGTCTACCAAGTAAGACTGATACAGCCGTAACTCACGAGAACATACACCAGCACCAGCTCGACCATCGAGAAGGGAGCCATCAGTGTAACATACGATCTGAATTACTTCTTTCCAGATATCCAGATGTCCACTCTTCCCGGGAAGGGAATTTCGTGGAAAATGTCCTATATGGAAAATTAGAAGCAATTGTAAGATCACTTAGAGTGAGGACAATTTTGTCCCAATTCACCAAAAGTGGAAACAACAAGGTGTGTGTTGATGTGCGGTTCACAGGAGTTTCCTCTAGTAGACCGAGTACCCGTAGACGGTGAGTGCAAGAGAGTGCTTCTTGTTTGAGATGAATGTGTTGTGGGACAACGTCAAAGAGAACCTCGAACGCTGCCGTGGGAGTTGAAGAGAACGCTCCAGACATCGTGATTAGGCACATCCTTTGGAGATGGCCTAACTTTGATTGGATCGTTCTCATTTCTCCCTTTTGCCACCACACAAGACATCCATAGGCCATTATTGGCCGAACAACAGTTGTGTAAATCCATTTGATATGGGGTCTTGTACCATTTGGACAGGTGTACCTATTTTGGGCACTCGCTGCTATAACTACGTAAATTTCAAACCGAATGACTTGAATTTTTGTATAGACTTAGCTGCCGTTCTAAGCATATCTGTACCATGTTCAAAAATGTGCAACTGAGAAAACTGCGATTAAAGTTAATAACGCATTTGTCTAATTGACCAATAACTACAGTACCACAACGGCACACGCAGCCGTATTTCTATTAAAATGGATTATATCTGAAGTGGAGTCAGTGAAGTTACGTTTTTTAACGTAAAAAAAACATTTCATTTTTGAATAAATACTTCCCAGCGGGACAGTTATGCTGTGAAACACAACGAAAATTGGAAATTTCTACGCTTACTTTTCGCAGTTTTTGACTGTATTTCTTGTAGTGGGACAGATATGCTTGGAAATGCAACAATGGGACAATATGGCTTGGTATTTATTTTCGAAATTTCAGAACAAACTAAGGACTTTTACAAGTTTACATAAAAATACAGGTACAATTATACTGATAGGAGGAAAAAAATTAAAAATGTTGAAAATCAACATGGGACAGATATGCTTAGAACGGCAGTTAGGTGCGTACAGAATCTAACACTGTACAAAAATTAAAATCAATCGATTCGAAGTTGACTTAGTTATAGCTGCAAGTGCCCAAAATAGGTACACCTGCCCCAAAGGTACACGACCTTACTTGGGTTTTAGACCCCAAGTTGTATCAAAGGTTCGCCGGCATTGCCCGAAGGCCATACAAGCTTTCTTGATTATGAACTCAATGTGAGGTGTCCAGGAAAGCTTGGAATCAAGAATAACTCTAACGTACTTTACCTGTTCAGTCACATCGATTTCAGAATCAAAGAGATGCAAAGGTCGAACGCCATTACGGTTTCGCCTTTCCGTAAAAAGAACAATAGATGTTTTACTCGGATTAACCGAAAGGCCATATTGGCGACACCAACCCACAACTACCTGAAGAGCGTTTTGCATCAGGTCGAAAAGGGTGCTGATACACATACCGACTAACAGTGTTAGGTAGTCGTCGGCAAAACCATAAGTAGGAAAACCGCTATTATTGAGTTGCCTCAATAGCATATCTGCTACGGGATTCCACAAAAGTGGTGATAAGACTCCCCCTTGGGGGCATCCACAAACACTCAATTTCCTAATCGCCGCTTGACACAATGTCGCGAAGAGATGTCGGTTTTTGAGCATTTGGTGAATCCAATTGGAAATCATTGGAGCCATGACCCCGTGCGGCTTCCAATATGGCATCGAAAGGCACGTTGTCAAAGGCCCCCCGATATCTAAGACAACACCCAAGCAGGATTGCTTTTCAGCGAATGCCTTCTCGATATCGTAAACAACGTTGTGTAAAAGAGTAACAGTGGACTTTCCAGATTGGTAAGCATGTTGGTTCACATGAAGAGGCACATTGGTCAGATGAACATCACGCCGACAATGCGTTCTAAGCATTTCAGAAGAAAAGAGGTCGTACTGATAGGTCTGAAGCTCTTTGCTTCTTCATACGACGCACGACCCACTTTCGGAAAAAAAACTTTGCAGTAATATCCCGCGGATTTGGGAATATACCCTGTAGCAAAACTGCAATCAAGCAGTTGTTTCGAAACATGTTTAAAATGATCAAATCCCTTCTGAAGCAAAATAGGATAAATCCCATCTGCCCCAGGAGATTTGAAAGGAGCAAAGCTATTTAGTGCCCATTCAATCGATTCTAAAGCAATGATACTCCCAGCCGAAGCTAAAGAATCATAACTTCAAGAAAAGACATCAGGTTCATCCGAAGATGTAATATCCACACATCCGGGGAAGAGTTACTGAATAAACTTCCCAAAACTTCCTCATCAGAGGAAGTGAAATCACCATTTGTCAAACGAAGTTTGTTCACTTGAAAATCCTCAGATTTTGTTTAACCGACTGAATTCACTCAAACTGGAAACATTTGTACAAAGGTTTTTCCAGCCGGATCGTTCAGCAAACCGAAGAGCTTTCTGGTAGGCCTTGCGAGCCGACCTGAAAGCCACCGATCCAGCAGAACGTCGTCTGTTCCAACTCTTTCTACATTGTTTCCTGAGCTTCGCCAGATCAGAGTTCCACCAAGGGGTTCCTCTTGTGGTCTTCCCAGACCGCAAAGGGCAAGCTTCTTCAAAAGCTTCCATGATGAAGGCCGTTGTAGTATCAATGGCATCATCTAAATCACTTGGAGTGTCAATTGATGGTGAGTATCCATGAAATTTGGCAGCATAAATCTGTAAAGAGATCCCAGTTGGTTGACCGGGGGTTCCTGAAACGCAAAGTTTGCGAAGTAACATTCACATGTTCAAACAAGATGTAGCGATGTTCAGATAGAGATTCTTCATCTGACACGTGCCAATTGGTCAGCTCGTGACTAATTCTACTAGAGTGAAGCGTTATTCCTAACTTTGCCTCTCTAGCAGATACCATGAAGGTTAGACGGTTGCCTATGTTAAGTAATCCAAGATCTGTAACACTTGAGTATTCCATCAAACTGGAGCCTCTCAAATTAATGTCTGGGCTGCCCCAGATTATATGGTGAGCATTAGAATCACTACCAACAATTAGCGGAAGGCCTTTTGAAGTGCAGTATGCAATGACTTGCTTGAAAGCTTCCGTAGGGGATGGTTCATCATGCGGTAAATAAACCGAACAATAAACGTATTTCCTGTTGAGGTTTCCAACAGATACATAAATTGTGATAGCGCATACATTTCTAGTAGTTAGCTTAGAGATGAGTGTAGCAACTATTGCGTTGTTGACAAGCACACCTGCTCGAAGCATGACACGTGAGTTTGCCATTTCGTTTTTACTGAAAGTAGCAAAAACCGGATTCACAAGGTTTCCTAGATAAAAATTTCCCTTACAAAAGTAAGGTTCTCGGACCAAGGCCACTTGGGCTGTACCATTTTGCATAAGTCTGCAAAGATTGACCGTTGCTGTTCTTTTATGCTGAAGATTGATCTGATCTATCCTAACCGTAGCCACTACCCAAACTAGGTAAGATCAAACTCTTCGCAATAACAACACAACAAAGAACAGCAGCAATCAAACCAGATCGGTATCGATTGGAAAACGCCAAAGGCGAGGATACACAGAATAAACTGTGTGAATCGTATAATGCGAAACCATATAGGTGAAAATTTAAACTTATTAACAGCATCTTCATAATCCCGCCCTTATTTAAGTAGCCTCAAGTGAGACTAAAGAAGGGCAGCTCATTGTCTCGGAGAAAAACAAGGTCCACTGCACCATTGCTCCGGTTATCGCAGTAAGGGCAACATTCTGTGGAGGGCACCCTGGTACTCGTTTGCGGTTAGGTTTTTATTAGACCCCCCTAGCCATTCATTCCTAGACACGAAAAGCATGAAGCCGCACACCATGAATTAGGGGTCACCTGTTGGTAGACTCTTACCATCGGAACAGGCGGTCCGTAGTGTTTTTCTTAGCCAACTGAGACAATCGCTACCGACACTACACAGCTATCATCATAAGCCATCAGGTATCAGGTATCAGAAGGCCGGCTCCAGAGGCACGTTATCCTCCATTTGGGACATTTGTGCCATCGCCATACATATAAGCCTATTTCATCATTTACCTGAGGGAGAATGGGGCAAGGGATGGAATGGGATTAGGAAAGGGAAAAGTGATGAAATAGGAAGGGGTACCCTTGAAAAGGGAATGAACGCATAAGCGCAACGAGAGCTCATAGCTCATACCACACCGGATTTAATCAGTGCCCTGAAAAGGACACTGTAAAACGCATAAGCGTAAAGAGAGCCTATAGCTCATTGGAGGTAGCTTGTGACGTCATGCGACTTTCAATATGACATTGAAAGACACAGCATCGAAAGCATCCTCAATATTCAAGAAATCACCCAAGCAAAAACTACGTTTGAGCGAGTACTTTCTTGAAAACGAATACAACTTTGGGGGCATCCATTAAGTACGTCACGGTCCTAGGGGGGAGGGGGGGTTTGCGAAAGTGTGACAAGCAATGTATTAGGCATAAGAAAAACCCGTACGAAGGGGGGAGGGGGGGTTGAAAATTCCCAATTTTAGCGTGACGTACTTAATGGATGCCCCCTTTGTGTAAAAGATTCACTGTGGACATCCCAAATTGGGAGGCATGTGAGCTCACATGAATAGGCATGCCAGCCAGACGAACATCACAGATGTGATAATCGACAATGCGTCTCAAGCATTTCAGAAAGAACGAGGTAACCAGATAAATCTGAAACTCATTCCATCTTTATACAACGCACGCACCCTTTCGGGATAAAACTGTGGAGTAATTTCACGCCATGAAAAAACCCCATAAAAAATGTAAGAGTTCAAAACATGTTTGAAATACTCAAATCCCTCTGGAGAAAAATAGGACAAAACTCCATTTCCTCCTGGAGATTTGAATTAAGCAGAGCCATTTAGGGCCCACTAAGTCGATTGTATAGCTATAATTCTCAAGCGGAAGCTAGAGCTTTGTAACTACACAAAAGAATGGTTTATCCGAAGATATTTTGAACTTGAACAGATCAGAGTTCCATTCAGGAATACCTCTTGCAGTCCGTACAGACCGCAGAGGACAAGCTTCGTTCAAAGCAATAGCTATAGTTTACCACAATGGAAAGCGTTGTAAGTACAAAATTACAATGAAACTCTCTTGGAGTAGCAATGGAAGCGAGTTATCAGCAAAATGTGATCGCAACCAATTAGTACAGGTTTCCTAGTTCGTTGAGCAGGGACGCCTGAATACGCAAAGTTTGCGAAGGAACACTCCAAAGTGCGAAAAGGTCAAATGGAGAGTCCTCATCTGGCGCATGCCAATCAGTCAACTCATGACAAATTCTGCTCATGCAGAGAATGGTTAGGTGCAATTCTATGTTAAGTTATCCATGAACTGGACTACCTAAGTAATCCATCAAACTGAAGCATCTCAAATTAATGTTTGAGCTACTTCAGATGATGTAATCATCGTAGCAATACTGCCAAATACCAGCGAAAATATGCTGGATACAAGAGCTTGCTTGGAGGCATCCATAAGGAAAGGTTGAAACATACTGTTAACGTCATTCTAAGATATAGCATGCTCGAGGCACGACACTTCATTTATAATGAAAGAAGCAAAACTGGGTTCACAAGGTAACCTATACAGAAGTTACCCTACGAATATGAGCTTTTTGAAGTAGAGCCACTTAGGCCACGCACGCTTTTTACGCTGAAAATTGATCTGAGGTTTCCTAGCCGTAGCCACTACCCAAACTAGACAGGATTACACACTTCACAATCACAGCACAAAAAGGAAACATCAACGACAAACCAATCCGGTGTCAATTGAAAAACGCCAATGGCGAAAACGCATTAAGCGAACCCATATAGGTAGTAATGTAAGCTAATTTACAACATTTGAATAATCCCGCCCTTATTTAGCCTCAAATTTGAGACTTAAGAAGGGCAACTGATTATCTCGCTGCACTATTGCTCTATTGCTCCGGTTAGCGCAGTAAGGGCGTTATACTGTGGAGGACGCCCTAAGTTTCCACAGGCTCCGTTTGTGATCAAGTTTTTATTAGACCCCCCTAACCATTCATTCCTTGGCACGGTAAGCGTAAAGCCGCATAACACCATGAATTAGGGGTCACCCGTTTAGTGGACTCTTACCACTGGATCAGGCGGTCCGTAGTGTTATTCTTAGCAAATTGAGACAACCGCTACCGACACTACACAGCTATCTAGGCTGATTGGGAAAAGAAGTTAACATTGATGGTTAACTTCCGAACGAACCCGAACAGCCGGCAGGTTTTTATTAGACCCCCCTAGCCATTCATTCCTAGACACGAAAAGCATGAAGCCGCACACCATGAATTAGGGGTCACCTGTTGGTAGACTCTTACCATCGGAACAGGCGGTCCGTAGTGTTTTTCTTAGCCAACTGAGACAATCGCTACCGACACTACACAGCTATCATCATAAGCCATACACGGTCAACATAAGGCCAAAGTTCCTTCCAGGGTTAGTTACCCAATCGTCCTTAAGGTTGTTCGTATCCCGGCCGCTGCCACACGAAGGTAGGTTTCGGAGTTGTATGGCAAGAGGCCGAAGGACCTCACAAAAGGTCTGAGTCGTCTTACCTGCATTTGTCGTGCCAATCTCGGGTATGTGGCTCGTGTGTTGCTAGTACCTATGGCGTAGTATCATAACGCGTGGGGTTGAAAATTGTTGTTTTTGATGTCTGTTTATCTTTGTTTATCACTTTTCACGATAGGATATCGCGCCACTTGGGCGGTGGCTTCTATATTCGTCTGTTTTCCACTATAGCTGAGTCAATTTTGAACCAATTGACTTGAAATGTAGTACACGGGTAGATACTATACCTATCTCACCACATTCCAAAAGTTGTGTCAATTGGTTCAAATTTGACTGAGTTATAGTGGAAAACAGACGAATATAGAAGCCACCGCCCAAGTGGCGCGATTCCCTATGTATTTTACGTAGCGTGTTGATGCCTCAAGCTCACTCTGCGAAAGTTCAAATGGGTTCCGAAATTGACTAGGTTGAGGTTGCTGGTACTTGCAACGGGTGCTGAAGTTGATTTTTGGTAGTGTGTCGGAGAACGGCCCCGGTGTGTGGCAACGAAAGATGAACCACGAGCTCGCTGTACTCTATGGCGAACTCAGCGTCCAGAATGTTGCCAAAGCCGGAAGGATGATATGGTGGGTAGAGCACGTTGCAAGAATGCCGGGCAACAACCTTGCAAAATTGGTGTTCGCTACAGATCCAGTTGGTACAAAAAGACTAGATGGCCGGACATTATAAAATTGTAATGTTGCAGATTTGGTAGGTGTGTTATCAGAAATGTTTTTTTTTTCTAGAAATAAGCAGACATTCTAGTTTAATATCTCATATTAATATTGGTACTGTTTATATAAAATACCTACGGCCCTATTGAACCATCATGTTTATATTACTCTTAAAATGACGCAGTTCCACATAGATCATGCATCTCAAACCATTAACGTGCGCATGTGACTCTGAATTGATAATCGTATTTAATCAAAATGTCATATATGCATTGACCCATTTACATCAACCGCTAGTCAGCCAACAACGCCAACCGCATTTCTCATCGCATTCAATCAGAATTCAAAATCTTCAATCACAGCCAGCCGGACCGCCCGAACCGAACCACCCTCAAACGAAACAAACTAGCGCGGTGCGGCACGGCTCGGCGACCAGTCACCGTCATCGTCGTCGTCGTCGTCGTCATACCTATTAAAACACAGCGGGAGTTCGTTGGCGTCGTGCTCCCTGAATGTCTGCGCTTTAGCAGCCTGGCTTGGCTTGGGTTGGCCTGTCGGGTGTCTCGCAATCGCAATCTTATCTCACAGCTATACAACACGGGCCGCTGCCGTCGCCGCTGACATCGACGCCGCGCCGCCTGCTAATACAGTTATGAGTCGAATGTGAAAAAGTCGGGAGCAATATAAACGGTAGCTGCGAAATCATGCTGTATCAGAAAAAATCAAACATTTTATAGGATTTGGTCTTGCATGTAATTTGGACACGCGTGGTGCTCTTTTAATTTGAATTCAATTTCAGTATGCATTACTATAAGATCAAGAACGTATGTATTTCCCAAATACCGCCAGCTAAGAGTTGTGTGCTTAGCTGGTAGTGCAGCCTGAACACTGTTGTCCTTTTAACTTCAGATAGATTAAAGATGTACGTCCTGAGCGTCTGTTCTGGCATCCAGCGGCTGAGTATGAAATGCTCCACCACGGAAGCTATATTCATTACTCAAGGTGGCAGCCCCACCACGATGGATAGAGAACTTTAGACCAGCAACCAACCACAGACAAACAGGCGTAACACTAGCGAAATTTCCATCGACCACGCTTTCAACGATTATCTTAAAAATCTTCATAGTTGTTGCTTTCACAACAAGAGGCGCGTGCATCGTTTTTCTTTGCGTTTGACGTTTCTCACTATTTTGCGAAAATCAAGCGAGTTTTTGTGTTCGAACATAGTTTTCTGGCGAAACTGATTAGACTGAGTCGTGCGAGGTGACAAGACAGATTGCTGCTGCGAATCGGGCCGCTTTCGGTCTGGACAAAACTCGTGTTGTACAAGACTTTGAATCTTACGGTCGCTTTATACGGACATGAATCGTGAACGTTGAGAGAAGCCTTAGAAGTCTTCGAACGTAAAGAGGAGCGATCAATACTCGGCGACAGCATCTGTTGCAGTTGCATAGGACCTAAGTAGGGGTAGGCGGGGCATTATGGACACCCTAAGGTTTTTGCCAACTTTACCTGGCAAGATGTCAAAAAAGTTTAGTTTTTTGATACATGTATCCTTTTAAAGTCTATTTAGCATCTATTGCATAAGAATGTTCACGAAGAAAAATGATTTATCCACTTCAAAAAATGTTATGAAAAATGTTAGTTTTTCATGACCGTCTTCAAACATACGGGGCAGAATGGACACCCCCATGGGGCAATATGGACACCATGAGTCTTTTACGAATTTCGTACATTATTTACACCTATAAAGTCATTTCATTACAAAACAACTATTATGGATGAATAATACGCCGAAGTAGTTCATTTTTGTTCAGTTAATTTAAATTCAGGCTGTTTTGGATAAAGCTTTGTTTTTGTCGGCATGTACAACTGTGCCTACAACAACTGTTTTCGACTGCTGTCGTTTTTTCACCAATTTGTTTCACCCTATGTCTACTATAGTGAACATTTAACCGAAAATATACTGAAATCGAAGAATTTGGTTGGTTTGTGATTTAGGCTATATTTTTCCCTTGCCGCTTCTTTCAAAAAGGTGAGTGTCCATTTTGCCCCGGTAGCAGAAGATATTTCCAAACTTGATTTTTGATATAATAAAGAAGAAAATATAAACATGTTAAGCATGTAGATACAGCAAAACTGCTTGCATGTGTTCTAGAAATATCAGGTTTTAATCGACCTGCAATAAATTTATCACTAAATCTTATTTTAGATGGTGTGGAAATTATAATTTCCATGCACAAAAAACGGAGGACGCAACTTTTTCGTGTAAAATCAAGTATAATTTTAATGTTGAATGTTTCTTTCCTGAAACTACGTTTTAGACAAATGGACTATATTCTCCATTCATTAAAAGTTCAAAAAAGTTCGCATATTTCAAAATATTGAGGGTGTCCATTCTGCCCCGGGTGTCCATAATGCCCCGCCTACCCCTACTCTAAACGTTCAGGCCAACTCTGAGGAATTTGCCCAGAACCGAGACCAGTGGAGACGAATGCTTCATTCGGCATAGATACACGACTACGAGTTGTAGCCAACTAAGTATCAAGTATCAGTAGGTCGGCTCCAGAGGCATGCTCTCCCACATTTGGGAATTTTGTGTCAGTATTAGGATTCTAAACAAAATTCAGTGCATTTCTATGGAACATTTTCCGAGCTGCCATCGAAAATATCACAACAAAGACCGGCTGATTACTGCGTGATGTTTTTGTTGCTTTCGATAGTGTTGGGTTGGGACAGCAGCGCTGATTTCGATGTGTTGTTATGGTTAGGCCACCATCTTCTTCGGGTGCTCTTCTTTTTTTCACCCGATGTGATACCATTTGGCTTGTGTACAAACAAACATGACGACGACGACGACGACGATGACGAGCCCTGTTAATTACGTTTCAGCAGCACTGGTTTTTGATGGGTCGCGTCGCGTGTTGATCCATGAAATAAACACTGGAAATCTTTACTATTACTTTAGAGCTTTTAGTAGAACTTGTTACTTCAGACTCTAGTTTAATTTAAAAACACTTCACTAATACTTTACTTTTGCAAAAGAAAATAAAAAATGAATAACTCTTTTAAAGAAAAACTAGAAAGGACGAGCAAATTCCTTTTAATTCTACTACTGTGCTTATCTTCGGACAGATAGGCCTATTTCGTCTGTGACTTACAGACTTCTTCAGTGTCAAGTGCTCGACTGAAGAAAAAGGCTTACTCCCGTAAGTCACAAGGTAAAAGTTAAAACAGCCACAAACCCCAACATAGTAAAGACACTTGAACAAACACTCATCAAAGAAAGCATCAAAAAACTACACAGCAAGATCAACATGAAAACTTTGGAATGTTATTCTCTCCATTTAAAGTTAGCGAAAGATTATCCTGAATCTTTCCCTAATTTTCTAACAAAAGTAAAAGTTGCAGAATTTTGTGAATCAGAAAGAAAAAGGAAATTACTAGATAAAAAACTTAAAGCATTAAAGATGCAAAATCCGAAGTTTACATGTTCTTCTACACAACCACAAAACACAACACAAGAACTAACTGGGTTAGTGGTCAATCGCTCTTCCGAACAGTTTACGGAAGAACAGTTGACCCTTCTCAACAAAGGTCTTAACTACGCAGTACACTCTAAACCAGATTCAACACAAACCATAATCGACATTGAAACAGCTATCAACACGAACAATTTACAGACACCACAGATTCAAGAAATCAGAACACAAACAGCTAACACTATTCAAAACACACAACAAAACAAATTGAACAAAGAACACCTGAAAGAACAACGAATAATCAAAGAACTTAACCAGAAACCAGTTTTCTATCTGAAAGCTGACAAAGGAAACAAAACAGTAATCATGAACAAAGAGGACTATGATGAAATAATGAATAACAAGATTCAAAATGGACCTTACCGAAAACAACGTACTGATCCTCTTCCAGGATTAGTAAGACGTGTTGACAAAACTCTCAAAGAGTCTACACCAGTTTTAGGAAGCGTCATTAAAAGCCTGAAAGAATCTAACCCTTCATTGCCAAGAATAAAAGGACTTCCCAAAGTTCATAAACCTGGAAATGAAATGCGTGAGATTGTTTCAGCCATTGGTTCACCTACACACAAAATTGCCAAATATTTAGTACAAGAATTCCAAAACATGCCTAAAAAATTTCACAGTAGATCTGTCAAGAATTCCGAACAATTCACAGAACTAGTACAGAATTTATCCGTTAACGACGATGAAATTTTAGTTTCATTCGACGTTAAATCACTATTTCCAAGCATCCCAGTTAAAGAGGCCATCAACCTACTAGAAGATTGGCTTCTGAACCAATATGAAGATTCAAATTCAGATTGGATTAAGAAAGTTCGTACATACATCAAATTAACCAAACTTTGTATGGAAGAAAATTATTTTTCGTTCAGAAATGAAACCTACAAACAACTTAATGGTGCCCCCATGGGCAATCCACTTTCTCCATTTTTAAGTGAAATGTTTATGGCAAATTTGGAAAAACGCTTAGAAAACAACAAACAGCTTCCTGAAGTCTGGTGGAGATACGTTGACGACGTGTTTAGCATTGTTAAGAAACATCTTTTACCTGAAATCTTGAACAATATCAATAATGCACACAAAAACATCGAATTCACTTGTGAAATTGAACAGAACAACCAACTACCATTTTTGGACATACTCATCGTAAAACAAGAATCAACACTTTCCTTCGAAATTTACAGAAAACCGACACACACTCAACGCACTATTCCAAGTTCATCAAATCACTCACATCAACACAAAATTGCATCCTTCAATCACATGATACACCGAATGCAGACACTTCCACTTAGTGAAACAGGAAAAACGAAAGAACTTAATTACATTTTCGAAACAGCACAGTTGAACGGTTACACAAAACAAACAATACAACAGATCATCAACAAAAAGACACAACAACAATACAGACGTTCTTTGACTACACTGACTCGGACAGAACCTACACTTAAACGGATAACTGTGAACTACAACAATGACACCAAAAAACTCCGACCAATTCTCAGAAAGTTTGGTTTTGAATTAGTTTTCACAAGCAAAGCTAACCAACTTCAAACTCTCTTAGGATCTACGAAAGACCCGTTGGACAACTTAACAAAATCTGGTGTTTACAAAGTAACATGTAATCACTGTGACAAAATATACATAGGACAAACAAAACGCACACTCAACACACGATTCAAAGAACACATAACGGAAGTATCAAAAGCACACAAAGACACAGACAAGGGACTCATTCATCATTTTAAATCTAAAGTTGCTGAACATATTTTCAATGAAGGACATTTTATGAATACTTCAAATATTAAACTCTTACGACACATTACAAACCCATGGAAACTTGATGTTGCAGAAAGTTTAGAAATTTACAAACAAAACAATAAAAAACTACTTAACAAGGATCAGGGCAATGGGTACACGTGGCTGTTTAAATTTTTACCTAACACACACAAAACATTTCACAATACACAAAACACAAATTGACTACCTACCAAATCGGCAGAAAAAATAACACAACAAACACCAATTGACTACCTATCAAATCGGTAGGAATTTTCCTAGCTTTAGGTATCTTATTGACACCCTGTTTTCTAACAGGCAGATACACCACCTTTTTTACAAATATGTACCTACACTTTTGTACCTACATTTTTATACCTACACTTTTACCCACACACGTACCTACACATACACTCCTAGTATAAATACCACAACGAATGCGAGGTTTTCTTCAGTCGAGCACTTGACACTGAAGAAGTCTGTAAGTCACAGACGAAATAGGCCTATCTGTCCGAAGATAAGCACAGTAGTAGAATTAAAAGGAATTTGCTCGTCCTTTCTAGTTTTTCTTTAAAAGAGTTATTCATTTTTTATTTTCTTTTGCAAAAGTAAAGTATTAGTGAAGTGTTTTTAAATTAAACTAGAGTCTGAAGAAAAAACTTGAAATCTGCTGCGGTCGGCGGATAGATGACAACAACATGCGGGGCACGAAGCACGATTCACAATTTTTCCACCAGCAAAAATAGATTCGGGTCATCGTGGAAAGGGCACCACAACATTCGAAATTTCGAAAGCAACGACCGACCGTTCAGGTTGATATGTGGCACGGCGTAGACCTTGACCCATTACGTTAACCATGATTGGAAAAAAGCAGTGGAGGTGGTGGTCAGTCACCTTTCCCCCGGTGTGCATCAGCTTGCATTGAAGTCGTGCATTACTCTCATACATTCACGGCGGGTAGCAATTGGCAAGTTGAGTAAACTTGTACTGTGCTGCTTTGTGGTGGATGACGAATTTCGCTTTGTCTTGATTTGCAATTTTTCTAGTGAAGGCTCTCTGCGGTTTACATTACCTGTGCGAAATGCGTATTATTATAAGGCCCTCTAATAACCCATCTTAATAATTTGAAGCCAACAGTATAGACAGTATCAGATCAGTCGGGATATCCAAGATCATCCAAATTTTTCTTGAGTTTAGATCCCAAAGTCTACACGTGTAACGGTAACTTCTTTCGTTATACAAAGCCACGATTTGTAATCTATCATATCCAGTAAGTCTTCTGAGAGTTCAAAAAACTGTATCAGAATAGTTGGGATATCCTAGGTCATCCAAACTGTTCTTGAGTTCAGACCCTGAAGTCTACGGGTGTAACGGTAACTTCTTTCATTATACAAAACTACGATTTGTATTCCATCATGTCCAGTAAGTCTTCCAAAAGTTCAATAGACAGTTTCAGATGAGTCGGGATATCCTTGATCATCCAAACTGTTCTTGAGCTTAGATCCTAATGTCTACGCAAGTAACAGTAACTTCTTTCATCAAACAAAACTACGATTTGGAGTCTATCATGTCCAGTAAGTCTTCTGAAACTTCAAAAGACAGTATCAGAACAGTTGGAATATCCCAGGTCATCCAACTGTACTTGAGTTCAGATCCTGATGTCTACGGGTGTAACGGTAATTTCTTTTATTATACAAAGCTACGATTTGTATTCGATCACGTCCAGTAAGCCTTCTGGAAGTTCAATAGACAGTAACAGATCAGTCGGGATATCCTAGGTCACTGTTCTTGAGTTTAGATCCTAAAGCCTACGGGTGTAACGGTAACTTCTTTCATTATTCAAAACCACGATTTGTAATCTATACTGTCCAGTAAGTCTTCTGAGAGTTCAATAGACAGCATCAAAACAGTCGGAATATCTTAGGTCATCCAAACTGTTCTTGAGTTAAGATCCTGAAGTCTACAGGTGTAACGATAACTTCTTTCATTATGCAAAGCTACGATTTGTATTCCATCATGTTCAGTAAGTCTTCTGAAAGTTCAATAAACAGTATCAGATCAGTCGGGATGTCGTAAGTCATCCAAACTGTTCTTGAGTTTAGATCCTAAAGTCTACGCGTGTTACGGTAACTTCTTTCATTATACAAAGCTACGATTTGCAATCTATCACATTCAATAAGTATTCTGAAAGTTCAAAAGACATTATAAGACCAGTCGGGGTTTCCCAAGTCACCCAAAATGTTCTAGAGTTTAGATCCTAAAGTCTACGGGTGTAACGGTAATTTATTTTATTCTGAAAGTTTAATGCATATCATCAGATCGGCTGGGGTCATCCAAACTATCATGATGTTTGAAATCTAACATCTACAGCAATTGAAGTTTTTGTATTGGCTAAATAGAGATACGTTTTATAATCTACATATTATACTTACTGGAACTCACAGAATACTATCAGAGACTATGACCTAGCTTCGAGATATTCTGATATTCATAATCGTACACACTGCCCAGCAATATGGGCATCATGCAACATGGAGTCTACAGCCGTAGTAATATCGTTTTTGCTGTTTTGAGTTACACAACATTACCAACCGTAATGATTGTATCTATTTTATTTATTTTGAGTTAAATACAATATTAGAACTGAATTAACAAATCTTCAGCACAACACTCGATTGGTGGCTGCAGTCCTTATCCACGGCTGCGTTCTACATTTGCCTTCAGATTTGTGCTCGAGATGTGACTTCGTCATATCTTCACCTTACTTGGAAGTTCTCAGTTGTAAGGAAATTCAGTGAACCTTAAATATCTCTAAGGCATTTTGGAATGGCGCTGAGTTTTACAGAAGTTCACAAATCTGAGTGAGTTAGACTAGGTAGCATAACGTGGTTCATTATGTATCATTATTTGGCGTAGCAGGCTAGCATTGCAAGTGTAGATATAAAGTTGTGTACTCCATGAAAGATAAGATGACCTTAGTTATCGCAAATATTTCATGAAGTGATTCTTGAGAGTTACGAGGTTCATGGATCCTTTTTGGTTGTGTAACGTTACTATCTAATTACACGAATTAGATTAGTTACGTTTAGTTAGTTAGAATTAATTAGTTACGAAATCAACTCATGTTACAGTAGTTGTTTTTACAAAACTAATCTCCTTAACAGTAGGGATGGCCCAAGATATCCCAAAAATATATAACAACGCTTATTGTTCCTCGAACTACTTTGGTAAATACAGTGGATGTAACACTTCTTAACGTGCGGGCAAAAGCTATTATCACAAGTGTAGAACTGAAGCTATGGAAGTAGTTTGGTTGATCCGCAATATATCAAAACTATCTTGGAATGACTCATGAAATGCCAGGGGAATTACAGATTACAGTTGGATGTGAAATGGTACAGTTCACTGTGCGAATAACTACTGTTACTGTTAAGAGTTAAACTTCAGGACAGTTTGGACGACCCGTAATATCTCCATGGTTCATAATAATACAGGGGATAGACAAAATGATCGGGACAGGCAAAATTTTCAATTTCCAAAAAATGTTCAACTAGCTTAAACTTTTCGAAAAGTGCATCAAATATTCTCAAATTTTTACTGTAAGTTCTTCAACTAGTTGTGTATCAGTGGACAAAATTTGGAAAAGATCGGACAATTCTTCACGAGGTTATAAAGATTTTTGAAAAAGATAAAATTATCCGATAGCCAACTTTGAGCTGTTATATTTCCGGATTTAATGAACCGATTGCAAAGAAATTTTGACCATTCATGACTTATATAATGAACTCTGGAAAACATTTGACTTAACTTGAAATTTTTAACAAGCGAAAAAGTTATAGCGATTTTATTTTCTTCACGATTTTTTAGTAAATTGGTCTATTTTTAACATGCATCCCATTACTTTTTCAATTTATTGGCGGCTATGTTGTTACTTTCCTTCAAAACGCATTTATATATAAGTCAATTACAGGGAAACTAAATGAACTATAATTTGTATCTTGCATTTTGAAACGATGTTGATGTTTTGGGTAATTTAGTGTTTTATTAGAAAAATAATCCAATCGTTATAATTTTCTTCCGTGTTAAGAATATTAAGTTAAGTCAATGGTATTTCATAGCTCATTATATAAGTCATAAATGGTCAAAATTTCATTGCATTCGGTTCATTGAATCCGGAGATATAACAACTCAAAGTTGGCTATCGGATAATTTTACTCTTTTCAAAAATCTTTATAACTTCGTGAAGAATTGTCCGATCTTTTCCAAATTTTGTCTACTGATACACAATTAGTTGAGGAACTTACAGTAAAAATTTGAAAATATTTAATGCACTTTTCGAAAAGTTACAGCTAATTGAACATTTTTTGAAAAGTGAAAATTTTGCCTGTCCCGATCATTTTGTCTATCCCCTGTATATAGTAGACTTCAGGTTGGTCCAGTAAACGCGATTGATTATGCAACGTTACTCAGTATATTAGATATGGCTACTGTTACGAAAGTAGACCTGAAGTTCTGACCTCCAAGATAGTTTGGCTGTTCTGGAATATACCTATAGTGTCTCTAAATAACATTTGAGATTTCAAGAGCTTCACGGAATCCAGCAGATTATGCTATTTACCATAAATGCATTATTTATGCTATTATTTATGGTAAAAACACAAGAAGTTATTCTTGCAGACTCAAAGGGCTTCATTATACAACAGTTTAGACAGCTCTGAATGTCCCAAAGGCTTATTATAATACCAAGTAGACTTCAGATTGGTCCATTAGTCACGGTTGATTAAGCAACGTTTTTCAGAATAACAGATATGGCTACTGTTACGAGTGTAACCCTGAAATACTGAACTCCAAATTTATATCCCTATAGTGTCTATAAATGACATTGTAGACTTCAAGAGCTTTACGGATCCCAGTAGATTATGTAATGCTATTATTTATGGCGAAAACACATAAAGTTATTCTTGTAGATTTGAAGGACTTTACTTCAGGACAGTTTGGAGCACCTAGAACATCCCAGAATATTCAACAGCTTTAAAGCTTTAAGAACAACTGGTATGTCAATTAGTTCATTTCTCCAAACATTATGGTGTTCAGGATGTTCTAGGTTTTCAGTGAAGTCCCAAATACAAATATGTATTCCCATTTTTCCTTAATAGAGGACTCAATTTGCAACAACTTTGTCTAAGACAGTATTCTGCTTTATTGAATGTGTGAATTTCTACAGCCGTTTCTATGTTGGGGTCATATTTGACCCCTCCGGCTACAAAGGGTTAAGCAAAATGTTCCCATTTCCGTTCTATCGAAAACAAAGCTAATAAACGCTATTTGTTTTTTTTTTTTTGTATTTTTGTTAGGAGTGAGCATTTATGAAAACAAAAAGAACGGAAACAATGGGTGATTAACTCGTATGTTTTTGAAATAGGATGAACATAGGGGCATAGGCTGAACATGGGTATGACGAACAGAAACAGACCTACAGCAATCCCTCCTTTACAGATTTGTTATTTTTTTCCTTCTCTTACATATTCTTATTTTTTATTTTCTTCACATTGTTGTTCTTTCATGTATTCTTCCTCTTCTTCTTCCTCTTCTTATTCTTCCTTTTCTTCATCTTCTTCTTTCTCTTTCTTTTTATTGACATAAAGTTACAACTGAAACAGAGTTTAGTTCTCAGCTAAGTGTTGTATAAGCACTTCTAGAGTTATTAACCTTCGAGCGATCGCGCTGTTGTATTTTGTACAATACGTTGAAAAAATCTGGCTTGTTGTACTCAGCATTAGCGTGGTGCCTACGGTAGTGGCCAACCGCGCGAGTTACGGAAGGTTAACTAAGAACTACCTCTGTCATTAACCTTTTTCGATACTCTATGCGTATAAGCAAGCCTACTTTTCTCCAAAAAATATCAGGAAGGTTTTCTGGAGAGCCCACGCAAAATTCATGGAGGCATCCAAGGAACACAAATTTAAGACTTCTGGAATCTATATAAATAAAAATGGAATGGTATTTGTTGTATGTCACGAATAGGCTCGAGAACGGATCAATGGATTCACAAGATTCAGTCACTATCGCATTCGTACAGGGATCCGACGTGTTCGTGCGAAAAATAATACCTAATTATTTTTTATGCATATCGAACGGAAAAGCAAATAAAACGGATAAATTTGAATACTAATTTTTCGGGGCAATTTTTCACCGACCTACATGACATTACACGCAGAATGCAGGCAGTACGACGTTTACCGGGACAGGTGCACTCATTACACAATTATGGGTCACACACAATTATTAGTCACTTTCCACTTTAATAGATAAATACTAATTAATTGCAAGCTTTTGTTAGCCAATATCATTTTTCGTGCATAAGTTGATTTGTTTTGTGTCACTATACGTATCGCGCACATGCATATACAGTGATAGACATTCGTTTAGCCGAGGCCAAAAAAAAATTCAAAAAAAGTGTCAGGAAACTCATACAAAAGATTTTATGATAAAACTTTTTTATCGTAGCACGGTGTCAAAATTTCGATTATTATCGAACATTCATGTACCTCGGATTTTTCTTCGAAAATCATTAGTGTTTGGGCTATATATTCATAATCGGAAAACTAGAAAATATTTCATCGGCGAAAATTTTTCCATACATTTTGTATGGGACGTTTTTTGGACTAAAATAGTAATTATTGATTTTTAGTATGGAAAATAGCTAAAAACTCATCTAACTCAAATTTTCCCCGATAGAATATTTTCAAATTTTGCATTTATAAATTATAGCCGGAATTCTAACATTCTATGAAGAAAAATCCGAGGTACATGAAAGTTCGATAATAATCAAAATTTTGACACCGTGCGTAGTGATAGCTGTTTTATAAAAATGTGATACATCACACTTACATATACACTGAAACAAAAACGAGGGTGAAAACTTTTCAAATGTCATTGTTTGCCTAGATATTCGCTTAGTCGAATTGTACAATTTTTGGAATTCCATAATAAAAAACTAACAAATTTCGAAAAATATCCAGCAGAATCATGTTGTATGGTGACCTGCATTATAGATCGACTTGTAAATCATGAATTTGATCGTAATCGGAAGTGTTGCCATATTAATTTTACATGCATCTCATATAAATATGTCATAATGTTGTAAATTTTTCCTAATTGAGATTTCATGTAGTTTTTTTTTCATCGGAAGTGTTTCAAAACAATCAAATGAAAGTTCCATGACGAGTGCAGGTTGAAAATTTATGAAAAACAATGTTTTTAACAGAAAAAAAATAACGCTTGATGGTTTGCGTTATTCACGTATTTAAGTATTGTTTTGATGAAATATGATAGTTTCACTTACATAAATCACAGCGTTTACTACTATTACGTATTCTAATAGCTCCCAATATCTTCTAGACTGTATTCTGGCTGAAATAACATACATTGGACGCCTCACATTTTGAGAAATAGCACCCAAAGTATTCAAATTTCTAGCATGAACTACTTGTTTCATAATTTAGACGTTCTTTTCAAATAAATCATGTTAAAAACGAATGTGGTTCAAATTTTAGACTCATTTATAATATATTTCTTCAGATTGAATGAAATAAGCCAATGTTTTGACCATGTCATGCATTTTTGTATGAACATCTGCTTTTAAATAAACAGGGTACAAAAATTCTGACAGTTCTTTCACTTAGCAGTCTTCTAACTCATTTAGTAATACTAGTATCAAACAGGTATACTCAACAGGCATTAGGGCACGTCATTATTTCAACGCAGAACTATTTGTTTTAGCTTGTATCAATCCCATTTTAAGGTTAAACCAACCAAAAACCAATATACTTATTTTTTTCATGACATTTTATGCAATAATTTGAACATTTCTAACAATTATTCTGTGTCATATTTTCAAAACTGCTAATCTAGCTTACGTTTGAGTGTTTACAGTACCATTTTTCCTAAATAAATTTGTTTATTATCGCTTCTGCTTATCGGGACATTTTTTTTATAATATTTCTCTGAATTTCACAAATAAATAAACTTTTAAGGTCAATTATCTTGCTAACACGTCATAAACTAAATGCCTTGGGGTATATCCTCGAAATATACTAACGAAATTGCAAACAATCCATTGAAAACCAATTTTTCATTTACCTCGGCTAAACGAATGTCTAGGCAAAAAATGATATTTGAAGGGTTTTTACCCTTGTTCTTGTTTCAGTGTATATGCAAGTGTGGTGTATCACATTTTTATAAAACAGTACTAGATATACTATCACTACGATAAAAAAGTTTTATCATAAAATCTTTTGTATGAGTTTCCTGACACTTTTTTGAAATTTTTTTGATCTCGGTCAAACGAATGTCTATCACTGTACGTCAAAACACACAAATTTTCAATATTTTTTAGTTCGTCGCAAAACCATCTGTCAAAGTAACGCTTCGATTTTGAACATCGGAAATAGCGTGCGCTGCTTTCAAAAGCTCTGTAAACGCGAGCTTTAGTGATTTGAAAATGCGAAATGGTAGGGAAGTGGAACCATCTCGGCAGGGGTCCTATTTTGGGCACTTTTCTGCTATAACTCAGCCAATTCTGAATCAATTGACACAATTTTTGGAACGCGATTAGATACGTATAGTATCAAGCCGTGTACATAATATTAAGTCAATTGGTTTGGAATTGACTGAGTTATAGCGAAGAGTGCCCAAAATACCGGCCGCTGCCCAAGTGGTTCGTTATCCTATGGCCACCAGAACAAAGGTATAATTTACGATGCTAATGTGGAAATTCATGTGATTGCAGCTAATTGAAGCTTATTTCAGGCAAAATTTAAGTGACTCATTATTGTGCCAAGGAACACCGAAAATCACACAATTATGGGTCACTTTTTGTGCAGCACAATAATAAACCGTTATGTGTCCGACAACTTTTTGCTTTTTTTCTACTCCGTGCTTTTTAAATGGGCGCTGGGTACCCAGGTACCTTGTCGGCCACATAAGGGTTAAAGTTCTTCGTACATGAATATTGCATACTTTTAGGCGTTTATCGGTGGTTGTGTTGGAGATTTTGTCCCAATTTTGAAAAATTAATTCCAAATCGTGAAAACACGCTTCGTAGAGAGGTTTGAGACCAGGTTTAGTTTCTACTATAGTTGATATACTGAGAATAAGTGAACATTCATTGACAAAATAGACAAAACATTATTGTTAAGCCAGTTCCTCTTGAGTGACCCATAATAGGTAACAAATTGACCCATAATTGTTACACAACCAATTTTGACCCATTATTGTGGTTTTCATTAATTACCAACATTTTAGTAATTTTCACCGCCTAAAGTGAATTTTACGAGCAGATTTTTAAATAAAACAATAGAAAGGAGTTTCAATGAAGAGTATATAAACTAAACATAATGAGAATGTTATTTTTGTATGAGAATCCCAATCATCCTAATATTCTTATTGACATTTTCAGAAAAAAAAAATGTGACTTAATCTGTAAACCCCTGTAAACCCAAAAGAGAAAATCATAGTGTTTGGGAAACACTGCATCGAAAAAAATTCAGGCCGAAAAAAAAATGTTTGTTTACAAAACAAAGCCGGCGCCCACATATAAGGCTTCTATTTTGGGACCACTTTCTCTTCGTCAATCTTGTTTTGTGCGCTGATTTTCGCAATCGAGCGCTATACTCTGTGCGGGGGCTTGCCATTTGTCTCATTCTCGAGTGCTTCCTTGTATTGCCGATCAAATAAATTCTTATTATAGGACTTCTCGGCACTCGACTCAAAAACCGCCATCCGCCATGTTAGGTAACAGTATATGGCAAAGGTTGGCCCTTTCGCGGTTGGTTCTGCTTTGTTTTCGCCGACGTGGGCAGCCAGCCGACAGTCGCAATCGAGAATGGTATAATAACATCGAATTGACGCCAGTCAGCTGGGTGGTAGTCGTTACTACTACAACTGGGCGGGCGGCGAGGCTCATTATAGCAAAAAAAAATACTGTATATTTAGCCCTGTCAATGCCTATGTGGTTCTGAAGAAGTTACATAAAATCGAAACCTGCTGACCTTGAATAGCGTTCTATAGACGGTTGCCTCCATTGAATCGAAGCAATTTGGTTGATTGGTGTTTACTCAATCGCAAGGAATGACCTCGAATTAATCGAATTTGAGAATTATCTCACGTTTTGTGGAAAAAACCTATGTCTGAAATATTAACAACATAACAACACATACTGATATTTTTGACACACAGGAATGATCAGCAGGTTATTCACCTATATACAGTGTCGGACAAAACAATAAGACCACCAGCTATTTTTCATACAAAATAGCCAAGTTTGACGATGTGATGCTCGGTTTCTAGTGGATCGATTTGGCTGAAATTTTGGCAGTCGCCATAGAGTTACGTGAATTTCGATTTGTATTTAATTGATTTAGTTCTGTTCACCACATCAAAAGTTACTGATATACGAAACGACAAAATAATAGGATCTTCAGATTGCCATGATCAAACGATATATGAGATTATCTGATACTTGATGATAGATAAACAAGTACTAAAATTAAGGATGCCATTTAAATTTGGGGACATTTTTATTGATTTGACCACAAATAACCATCATGAAAATCTGGTGTTAGAATTTTGTCGCACCGTATATCTGTAACTTTGGAAGTAGTGAACAGAACTCAATCAATATGATACAAATCAAAATTCAAGTAATTCAAAGTCGGCTGTCAAAATTTCAGCCAAATCGGTTTACTAGAAACCGAGTACCATACCGTCAAACTTGACCATTTTGTATGAAATAGGACCGGTGGTCTTATTGTTTTGTCCGACACTGTAGATGATATTTTCTACTACGATGTTCACGTGGTTTTGTTTATAATTTACTCATCAGTGATTGCCATAGTTCTATTACATGGGGGATATCTATTGGATTTGCTTTTGTAAAGAAGGTTAGGATAGAACTCAATTCCTGAATATAAAACAAAAAAAAAGAATATGCATTTCATATTGAAACAATACTGTGCTAGAAGCTTGATCTGCTATGGTCAATAATATAGCAAGCTTCTTATTAGTTTAGATTCAGAATTGGCAGCCATGGTGCCAAGGCGATAATTAATCATAACTCCACGTGTCTTACTACGCCGTTATGTGCAAATGTCGATTAATTATACAAAGCATCGTATTTTTCACATCCAGTTGTTGCTCAACGTGCACCGCTCGTTGGCCGGATTCATTATACAGCAATTGGGTTCTTTAGGGGTATCCGGATTATTTCATAATCGGATTCTCCGTCCAAAAATCAGTCGAAATCCAGAATTTCATAATTTTTGGAGTCTTTAAACTATTTTTGAAATGAATTTTAAGTTTGTATGGGGAAATTTTTTTTGTTCGGGTCGAACTGTCATTTTATCGATTGAACTGTCATTCTATCCACGAAAATTGAAACTCCTTTGTTAAGTTTACCATCAAAACAAAGGTATTGGAATCTAATAAAATCACGTTATAGGGAATCGCGCCACTTGGGCGGTGGCTTCTATATTCGTCTGTTTTCCACTATAACTCAGTCAAATTTGAACCAATTGACACAACTTTTGGAATGTGGTGAGATAGGCATAGTATCTACCCGTGTACAATATTTCAAGTCAATTGGTTCAAACTTGACTGAGTTATAGTGGAAAACAGACGAATATAGAAGCCACCGCCCAAGTAGCGCAATACCCTACTCAGTAAAATGAGCTCTTTCGATTAGGTTATAGAAAATAGGAATATTTTTTTCACTAAACAACCCAATTATGACTAGAATCTATTGGAACCGTTGAAGGAGGCGTGATTGTGCATCAAATGATCACACGTGTAACGGGAGCATTCCCATGCAAATAACTAATTTAGGCAAAAAGCATAGTGAATGCTTAAAGGTCTAAGAAGTTACCTGTACTGAACAAATCGTTCAAAAATAGTACTGTTTTTAATAAACTTCTTCTTCGCCTTCTTTGTGGCTCTACGTTCCTACCGGAACTTGGGCTGTCTCTCTTTAGCTGTTCTTTAAGCCCTTCCGCAGTTATTAATTGAAGGGCTTTCTTTGTCTGCAGGAAATCCGCTAGGAATTCCTGGAGGCATTTCGGAAGGGATTGCTGAAGAAATCTCCGAAGGAATCCAAAAGGAATTCCTGGAGCAATCCCGGAAAGAATCCTGAGAGAAGCTTCCAAAGAAATCCCGGGAGGAATTCCAAGAGGAATTCCGGGAGGAATTCGTGGAGGCAACTCGGGAAGAATTTATGGATGCATCTCAGGAAGAATTCCTTGAATCCCTGGAGGAATCCTGGGAGGTATCCCTAGAGGAATCCCGAGAAGAATTCCCCGAGGAATCTCGGAAGGAATTCGGGGAGGCATCCTGAGAGAAACTCATGGAACAATAGCGTAAAGAATTCATAAAACAATCCCAGGTAGAATTCCTGGAAGAATCCCGGAAGGAATCCTGGGAGAACATCCTATATTAATTCCTGAAGGAATCCCGGGAGGATTTCCAAGATTTATCCAATTTTGAATCCCTGGAAACTTTTTGGTGGAATTTCTGTGAAACCTCATAAGCAACTACTGGACCATCCATGAAGGCAACCTGAGGGTAACTTGAAAAAATTCTTGGATCCCTAAGCGCACCTTTACCGGTGCACGACTAAACTGTGCACGAAAAAGTGCAGTGTTGTTTTTATTTGTTTGTTTTGAACAAAACGCACCGGTGGTCTGCAACAAATTTTGTAAACACTTGCAGTTAGAGAAAATCTTCTGCGAAAATCACAAGCGAAAATGTCCAGGAGTACCCGTCGCAGCGTTCGGGTGAGTGAAGTGCTGGAAGAATCAACAGAAAATATCACTCCCAAACGGAAGGGACGGCCTTCACGAAGGAAGCACGACACCATAATAGAGAAGGAGGAGGATGTGGAAGTCTCTCCGCCAAAACGGGGCAGAGTACGACCACCGGAGGACGTCACCGGAGAACAAGCCAGAAGAAATGAGTGTCACAGCTGTAGGATGTCTACCGGGGCATGAGCGAGAAACAGAAAATCTCGCTCTGCACGTCGAGGGGATTTCGGCGAATAATGGTACGGGAAGTGTGTAGATCACTTGTCCACCCGGAACAGGTTAAACAGCAATCATGACCAAAATTTCCCCGGGGTGCTTCCTACGGGGTTTCCTCCAGAAATACCGGGAATTCCTCCAGACATTCCTCCAGGGATTTCTCCGGAAATTCCTCCAGGAACTCCTCCGAGAATTCCCGCAGAAATTTTTCAGGGAATTCCCCAAGAAATTCCTGGAGGAATTCCTCCAGAAAATCCTTCGAGGATTCCTCTAGGAATTCCTTCTGGAATTCTTCCTGGAATTTCTCCGGGAATTCCTCCGGGAATTCCTCCGGGAATTCCTCCGGGAATTCCTCCAAGAATTCCTTCGAAAATTCATCCAAGAATTCCTTCGGGAATTTCTCCGGAAATTAATCCAGGAAATTCGTTCAGGAATTCCTCCGGAAATTTCTTCAGCAATTCCTCCGGTTATACCAATTATTATTGCAGGAAATCCTCCAGAATTTCTCAGGAATTTATTCGGGGATTATTCCAAAAATTCATCCGGGAATTTCATATAAAACTTCTGTGGAAATTCCTCCTAGAATTTCTTTGAAGATACCCCTAGAAATTCATCCGGAGATTCCTCAGGCGAATTCCCGAGTAATTTCCGGAGAAATTTACCTGAGGATTCCCTGGAGAAATGCCTGGAGCAATCCTCGGGGAATAGCCGGAAGGAATCTCCGGAGGAATTTCTTGGAAGAATTTCTGGAGGAATCCACGGAGGTATCCCCGGAGGAATTCCTGGAAGGATCCCCGGAGAAGTTCCTGAATGAATCCCCTGAGGAACTCTTCGAGGAATCCCGAGAAGAAACCCCAGTAGAAATTTTAGGTGAAATCCCAGAAGGAGTTCCTGGGGAAATCTGGAATTCCTGGAGAAATCCTAGTACGTATTGCTCGAGGATACTCAGTAAGAATTCATGCTAGAATCTCAGAGGGAATTCCTGAGGAATCCCAGAAGGAATTCTTCCAAAATAATTTGTTTATACCGCAACAATATTTGGCAACGACCGGTACGCAATCTGGTAACTAAATATAGTAGCGACCGATGTGGAAATGAGTAACTAAACTAAAATGACAACTCCGTGGGCAATCATTTTACTCGCCCATATAGGGTAATTGATCCGATCATGGAGGAGTTAAGCACTGGGTTCACGTTTGAACCACAATTGTATCGCCCCAAGCAAACTTTTTACATGGATTGAATTGAAAATAATAAAATCCATCCTTAATCTACGGGAAAACAACAAAATATTACTTAAGGGCAAAGTCTTCGGTATACCAATCCGTGTGGTCAATTAATGATTTTTAATGAAACTCAACGTACATATGTACAGATGGAAATATTATTAGTAAAATTGCGAAAAAATCCACAGCTCAGGTGAGATTTGAACTCACGACCCTTATACGCTAGACAAGTGCTTTTCCACCTAAGCTACCGAGCCAATTAATGACACGGCATTTTGGTTGGTACAAGGTAATTCCAATCTCATCGATCATGCTTCATCTTTCCCTTAAATCTCACCGCAAATATATCCATCTCTTATGTACACATGCATGAAGAGCGATGCGATTTATTTACTGTTGAAACTGTTTGCCTAACTTTCAGGCGTCTCTTCATCACCGACTTTATTAAACGAAGTGTTCTTATTTGAGAATGTTTGTCGCTCGGGGTACCTAGGATGCCGGGTAGATATGGATTAATAAGCGCCATCTCACGAAAAATTATTATTTCTATTAACTTTATTTACGAGATTTTCAGCCCTAGGCTGGCTCATCTTCGGATCTCATGGAAAAAAAACCTTCATTACGAAATAGGCCAACACTTTTACCGAAGACACAAGCTTTGAAATATACGCTGCAGTCATCTACTTATCCAATCCTAATTCATTTTTTCAATTATAAGACATACTTAACGGATGCTTCCTAAGTTTATTCAAGAACTATCGTTTTGTGAAGCTTAGAAAAATCATGTATTTTTTTTACAGACAAAGACTGGAAGACTCGAAAAATGTAAAACATGGACAATTTCTACATACATCTAGAGCATGGCGGTGCTGATATATACAATCGGGTCTCCTATAACATGCTGCAAACTACTTTACGCACACCGCATATATAATTTATAACAGCTTATAACTCAAGCAAGTAGACGTTTAGATAAAACAGCATGTTCCGGCTTAATCTTCTACTCGAAGGAAGATTAATAACATTCTATACAGCTCACTTTTTAGGTAATTAACCAAGTTCACAAAAAGTACACTTGCGCCGCTGTGAGGAACTCTATTAAATTCAAACATAAGTTTAGGTATCACTCCCAGGATTCCTCATGGGATTTTTCCTGTAGTTCCTCCTGCAAGTTCTTCAAGAAACTGTCGTAAGCTTTCGTCTAGAGTTTCCTCTAAGATATTTTTAAAAAGTGCTCGCTGGATTTCTCTTGAAAATTTCAAAAGATTTTAGAATTCCTTCGCTGTTTTGCCGAAAATTTATCTTGGAAGATTTCGTCCAGTGTTGCTCCTGGGATGTCCATCGAAATTTTTCAGAACTTATCCTGAATTTTCTTTCCAAAACTTCTTCCGGGTTTCATTCAGAGCTCATTTTGAAATTTCTACAGGAACTTATGTAGATTTTTTTCAATGGGTTTTCCAAGTTTTTCTTTGTAGTTGTTTCCGAAACTTCTTGTTGTGATTGTCTTGAGATTTTTCTCAGAGATGATATTTTCTGGAATTACTCCCAGCCAGGCTTGTCCGCACTGAGCGCATGAAAATTCTGCTCTTTGGATGTGGTGCAAATCCAAAGAGAAGAATTTGCACATCATAAATTAGTGATCTTTTCATCTTATCAGATAGAAGGATGTTGAAATATTGTAAATGTCATTTCGAACTGTCAAAAAACCGCACCACAGAGCCACGCCTAGCGCGCAAAGAGATTTTCACCCAAGTGAAAACACTCTAGTGATTTTCACTTTGAACGCTGTGCGGCGCTGCGGTGCGGTTTTTTTGACAGATCAAAATATTTACAATATTTTCTAAGATTTCTAATTTATGATGTGCTTGATGGTGTAAATCCAAAGAGCAGAATTTTCATGCGCTCAGTGCGGACAAGCCTAACTCCCACTGTTCTACCTAGAATTCCTACCAAAAATAATACTGGAATTTATTTTGATGTTTCTTTTGGTACTGCTCTAATAAATAATTCGGGAGATCTTGTCCGGATTTTCCACAAGTTTTTCTCGGAATACACTGGAACCTTTCAGGGGCATGCCAGAGGGATTTCAGGGGGTAAATCCCTTTCAGATACCTTTCAGGAGGTATAAAGGGCGATTCAGTGGGATTCAGGGCCTTCCATGGCCGTACCTAAAACGCTAGAATACCACTTAAACCCTCTAAACCATCTTTGATTGCCCAACAATCCCATGGAACCCCCAAAAACCGCCTGAAATACACCCCAAGTAACCAAAAGTTCAGATAAAAGGATACTTTATAAGCTAAGCAGCTTGATCGAGGTTGCTCATTATTAGAAGGCTAATTTTTAAGTATTTTTGGAACTTGAAAGTTCACATAAACACGCTGGATAGCCTTCTGTGCTGCTTCTGACAGAACTTTGACAAAATTCATGCAGAAACAGTTTTCAAAATGTTTTTCAGAATCACAACCCCTCCTTGTTGGTGGGTTTGTAATTCATGTCTGGAAATTGCTTCTGATAATTATATGTTCACAGATGTCGCTGCTATGTAGATTTGAACTGGATCCTCTTGCGTGATAGCCTACCGACTAACCGCTGCGCTGCTGAAGACAATTGACAAAGTGAAGCTAACTTCACTACCCAACTAACAATCGCCGCAAACAAGCATGCATGCTGAATTGTTGCTTTATAATAGTAATTATAGCTGAACTAAAATTATGCTGTACACATTACTGTACAAATGTTATTTCAACTAAAAAAATAGCCAATGTTCAACTTTTCGTATTGGTATTAACAATGATATTTTATAACACTTTTCGAGCGTTCAATAAGATTTTTATTCGACTCGCAGTAATTCCTTTACAACATAGTTTAACAAGACTTTTTTCTGCTTCTTGTTAAGTTCATGTAAAAATTAGGACATGTATCTGTATAATGTGTTTTTCATAAGTCAAATAGCACTTTCGATTCATCATACTTCGACTCAGAGTATAAATATGATGAAAAACACGTGTTTTTCACTGAACAACAGCTGAACTAATCCGTTGTTCAGTCGTTAATCATAATGTTGTGCTAATTCACCACTGCTGAATAGGAGTCGAAGTCTGATTATTATTAAACCACGGGAAGTTTATGTTTTGATTTAAGCGCTGCAATTCATCATCTCTAGGATGGCGCAGATAGGAAGCATGCCGCTGGCAATCAACGGGTCTCGAGTTCGAATCTGGATTTGGGTAAATTTATGTGTAATTATTATTTCACAATATTTGTTCACAGCATTAAGTTCCAATCATAAACTCTCGTGGAAATTGAAAACGTTTGCATTTTTTGCCTTTCTCGTACACTAAGTGTACTGGAAAGGCTATATGTTCACTCCAAAAATGACTTTTTGATAGGAGGCCCGAAGGGTCGAGTCACATATACCAATCAACTCAGCTCGACGAGTTGAGGTGATGTCTGTGTGTGTGTATGTGTGTGTGTGTATGTGTGTGTGTATGTGTGTATGTGTGTGGACAAAAAAAACTCACATCACTTTTTTGAACTAAACCTCAACCGATTTTAATGAACGACGGTTCATTCGACGCGGGATCTGGTCCCATTGTTTCCTATTGAAAATGGTTCGGATCGGTCAAGCCGTTCCGGAGTTATGGCCATTTAGGTGTTCCGGACCGGTACCCCAGGAAGGGGCCAGATATGAAAACACCACAAACCCATCCATGCGGCACATGAAACTACGGCATTTTCGATAACTTGATGAATGATAAGCAGAAAAATATTCTTAGACCATATCTGAACCGGTATTGTCCCGGAACCGGTTCCTGGTGTCCCGCCGGAAGTGGCCAAACATAAAAGTGCACTAAACCCATGCATGCGACACATCAAACCGCGGCTTTTTTGATAACGTGATGAACAATAAGCAGGAAAACATTCTCAGACCATATCGGAACCGGTAGTGTTCCGGAACCGGTTCTAAATGTCCCGGCGGAGGAGGCCAAGTATAAAAGTTAACCAAACCCATGCATGCGACATTTCAAATTGTGGCTTTTTCGATATCCTGATGAACGGTAGGCAGAAAAATATTCTCAGACCATATATGAACCGGTTGTGTTCCGGAACCGGTTCCGGGTGTCCCGCTGGTAGTGGTCAAATATGAAATTGTTCCAAAACCATGTATGCGACATATCAAACCGCGACTTTTTCCATAACCTGATGAACAGTAAGCAGAAAAGCATTCTCAGACCATATTGGAATCGGTAGTGTTCCGGAACCGGTTTCAGATGTCCCGCAGGAGGTGGCCAAATATAAAAGTTAATCAAACCCATGCATGCGACATATCAAATAGTGGATTTTTTGATATCCTGATGAACAGTTAGCAGGAAAATATTCTCAGACCATATCTGAACCGGTTGTGTTCCGGAACCGGATCCGGGTGTCCCGCTAGTAGTGGACAAATATAAAATTGTTCTTAACCCTTTGGAGCCGGAGGGGTCATATATGACCCAGCGATGAAACCGAGCATAACAAACGTGTTAGACACCAGCGAGGTTGCGTCGACAGCGGCGAAAAAAATCGGCTCCAAAAGGTTCAACCATGTATACGACATATCAAACCACAACTTTTTCGATAACCTGATGCATAAGCAGGAAAGCAAACTAAGACCATGTCGGAACCGGTAGTGTTCCGGAACCTGTTCCAGATGTCCCGCAGGAGGTGGCCAAATATAAAAGTGAACCAAACCCATGCATGGGACACATACAATCGCGGATTTTTAGGTATCTTGATTTGACAAAAAAATTCCGGCCATTTTGGGGACAACCGGTAGTGTTCCGCAACCGATTACATTTGCCCCATTGGAAGTGGTCAAATGTAAAGGAGAACCAAACCCATAAATTCAACACATTAAATGACTTTTTAGGTAACCTGATGAACGTCTAACAAGAAAAAAAAAATCATAGTCCATACTTTGGAAAACCAATAGTGTGCCGAAACCGGTTCCAGGTCCCCGACGGAAATAGTCAAATGTAGAACGGAGCCATACGCATACACACAGCACGTTAAATAACGGCTTCTTCGATAACGCGAAGAACGGTCAGCAAGAAGATAGTCTCAGGCCACATTTACCGGTAGTGTTCCGGAACCAGTTTCGAGTGCCTCGTTGGAACTGACGAAATGCACAAATGAACCAAACCCATGAATTGAAAAGTGTCGTATTAAAGAGTGATGAATACGCGGGGTTTGACAGTGTATCAAATAGCAGCTTTTTTGATCACTTCTTCTTCTTTATGGCTCGACGTTCACATTGGAACGTGGCCTGCCTCTCTTCAACTTAGTGTTCTTTAGAGCACTTCCACAGTTATTAACTGAATGGTTTTCTTTGCCTGCCATTGCATGAGTTTGTATATTGTGAAGAAAATACGTGTATCATTGTACAATCATTGTCATGCTCAGGGAGTCGAGAAAATTTTCCCGACCGGAACGGGAATCGAGCCCGCCGTACCTTAACCACTAGGCCAACTACAGACCCTTTTTTGATAACACGATGATCGATTCGTAAGAACATAGCCTCAGACCATATTTTAGATAACCGGTAGTAGGGGGCTGAAAGTCTCTTAAATAAAGACAAATCAATCAATCAATCAACAACCGGTAGTGTCCCGAAACCAGTTCTGGGTATCCCACTGGAAGTGGTCAAATGTAAAAGTGATCTATACTTATGCATGAGATAAATCAAATCGTGGTTTTTAGGTAACCTGATGAACGTTAGCAATTAAATAGTCTCAGACTACATTTGGGAGACCCGGTAGTGCTCCGGAACCTGTTCCGGTACCGCATCGAAAGTAACTAAATATACCATGCGACACATCACATCACGGCTTTTTTAATAACCTGAGGAACAATTAACTAGAAAATAGGTTCATATCACATTAGAGACTACCGATAGGGTTGCTTAACCAACGTTTGGTGCTTCGTCGGTACTACGAAAGTAAATAAAATCAATGCAAGTGATAAATATGTGTAAGAGAACAAAATCTTGACAAATTAAACCCACATACAGATAGACTATACTCACCACGTTCTTGTTTCCAATGTTCAATAAAATATAACCTTAAATGTGCAGAAAAAAACTTTATCGAAGACCGGAAAGTATTCTGTGATTGTGTAAAAGTCATATCTTAACTTGTTAGTATCGTCTTGATCAAGGTTGTTAATCGATAAATTATCGTTATCGCCGATAAAGTTAACGTCTGTTATCGTTTATCGTCGATAACGATAACGTCTTCAGACGTATTCGTCATCGGCGATACAGTTAACTGATGAAAATTATCGACTCGATAACGTCTCCGGAAAATTTTCTTCGCGATCTGAACCGTTGTTGATGCCGTCACTAGGGTAACTAGATTTATCGCAAAATTATCGAAGGTACGTTGATCTTCGCGTTGATTCATCGTTTGGTTATCGTTATCGAGAGATTATCGAGCAACCTTTATCGTTATCGAGTTTGCGTTGAGTTAACTGTCGATAATTTATCGATTAACAACCTTGGTCTTGATATTGATCAGCCTCCAGTGTTAGTGAAGGTGCTCAAGCAGTAAACTAAGAAATCTGGTATTATTCAGCTCTGCTTATACGTTGAAAATAACGTCGGACTTTGTGCCATCAATAAATTTTAAGTCAATTCAATGATGGCTTTAATAAAATGCTTGCTTTTCTTAAAAAATATTAAGAATCAGGAACACTTGACTTACGTCGGCGGAAATATCGTGAGAACATATACGACGAGAAAGGCACTATCATCACTAGGTGGATTAATTTGGGTTTTTTTAAATCATTTTTGCTAAAGCTGAATAACAGCTTTACTGTAAAGTTGTAAAACGGTTCAACAACAAACAGTTCAGTTGGTACACAACGCCAAGCTTTATAGTTTCTCCAAATTCGTGTGAACAAAACCCAAACAAAGGATGTGCCTGAAAATAATCCAAATGTTATTCAGCATCATGCTGAATGAATTCGTCGTAAAGGTGCTTGTAAAATGAGTGATTGTTAGTTGGGTACTGTACAAATGTGCAGAACTAGCTGCCGACAACAAATCGATTCAAATCAGACTTTAGCTGCTGTTCACTCGATCGCAACTGTAGTACTGTGGTAGGACGTAGGGTTCTCACGTAGCGACTATCGGTTCGAATCCGATGGGGGGCATTTTTTTTTTTGCTCAAGCCTAGTATTCACTGATTTGATAAATACATATTTGTCTTTTATTCGTGTATGCTTAAACAGTTGTTTTCTGTAAAAGAAATAAATTTAATCTTCATTGAAACACAATGCTACTGAACTGAACTTCTATAAACTTGAAAGTTACGACAAAGTTCCGAGTAGCATCTTAAGCAGCTTTAAAGTTCCGAATGGAACTTTCTGGCTGCTTAAGAGGCTAACAATGAGCCTTGCCGGAACTTGTGACCGAAGTTCCAGCAAGGCTCATCGTTAGCCTCTTAAGACCACCCCCCCCCCCTCTTAAACACCCTTGAAACTCTTCTCAATCCACCTGAGACCCCTTAAAACTTCCTTTAGACGAGCTCAGACACCCTGAAATTCCCCCGAAACACCTTTAAAACCTCTCGAAATTGACTTGACCCCTAGGTCGTCCATTTCCCCTCTTTCCTTATATCTTCCGAGACCTCATTTAGTTTTTTTTTCTGGACGCCCCTCGTCAGCCCTTCCAGTAGTTACCGGCATTATTACATATTCTTGTTCGCAATATTAATTAAGACAAGCTCTTATCCTTTAGTTAGGGCATAACTAAAGATGTGAAAATTAAATCAGCATAAATATAATCATCATAAAAATACGTTTTGGTGTACCTCCTGGAATAACCTAGGTAACTCCTTATATTAAATTCCAAGAGAAATACAGTATAAATCCTGCTAGAATGCTGCTAGGAACTCCGAGACGAACTAATGGAGAAATGACAAAAGAAACGTCGGAAGAAATCCCGGAAAAAATGTACATGTTAGAAAACATCAATCGATAATCTTGTACGAAAATAAAAGGGGTGTTCCGGAAAGAACTTTAAAAACATTTAAGGAAAATTTCTGGAGGATCTATGATAGAAATCTGGCGAGAAACTCCAAGATAAACCCGGAAAAGTCTCTGAGAGAAATCCCCGGAAGAAGTTCAAAAGTTAGAAAGTTTACCAGGACAACAACGAAAGGAAACCCTCGATGAAACTTTGGGAGAATTTAGTTTGGTGGCCCAGAAGGAAGTTCCCGAGAACCTCTGTAAGAAATCCCGGGAAGTGCTCTAGCAGAAAACCGAAGAAAAACTCCTGCAGAAATCCTAGTGAGAACTTTGGTAAACCCCAGGAATAACTCTCAACAGTCCCGGAAGGATTTCCCAAAAAATCCGGAAAGAACTCTGAGAGTAAATTTGGGAAAACCCTTGAAGGAAACATTTGAAAAACTACTGGAAAAATCTAAAAAAAAACTTCAGCAAACCTCCAGGAAATAGTGGGAAGAACTCAATAAGGAACTGCGTTGGAATTTGAAGAAAGAATAGCGGTTGAAACTCAGGGAGAAATCCCGTAAGGAACTCAATGAAAATACCTGGATAAAACTTCGTGAATCGTGAGGAATCCTCAGAATAATTTTGGAACGAATTTCAAATTGATTTCCAAGCACATCCATAAGCATAAGCAAAGAGTGGTCGACATCACAAGTTTTTCCAGAGTTCAATAATATTCATCGGAATAGTTAAGATTATTATGGTACCAGCAGTTAGTGTTCTATCGCAATTCCCAAATTTTCTTAGGATTTCCATCGGAATCCCATTATTACTACACCCTCAGTAGCAACCTCTAAGGTTTGTTACTGAAAATTTGTAGTAAATACTACTTTTATTCATGCCGAACGCTTTGTTTGCAGTATGTTAGAAAGTTGTAGTTTAGTAAACTCGTTTTTATTCATACGAACATGTTCCACAACTAGTATTAACTACCGAAAATGTAGAAAACATAAGTATACTACTTTTTATTCATACAACCCATTGTCATTATTGTTGCAAAATGGTTGAAATTTGATAAAGATTTTGATAAAGATTTGATAAAGGAGCAGCATGGTCTTACCTGCAAAATTACCGCTCTGGTTGTTTGAACCCTTAGCATGTAGGGTGCCTGCAACAATTATGGCACTACGTAAGGAAACTATTTGTACAAAAATAACGAGAAGACCAACAAATGTCATCAATATTTAAAAAAAAATAGCTTAGTTTTCATACTTTACAGGAAAAATACATAAACGGAGTCAAAACTACTTTTAATATTTATTACAGCGTTTGCCAATAGGAACCCTGTACCAGTTACCGATACATTTATTAACTTCGTTTCCTTTTCGAATTATTTGCATACATTCCTTATGGGTTTAGCCATAACTAGTAAACTATGGCGAAAAAGGGTGCAAAGAAGCCAACATTTTAAGGAAAATGATTTATTTCAACCATAATTTTAGCAAAATGTGGAGTTTAAGGTGAAACTTCAAGAAATCCTATTGCAATTTTTCATACAAACTCTAGAGCAAGGATGGGAACACTCACTTGCAGAAAGTTACACTCACTTGAAGTTTTCTCAGCTCAGAAGCGTGCAATCAAGAAATAATGTATGGACGACTTTTGCCTTGTGGTTTTGTCTAAAAGTTTGCCGAACAGAGTAGGGGTCGCACACGCACACCGAAGTCGTAAAGGAGCTGCGAAGGCAACTCTCCACGAGGTAAATGTAAATTACACTCACCTCGTGGAGAGTCGCTTTCACAGCTCTGTCACGACTTTGATATGCCTGTGCGACACCTACTCTATTCGGCAAACTTTTAGACAAAACCACAAGGCAAAAGTCATCCATACACCATTTCTTGATTGCATGCTTCTGAGCTGAGAAAACATCAAGTGAGTGTAATTCTCTGCAAGTGAGTGTTCCCATCCCTGCTCTAGAGGCACAAATCTGATGATCGAAGCATCGAACCAAGCCGCATTCGTTCATCCTGGCTTGACTCACTTACAAAAAGAGGCAGCTTTTCCAAATGCGCTCTGTTTACGAATGTTTAAGATTAATGCTCTTGAAAACGTGAGTAGGGGCCCAAGTCGGCCATTATGGCAGCCATATTCGTATTCTCTAAATGAGAGCCATCATCTTTTGTGAACGTGATCTGTTGTTCACCAAATTTTTCTTGTTGATTTACATCAAGATTTACATCGTTAAAGGGTGAAAATCAACTAGGGCAAATAATTGGTACTACAACCATAATTGGAACACTTACCCTATTCATGATGTATAAATAAATTCAAATGTAGTACTAACACACAGCTGAGCAATAACCATCGGTATTTTAAATTTCTTCCCCACAATTGATGAAGCTCAAATCAGGAGTTCATAAAATAAAAGGGTTAACTGCTCAATAAACAACGTTGACTCCATTTTCCCCGCGCACTCAGTGCTTTCCAGCAATTCTGCTAAATTGCCTTTGTCCAGGCACTATGGTTCATATAATTAGCACCGTTTTACCGTTGCACTAGATGGACCCATGCCTGCTGCCTGCAGCAATAAACAGTACACCACAAAGTCCACAATTGTGCTAATGCAATAGTAGAAGATATTACTGACTTAGATTCAACGACGATTAATGATGACCGCGACGACGACGACGACGACGACGACGTTGCCTGCAGTTAATGGGTGAATGATTGTTTGGTCGCGACGCGCCTCGGTCACAAACACGACCCAGTAGTGGTGTGGGAAAACTGATGCTGTTCCAACAAACCGGTCGATCCAGGACCCAGTTCCCATCAGCTCCCAGCTGCAAGGGAGCAGAGACGAAACCGATTGCTTGACACGTTGAGGATGATTAATTCATACGACATTTAATTGGCTTAATTTGTTAGGAATAATTAATGGCGGACCGTTCGGCATGATCGAGTGACGGCCGACACATATTGATGGCAGTATTCACGCTGCTGTGTAGTTTGTTGTGAAAAAAAAAAACTCGTCTGGAATTGAGTCAGTCCAATTATCTCCCAAATCTCAAATGACAACTCTAATGGACCGGCAAAAGTATCCACTTTCAACTAGTAAAATTTTATGACGATCTGCTTGGAGGCACAAAATGTTGATAACGCTGAACCCTCGCTGGAGAGCTCCATATAATTTTGTTTGCACAGTCACTGAAAACAGAGCACCCGTTCGGGTTCCTCCAATAACACACTGCTGCTAGCTGAATGATACATACATTTTCTCCTGATTATTTTGTGTCTCACCGGCGAAGAAAAGGACGGCGACGACTGCCTAAATGGAACTCTCCGGCGAACCAATCTCCAATGGAAGGTAGTTTATTGCGGATTATAAAATTAAAAATTTAAATTTGTTCCGAACCTTTCTTCGGGTGAAACGGGAAATTTCGAGGCGGTGCCGTTATGGTGGTGCACTTTCTTAATCTGAGATAGGCTTTGCTTGATTACAACGGAGATGGTGACATTTGATTGAGCTTTATTTGCAAAAATATTTTTGAGTTGTTTTAAACATGACGCTTATATATTTTGATCATTTTTTGTATTATTATATACTTACTCAATGTTAGATTTATTATTCGTACCTGCAAAATAAATAAATATCACTATTAATATTCATAGTATTGCATTCATACAGTATTTCATATTAACTATATACTAAGAATTGAATTGGTTGCCTGGTCACAGATATAATCGAGGGTTTAAATCAATCAAAATTATGAAATTGAAATTCAGAAACCATCTGAACTCTTTTAGTGCAGCTACACTTGAAGATAGCTGGAGGGACATCCGATCCGCCACAGGCTTTGCGACTCCGAATCACAGAAACGACTGGTACGACGGCAAATGTAAACAATTGAAAAACGAAAAAAATGCAGCATGGGCGAGAATGCTGCAACACCGTACGAGAGCGAATGAGGCACGTTATAGACAGGCGCGGAACAGGCAGAACTTAGTCTTCCGGATGAAGAAGCGCCAGCAGGAAGAACGAGATCGCGAAGCGATGGAAGAGCTGTACCGCGCTAAGGACACACGAAAGTTTTACGACAAGCTGAACCGCTCGCGCAGAGGCATTGTGCCACAAGCCGATATGAGCCGAGATAATCACGGGAATATTCTCATGAGCGAGCGTGAGGTGGTCGAAAGGTGGCGGCAGCATTACGATGAGCACCTTAATGGCGACGTTGCAAGTACCGAAGGTGGCGTGGTAACAGATCTAGGAATATGTGCACAGGACGAAAGACTTCCGACCCCTGACCTCCAAGAGATTGAGGAGGAAGTTGGCCGGTTGAAAACTATAAAGCCGCAGTGATCAACTACCAAGCGAGCTTCTAAAATACGGTGAAGAAGCACTGATGAGAGCACTACACTGGTTCATTACCAAGATTTGGGAGAAGGAAGTAATACCGGAGGAATGGATAGTGGGTATCATGTGTCCCATCTACAAAAAGGGCAACAAGTAGGATTACGGGAACTACTGCGCGATCACACTACTGAGCGCTGCCTACAAGATACTCTCTCAAATTTAATTCCGCCGTCTATCGCCGATTGCAAGAGATTCATGGGCGAACGCGCTACAACGGATTAAATGTTCGCTATCCGCCAGGTGTTGCAGAAATGCCGCGAATACAACGTGCCCACACATCACTTGCTCATCGATTTCAAATCGGCGTATGATTCAATCGATTGAGAACACCTATGGCAGATCATGCACGTATACGGATTCCCGGATAAACTGATACGATTGATCAAAGCGACGATGGATCGAGTGATGTGCGTAGTTCGAGTATCAGTGACACTCTCGAGTCTCTTTGAATCTCGCAGAGGGCTTCGGCTTTCTGTTCAACATTGCTTTAGAATTTTAGATAATAAGGAGAGCGGGGATAAACCCGAGTGGAACGATTTTCACGAAGTCCGTTCAACTGCTTGGTTTCGCTGATGATATTGATATTAGGGTAATTGATCCGATCATGGAGGAGTTAAGCACTGGGTTCATGCTTAAACCACAATTGTATCGCCCCAAGCAAACTTTTTACATGGATTGAATTGAAAATAATAAAATCTATCCTTTATCTACGGGAAAATAACGAAATATTGCCACTTTGAGGTTGTTACGAGCATTTTATTCGTTTTTATCTGAAAGAATATTGTGTTCCTAATGTTGCGGTATTTGTTCCTAATGTTGCGGTATCCCATTGAAATCATATGGGATACCGCAACATTAGGAACACTACCGCAACAATAGGAACACAGCAGCGAACACATTAAGGAAAATCTTTTTTTTAAATAGGTTTTTGGGCAAATCTTAAGCAAACAAATGGTGCAATTTCATAATTTAGGCACCATACATCCATACCCAAGTAACATTTTAAGTTTTGTTCGGCTCTACAAGAGATCTTCATGACCAATTTTATAAAACTTGCAATAAAACTGAATCATACATCAAAACCTCTTGACAACCTCTTTAAGAGCATCTTCCGGCTAAGTGGACCACTCTCGGAGAGGTTTTGCAAACCGCATTAAGAGTAGCAATAAATCCGTTTTAAAACCTAGTTGAAATATTTCCCATTCTCGATTGTTGTTGTTTTTTTTTCAACAAAAACTATGACAGCTCAAGATGCAGAGAAGCTTCTTCGATGGCACGTAAAGTTCAGGAGGATACATCATTCGTAAGTAGAAAGCGATTATTTCAAAGAAGTATTTTAGTAGTTATTGTGCTGGTAGGCTTATGCGCATTCGAATTTACCGTGAATATTGGGGTTGCAGAATCATAAAATTAATGCGCTTCGAAAATAGTGAATATTATCATCTTGGAATAAAATAAATCAATTTGTGAATTTAGTAAAACTATCCCGAATCACAAGGAAACTCAGCAGAGAGAGTTTATTTATGTGAGCATGTTATGAAAATGGTTGCAAACTGCCAATTCATTGCTAATTTAAGCAAAATTAACTATTTTTCATTCACGTAAACTAATTCTTCAATATGGCGACGACCATAATCAGCGAAAATAAAACGAAAGCAAGTTTACTTTTATGATGACCGCAATAAACCTATCAGTGTCGTAGTTTCTGCATTTCCACCAACAGATGTCGTTACTAATCGAACGGATCGCCATCTGTTCAGAGTTTTAACAGTTTTATTGCGGTAATAGTGATTGCCAAAAGGTTTACATATCGGAAAGTTTTGTTTACTCTTACAATCTGTCTTTATGGATATCTTCAAGTATACTATAAAACATTTTATCAATGGTTTTCATAAAAGTAGTCATAAAACTGTGAGTTTTAATTATTTCTGTGATAAAACCCTTATAAAAATCAAACAAAACCAATCAGCGATGGAATTGTTACTTGGGATACCATGCCGCGAATACAACGTGCCCACACATCACTTGCTCATCGATTTCAAATCGGCGTATGATACAATCGATCGAGAGCAGCTATGGCAGATTATGCACGAATATGGATTCCCGGATAAACTGATACGATTGATCAAAGCGACGATGGATCAAGTGATTTGCGTAGTTCGAGTATCAGTGACAATCTCGAGTCTCTTTGAATCTCGCAGATGGCTACGGCTTTCTGTTCAACATTGCTTTAGAGGGTGTAATTAGGAGAGCGGGGATAAACACGAGTGTGACGATTTTCACGAAGTCCGTTCAGCTGCTTGGTTTCGCTGATGATATTAATATTATTATCGCAAACTTGAGACGATGGCGGAAACGTACATCCGACTAAAGAGTGAAGCCAGGCGAATCGGATCAACCATTAATGTGTCGAAGACAAAGTAAAAGCCCGCCACCCCGAATTTATATCGACGGTGATGAAATCGAGGCGGTTGAAGAATTTGTGTACTTGTGCTCACTGGTGACCGCCAACAATGACTCCAGGAGAGAAATTCAGACGCGCTTTGTGGCAGGAAATCGTGCTAACTTTGGATTCCGCAGAACTCTACGTTCGAATAAAGTTCGCTGTAACACGAAGTTAACTATCTACAAAACGCTGATTAGACCGGTTGTCCTCTATGGGCACGAAACATGGACCCTACGTGCAGAGGACCAACGCGCCCTTGGAGTTTTCGAACGGAAGGTGTTGCGTACTATCTACGGCGAAGGGCAGATGGAAGACGGGACTTGGAGAAGGCGAATGAACCACGAGCTGCATCAGCTGCTGAGACAACCAACCATCGTCCACACCGCGAAAATCGTAAGGCTACGGTGGGCGGGTCACGTCATCAGGATGTCGGATAGCAACCTGACGAAAATGGTTCTCGAGAGTCATCCGACTGGTACAAGAAGACGTAATTCGCAGCGAGCTAGGTGGGTCGGTCAGGTGGAGGACGATCTACGGATCCTTCGCAGAGTGCCGAACTGGAAACACAAAGCCATGGACTGAGTAGAATGGAGACGGCTACTATGTACAGTAGAGGCCACTTAGGCCTTAGTCTGACCGGTAAGGTAAGGTAAGTATGAACTCTGTTTAAATTTAGCCCTACCTGTAAACGATGGCTTCATATTATTGAATGATCTCAACGTAGCAGGAATCAAAATCGCGTGTCTGGGATGGCATCGATTCCTGCTACGTTCTAGGTTTTTGGCAAGCGTTAGAAATCTGACTCGATTTTCTCTGCAACACACGCAGTACAAGATAGTACAGACGTACGAAAATCACAGAACTGAGAAAATGATCTTAAACTAAGAGAGAAGCTTATGTGTAATGGAAAATTAGAGCAACAGATGTGAAAAATACAATCAGTCAATTGCTGATAATGGAAATTGACACAATTACAATGCATAAAGCACAGTACAGTAGCACTGAATAATGCATTGTTATCACCTCATTAGCGCTTCCGTTTTACGATTATTGATACCACATAATGGGGTAACTTTGACAACATAAAATTCAATGTATTCATTAGTTAGTTACGTACATTAATTACAAGACTTGAATTGTTTTTGAGAATCCTGACCCGAAACGTGTTTGTATTTGTTTGTTACTTTGTAATATTTTTTGTAAAAATCTCTTATCATGGTTTTTGGCACCGCACAACAGGATTCGTTACGATTGATGAGGATACCTTCGAGGTAGTGGAGGAATCTACCGGCCTTGGATCTCAATTAACTGCCTACCATGGATCCCAACTAGCCTGGCGTGAAATCCGAAGGCATTATGAAGGCCGTGCGGGCTTCATAAGAAACTGCGATCAAAAAAGATTTATCCTTGCACCAAATAGATCATACAGAGTAATAAAAAAAAATTGCATTACAAAAATCCTAGATCATACAGGAAATTGAACCCAAGACTTGATCTTTCTGCATAAGCTCGCGTTTGTTGCTTTGTACTTTGAGGTTATTCTTAGGGCGTCATTACTTGTTTTGAATTTGAGCACTATGGAAAGAATGCGATGATTGGCCAAACATGTATTCAACAAAACATGCAAAAACTTAATCAGATTTACCCAGCATATCGGTACATCATTATTTTTTTCTGCAGACACTGCAAGAATGAAATATGTACTCACAAATTCATCGGAAACTGTTAATGGTGTAGGATTACACGGAACCTTGCGCAGGACAACATATGCTGGTTGCCAAGATAGAGAGACGCGTTGTTTTGTTCATTCTACACATGAGGATCACGTTTTACTGGTATTGATAGGATAATTCCAGTTATGAGCTGGGCTCAGATTTCGCCTTAGGTAGCCATAACGACCACCAGCACAGCATTGATGAAGGATACATGCAAAATATATGCAATGGTCCGTTATTGATATAAACGTCGATTTATGTGATAATCCACAAAACCCACGTTGATCTAAGGGAGCATCCGCAAAAGACGTAGCATTTAAGGGGGTAGGGGGGGGAGACTGGGATTGAGTGACGAGTATTAGATATGGAATAATATGGTACGAGGGGGGAGGGGGTAAAAAAACCGGCCGAAAAATGCTACGTCATTTATGAACGCCTTCTAATTTATTGTGGCGCAATCATGTGGGATATCCTGTTGGTAACGTCTCGTGGAATACTTTTTCTTTATATTGCTTTTATGTGTCAACACAACAAAAATAAAATAAAGCAAAAATACCAGCTCTCATAATTAACTCTAATAGGAAGTTGGGGTCAATGGCTCAGACAGGCACGCTGAAAGTACACTACGCCATCGTAACTCCTAACATTTTAGGAGGATTGAAGAAGAAAGCGGAAAATGGAGTAAAAGAAATAACATAAGAGCCTTACTCATGGTGAGGTGAATCCCATTTGTTTTTCTTTTTTTTACTAGAAAACCATTCTCCTGAAATAGTATTCCTAAAAAATGCAATATATTTATTAGTATAAAAGCAACTTATTGATGATGATGATTCTGGGCGTATTTCTAGTTGAATACCTGTAAATAAAAGAGAATCGAGCTAAATACTGCTTCTTTTTTATTCAAACTATGTGTTTGCATCTTATGATAGATACGTATTTTAACCTCAATTGTAAGGTCATCTTCAGTGTCTCTTACTTGATTCGACAGTGTCATAGGATGCATACACATAGTTGAAAATAAAAAGGACCAGTTTCTAACTCGTGTTTCTCTTTGCAACCGTGTCCAGATCACTGGAATTCATTTCAACTTCTTCCGGCTCTGTTTCGTTCACATATTGGTTACGAATACCATGTCTTTGTAACGAGTTCTCATGGAACCTCAACTAGATAGCAACGTTTTGTCTTCGGCAAAATTGTTTACAACAACAACCACCTTCTGATGATGGATTGCATAGTTCCGAATTTCCCCACCACGTGGCGGTGCCAATGTTACTTCCGAAATTACTTTGGTGAGATATAGGGTATTGTACCATTTGGGCAGGTGTACCTATTTTGCGCACTTTCCGCTATAACTAAGTCAATTTCAAACCGATTGAATGGAATTTTTGTACAGAGTTAGATACTGTACGTGCCTAACTCTATACAAAATTTCAAATCAATCGGTTTGAAATTGACTTAGCTATAGCGGCAAGTGCCCAAAATAGGTACACCTGCCCAAATGGTACAAGACCCTATCACAAAATTACTATCTTCAAAAAAGTTGAGAGATATAATTGGTAATGCAGTATCGCCGAAATCGTTTATTTTTACATCGGTTTTCCTTTTTTCAATTTTTTACTGCCTTAATACTATGTTAGTTTGGGAAACCGAAGTACTCGCGGCTGTTTTAAGATTAGGGGAAGGTGGGGTAAAATGCACCCCCTAAGCAAATGTGGCCCTATAGCTAAGATTAAGATGATTTTATGGGTGTCTTGCGTTTTGAAAGTTAGTTTACCTATTTGAATCAGAGACGCCAGCTTTTTGTACGCGTGATATCAATTTTACCGAATCAAATTAACAAATTAAAAAAGTTTTACGTTTTGGGTGCTGAAAAACGGTTGGGGGCAAAACGCACCTTGAGGTGGGGCAATACGACCTCTGGCATTTTCCGCTTTGAATTCTAATGAGATACCAGGCGGCTCCATCTCACTACTTACGGCAGCAAATGAAAGGAGTAGGAGGCGGATGGTAGTTACTAGGTTGATTCCATATAATCAGCGCGCAATTGCTTAAATTGCGTGCGCTTCAAATTAGACAATCTTTACAAATGTGGAAAATCATCGTTTTCCACGCTTTTCATTCGAATATTCTTTGCATTCTTGGGCTTGTCCGGCTCAGTTTTACATCTAGTTTACTTGAATCGAATGGAACTTCACTTACACAGCGTAACAAAAATTAACTATTGGTCTGTCTCAAGAACAAACTTATGTGTCTTTGACAGATTTTGGGCCGCTGAATCCGAATCCGGGCTCAGATTTGCTCCAACACGTCACAATTTTGAGCTATACCTTAATTTATAGGGCAAAATATGCGATTTTGGGCATTTTGACCGCAAGTTATTAAACATAGAAATATTTTTTTTTAATTAATCAAAAGGTTAATTGGTCGTTTAACATCTAAACTAACGACTCATGCAAAATATTTCATTTTACCAAAACGAATTTGATAGTTTTAAGCGATTTATGTTGGGTACGATATTTCCCATACAAGTCACCCTCCAAAAGTTGCATGCAAGTTTTCATACTAACATAAAATGCTTAAATCTATCAAATTTGATTAGGTAAAACGAAATATTTTGCATGAGTCGTTAGTTTAGATGTTTCCATGCCAATATTTCCATGCTTAATGGCTTGCAGTCAAAAAAGCCCAAAATCGCATATTTTGCCCTATAAATTGAGGTATAGCTCAAAATTGTGACGTGTTGGAGCAAATCTGAGCCCTGATTCGGATTCAGCGGCCCAAAATCCTTCGGAGACACATAAGTTTGCTCTTGAGACAAAAAAAAAATGTTGCGCTGTGTTATGTAATGAAATAGCGTGAGGGCGTTTTGCCCCGGGGGTGCGTATTACCCCAGGTTACCCTACATAAATTTAAAATTGGGAAGGAGGGAGTTAGAGCACTTAAACTAAATTATTAACAAACTTATACTAAAAACATTGATGGGACAAACTCTGTCTAAAACGAAACCAAAAAGAAAAGATTGTAGCGGTAGACAACTACAAGAAATGGAGAAACGGAAGGGAACCATGCACGACAAAATAAACTGACGGACAACGAACATAACGAACGTAATATATCAAACTGATAAATGAGATTCATGTATTCCAAATCAAGGTCTGGCAACACTTCTCTAACGTATTTATGTTATTTTCCTCGAACCCGGACAGTTAACTATGGGAATATCTTCATGAATTTTCTTAGAAATTTTTCGAGAATTGCTGCAGCATTTTTCCAGCTGTAATTTCAGAAATACCTCCAAGAATATTTTCAGGTATACCTCCTGAGACTGTTCCTGAAACACCTCCTTTTTCATTATATTTGCAGGGATTTCTTCTAGTTATTTCATCTGATTATCAAAATTTACCCGCAGAGAATTCTTCAACAATCTCTCCTATGAAAAGTTTATTTGGAATTCCTCGAGAATAAACTTCTAAATTGTAAAGGTATTTATTCTAATTACAGGAACCCTTCCTTTTATTCGGAATGCTTTCACGGAAATCACCAGAATACCCTCATGATTTTTTTTTGGTATACGTTAGGCAATTTCTTCAGGAGTTCTTCCAAAATTTTGTCAGGAAATACTTACAAGCATTCCTGCAACAATTCCTAATTCTTCAAGAATACCTTGGAGATTTTTTTATGAAAATCACCCAGGAGTTTTTTAGATAACGTTCAGGGATTTCATCAGAAATTCATTACAGAGAACTATTTCAATATTCTTTTAAAGGTTTCTTCAGAAATGTGCGAAAAGAGTTTTCAAGAATAACTTTAAGAAATTGTTCAAACGATTCGTCAGTAATTTCTGCGGAAACTTGATTCGTCCTAAATTAATCCAGAGATTTTATCAGAAATATTTGCAGGGATTTCTTAAAATAAATCGAAGGATTTCTGAAGGAATATGTACATTAAAAACTTTCTTCAGTGAATTGAACTGTTTTAGGAATATAATGTTGTTTTTTTTCTGAAGGTATTATTCAGGGAATATTGCAAAGGAGTTCTGATTAAAAATATCTAAAGAAAACCTTCATGGACGTATATTCATGGATATCTACAATATAATCTTCTATAGATTCATCTTGATTATTTCCAATGACCATTTCAGGGATACATTTAAAGTTCCTCAAGAATATCTACAGAAATATTTTCCGAATGGTTAATGGTATGGATCGCCTATCCGGGAATTACCGTATGAATCCTTAAAAAACACCAAACCCTGTAGGAGTTCGCTGTAGGAATTTTCAGATAAATCTCGTAAGAAATTCTTATACGAATTGCTAGATAAGTTTTGAGAGAAATTCTTGGAGTGAGTTTCGGAGAAATCTGAGCTGAATTTCATTTGCATATCTCATCTAACTCGTGCCTTGTTACTTTGTACACTAGGTCCACGTTGTGCCGAAATTCGAAACAATGCTACCCGACTAGAGGTATACAATAGGAATATATCATAAGTATATCATATAGCTCATCTCATTTGGCATAATACCATTCGGTATAATTCAGTTTGGCATAATGCCATTTGGCATAATGGTCATTTGGCATAACAAGGATTATGCACATTCTTACCAAGAAGGCTGTTCTTTGTATTATGCCAAACGGCCTTATACCAAATGGTCATTATGTCAAATGACCTTTATGAAAAATGGCATTATACTAAACGGCGTTATGCCAGATGGCATTATGCCAAATGGGGTAAAGCCTATCATATTCTGATACAACTATTTTAGTTATTACTTTTTCAAACTAAACTATGACAAAATTTTATATGTTAAAAAAATTATTATGTTATTTTTACAACTGTACAAAATGAGCGGTTGAAAAAAAAGCATAATAAATTATACCAGAATATGATATTCATATTGTTTTAAATAATTACCGTACAATGGGGTGTTAAGGGGCGGAAAAAAATTTCGTCCCATTAATTCATGGGGTTTACTTCCTAAAACTTTCAGGAAAAACAGTCCAATCATTGTCTTGCTGTCTGCTAGGAAAATCTATATTCCAAAATTTGACGAGTTTTTGGAGAAATTGTAGATATTCAACAAAATGTGCGTAGTTTTAGAAAATTTGAAAAAGTGGTGTTAAGGAACTTAAGGGGGTAAATGTAAAAGTTCTTGTATTTCACAGAAAAATAAAAATTGATTAATTGTAAACAGTGACTGTCCAGTCAAAAACTTGTTTTCATGAGTGGTAATCCTTATAGTATACCTTTTTTTTCCAACACACATCTGAAGCGAATTTGGTATTAGTAAATCAATGTTTAACGGTTTTTCAAAGTAGTGTGTGAAGATGAATCCCTTAACACCCCATGAGTTCTTAATACCTCATTTTACGGTATGCTACAAATAAAATATTAAATTTGGTTTTGAATTCGTTTTTTTTTCGTTCCTTATAGGGCTAACGGTCGATAGATATGTACTGAGAAAACTAGGAATAGTTTCACCAGTAAATTTCCTAAAATACCATTGAAGAAACTATGCAAAATAATCTTTTGAACACTAGTTTACAAAATATAATCAAAGCCAAGAACTTGTAGCAACGACGAGAAGTACATGCATGATTATGTACTGAATTCGAAATTGTGCTCTAAAATACTTAAGTTAATCAATTTATGAGTTGTATTTGAAATTCGAGTTTAACACGATTTAAAAAAGGGAACTAAATATCTTGCGTTGTAGCGAACTGATTCTAAGCCTTTCATACTTCCAAGCCATTCATGATGCGAGTGAGTTTATGTTCAAACTGGCGACGCGTTGAGCTTTTGCTGTAAAATTACACAAGTCAAATATGTTTCGTTTTCTGTGAAAATGGGATCGTACTTAATTTTCTATGATATGTGTCGTTTAAATTGACTAAAATATGAACGACTCATAAAAAATCATCTTCTTCCATAACAAAATCAGAAATTTCCAATAAAGAACTAGGGGTGGGACCAATAATAAACTAGAAAATTTCCATAGACAAATCAAAAAGTGCATATATTACCCATTAATAATTGATTTTTGAGCAATAAAAAATGAAGGAGTTTCCACAAATAATTCAACAATTGCAATAAATAACTACATTTTTTTCACCAAAAAAGCTTAAATTTTCCACAAATAAATCCGACTTTTCCATAATAAATTTTAAAATTCCCAATTGAGAAATTACCTGGAGCCATGCGATGAAGCCGCATATAGATAATTGAGGAACTGAGGTGGCAGAAGGCTGCCGAAGCTTCCGAAATCCGACGCGCCGTATCTGCGCCGATTCGATTCTAGGCAATCCACAGATCCAAGAATTTGCCCGGTATAATGCGAACAGAGATGCCTTTAAGTTGCACACATAGTTTCAGTCTTCTATCATGATACTATGATGTAGTTTGTTCGAAATATTTTGTTGGAAAAAATATAGTATTTCATTGCAATTGTTGATTTATTTGTGGAAATTCTGACACTTTTCATTGCTCGAAAATCAATTATTTATGGGAAGTTTTGATGGAACTTTTTAATTTATTATGGGGCGTTTAATTGGCTGCCCGCTTTTATATGTCGGTCGAAAATAATACAAAATCACAAGTTTTTTTTTAGGTGTGTTGCTACGCCAATAGGTGTATATGAGCACTTTTCATAAGTGCTTGAAGACAACAAAACTAAGAAGGTTTTGTGCCCATTGTAATAGCATGCCAGAAGGAATATTATGGATTGAGTGCTTTAGATTTAATTTTACTGTATACAATTATGGATTTACTGTCCCAAAACTGAGCTAAAGTCACAAAAACCGCCAACTTCAGACCGGACATTCATTGTCATTTGCAAAATATAACCTTCGCAAAAGCGTACGATAACAATAATCCACTCGTCGCATCAGGCAGCTACTTCGGCAATCGCCCTATATTAGAGCGCCGGAACAATCGAGTACCGAATATGCCTAGCAATGGTCCTGCATCAATCAATGATATGCGGAAAATCAACGTGGGAATAAACGATAAGATATGGGCAAACTCATTACGCCAATAAAGCATCCAATACAGATCTAAAACCTACAAGTCATCTACAGCTGTTTTTATTCGTTTGAGTGTGCCATAGGGTGGCCTAGATTGAGATTGATACACAAAAGACTGTAGATGACAATTCAGATTTGCACAGGAGTCATATATGGTGGATTCCATTTGTGACACCCTAGTGTTCTCAGCACAAAAACTGTATCACACTGTAAAACAGTGAAACTTTGTGTAGGCAGATTTTGAACATTAAAATGTATTTTTTTTTCGTAACTAAATTTATTGTTATGCTGAACATTTCTATGAGGGATTTGCGATTCAGTTTGGTAAATATTCAGATTTGAAATTTGATTACTCTAGGTGGGTACTATACTTTCCACTCTGTTCTGTTTACTTCAGGCTAATTTTGCCACTGAAATTTTGCAGTTTATAGAGGTTACAAAGTGAATGCTATATACAAATGCAAAATAATCTCATAGTATCGAATACAATCACTGATGTAAAATAATCTCAGCCACCACCGAGGTACAAACCATCTCCATTTTACGGTACACACCACTTCATATAGCTTGACACCGGTACTCAATCCTCAATTGTAAAATCGATACCATTGGGAACAGTACTGTTGGCTTACGAGATGTATTTTCTGTTTAGAATAATCTTCCTGCTCGGGGTGTTGCTTACGGTTACATCTGGTTACCGAATCCTCGGCATTAACATGAGTCCAAGCCGATCACACGTCATAGTGCAGGAGGCATTGCTCAAGGAACTTGCTAGAAGAGGTCATCATGTCACAATGGTCAGCCCGTATCCGTTGCAGTCCCCATTGGATAATTATCGGCATATCACTATTCCAATGCCAGATTGGAGCAAAGGTAAGGGTGAAGAAACATTATTAGAGCATTTGAAAATCAGTTACTTTTAGGTGCAATGAAAAATCTCATGAGGGATCAATCGCAGTGGTCAATGGTGAAAACTTTCCCGGAAATGAATCGCATAGCTCTGGAGTCCGCGAACAACAGCATCCATCATCCCGAAGTCCACAAGATCATCAAAGAAGAAAAATTTGACCTCTTAGTTGTGGGGCTGATGGCGGATTTTCTACTCGGCGTATCGAACTGGATAGGGGCTCCCACCGTAGTTGTTAATCCAAACGCGGCAATGCCCCTAGTTAACGAAATGGTAGGAAACCCATATCCCATTGCAGCTGTTCCTAATACTATGCGAGGCATGTTAAATCCAATGGGTTTCACCGGTAGAATGCAGAACCTGTTAATCTCATTCCTAGAGGATGCTTTCAATTGGTATATGAAGCACACTTCGGAGCAGTTTTACGAGTAAGTTTCCTGGATTCCGAACAAATGTTCATATCTTATCGCATGCTGTCATTGTTTCAGCTCCGTATTCCCTCGTGGTCAGTTCCCATCATATGACGAGGTTCGTCGAAACGTATCACTCGTATTGATTAATCAGCACTTCACGAAAACCTCGCCTCGCCCCTACGTTCAAGCAATGGTAGAGGTCGGTGGACTGCAAATCAAACAAACTCCAGATCCTTTGCCGGAAGACCTTCGAAAGTGGACGGATGAGGCAGAAAACGGTTTTATCCTCTTCAGCTTGGGCACAAATCTACTGAGTTCAACCATACCGAAGGAAAAACTTGATGCTTTGATCAACACGTTCGCAAGATTGAAGCAGCGAGTGATTTGGAAGTGGGACGTTGAACACATGCCAAACAAACCGGAGAACATTCTTCTGAAAAAGTGGCTACCACAAGACGACCTTCTGGCGCACAAAAACTGTCGCCTGTTTGTAATGCATGGTGGTTTAGGCGGCGTAGCAGAAGCTCTGTTCCACGGTGTTCCTCTACTGGGTATGCCATTTTTCGGAGATCAACAAGCCAACACTCTTGCAGTGGAAAAGGAAGGTTGGGCAGTAATCGTTCAGTTCGCCGACCTAACGGAAGAAACATTCTCTTCAGCAATGGATGTGATTCTGACCAACTCAAGTTATACTGAAAAAGCGAAGCAACTGTCGAGTTTGTACCGAGATCGGCCACAGTCAGCCATGGATACTGCGGTGTTCTGGACAGAGTACGTTATGCGACACAAAGGTGCACCACACATGCGTTATCCTGGAGTGGATCTAAACTTCTTCCAGTTGCACATGCTCGACTTGTTTGCAGTAATTTTTGTAACTTTATATATTGCCATCAAAATAGTTTCACTCGCGTTTAGGAGAATTTGCCGCAGAAAGCAATCGAAATTGAAAGTACGATGATTATGCCAGTGAAAAAACCCAAACAAATCTCCAAAATGAATCATATCAAAGTAAATAAACTAGTATCTAAAGTGGATCGCCCTTCAATCCGTGTACCAAACTCCCCGCACAGCAACAAAGCTTCGCCAACCGATTCCCCGAAGTAGAACGCACTGATAAGATAAAAACGTTCTGAGGTCAGGTATACCGAACGAACTTCACCTGCGCGAATCTCACTATTACCGTGGTGATAATAATCGATTACTCTATCAACGTGATAGAGTACTTAGTACAGCAAATTCATATAGCGGGGGCAGGTCCGTCTGTATAATAACTGGTTCAATCACACAATGCAATGCCCTCCATCCAACTACTGTGATGGAATGCATGCTACAGTTCTCGTGGGAACTAAACACAAACCCACCGTAAACTGTTATTGTCTGCTGTCACGGCAGGGTCTGTGAAATGTTTTCGGTGTTTTTCTGTTGGGGTAATTTGCGTTCGTGTACCTTAGAGTTGGCGTTGCACATCAACGGTACAAATTTCCCTATCATACGTTTGCATCGGTGGAGATTAACTACCATATGTGTTGATTAATCTATGGTGGTTCCAAGAAATACACTGTCTGAAATGTGCAAAACCTCTTTCTAAGCGTATTCCATAGAATTTTGATACTCCTTATCACCTATGCACTCAGTATCATTGAACGGATGATGACGAAGATATAAACAAAACGCATTTCGTTGCTTTAAGAAAGTGGCAAAAAAATGTAGGTTGGAACTTGCTAACGCAAACGAAATTCGCTCTTAGACACACTGATTGCTAAATAAATCAACTGCTTGAGACTTACTGAACAACAAGCGTCTTATACAGAGAGAATTTCGTTTGCGTTAGCAAGTTCCGTAACCTAAGTAGTTACGCAATCCATTTTGTTTCACGAGAAACGACACTGTAACATGTCACAAGTGCGTGATATAAGTGTGAATTCTACAACAACTTAAAACACATCGCTATCATCCCTACTGCACCACTAACACAACTAGACCTGCCCCTGTCTCTATCTGCAATCATGTATTTAGTCTTGGTCAAGTTTATCAAGCCTGTTCCTGGCACGAAATTCACAAATGGAGGAGAACGTGCCTCTGGAGCCGACCTACTGATATCTGAACCGTGTGATGATAGTGCCTTTCCTCGGCCATTCTTTTACATGTCAGACCTCCTAATCACTTCTTAGAGTTGAACAGTGAATTTCAAAGAGCATCACCTTGCATCAAAACATCCACGATCACAAACCAGGTAGCCACTTCATCTGCAACTCGTACACACTTTATATTGATTCATTTCACCAGAAATCTGACAAAGCTCATTTATTTTTGCTGAATCCTACGGCGCTTCAAAATCAACATGGTATTCTTCGATGAAGGACTCTTCAAGAGGTCTTAGTCTGTTGAACAAGACACGTGGCAGCATTTTGTACGCCAAATTTGAAAGTAATTAACACAATCTAGTCTATGCCCTTTCATGAATACTGTGCAAATGAGGCCATCCAAATAGTTGGTAAGCAATCCTTCATCTTTTCTATATTTTTGATAGAATTCAGTGGTTTGATTAATGTAGATGCTCACTTTCACGTTCGAGAAGTTTGACCGGGATCTCGTCCTTGCAGTTTTTTTATCTGAAAGTCTCTTAAATAAAGGCAAATCAATCAATCAATTTCTTTTACCTCCTCAATGGCCTATATAACCTCATTCTGTGCTGGTGGTTTTGGGCTACAAAATGGTTAGTCGATGAAGAGAGCGTCCAACATAGCTCTGGTCCTCAAAAGTTCCTACATCATGCTCCCACGGGTCAAGCTATGCGATGACAGAAACCACCAGGCCGCCAGCTAAGAGTTTGTGCTAAGCTGATAGTGCAACCTGGAAACTGTTGTCCTTCTGACTTCAGCTAGATTGAGCAGATACGTATACCGAGGATTTGTTCACCAAGCAGGTGAGGGTCGAACAGCGTCTGTTCTGGCATCCAGCGGCTGAGGTAGACATGCTCCTCCACCGGAAGGTGGCAGCCCCACCATGGTAGATAAGGGACCTCATGACAACAACCTACTGTTCTCGAAACCTAAAAACCGTTCCAGAAGTTGAAAATAAAATATTACGAACTGATTCAACGGCAACGACTTGTAGCGCGAAACAATGGACAAGAATTGGAACTTGGAATGTATTAACCCTAGCCCAGCAGGATAAACTGGCACAACTAGCCAATGAGGCATGCCGTATTAAGCTTGAGATCCTTGGGCTGAGCGAAGTCCGTTGACCGAACTTTGAAGAACACAGATTGGCGTCGTCGGGTCAAATTCTGCTGTACTCTGGCCTACGAGGTGAACACGCTCCTCGCCACCGTGAAGTTGGTTTCCTGCTCAGCTCTCACGCCCACGCTGCGCTCATGAAGTGGGAACCTATTAATGAGAGGATAATTGTGGCCAGATTCAGAACACGGGTTCGAAACCTTACCATAATCCAATGTTATGCGCCAACCGATGCTGCCGAATTGCAAAACAAAGAGGATTGCTGTCGTGGATAAGAATCCAAAAGGTGAAATCAAGATCCTCATGGGTGACTTCAACGCAAAGGTTGGTTCCGACAACTCGGACTATGAGCACGTCATGGGACGCCATGATCTCGGAGAAAAGATCGAGAACTGAGAGCTGCAGAGTTTTGTGGCAACAATGACATGGTGATAGGGGGACGATCTTTCCCCATCGACCAGGACACAAAGTGACATTGATTTTCCGTGATGACAACACGGAAAATCAAATCGACCACATCTGGATCAGCCGAAAATGGAGACGGAGCCTTCTTGATGTGCGAAACAAACGTAGCGCCGACATTGCATCCGACCATCATCTCCTAATCGGCGAGATCCGACTGCGCATTGTCAGGATCCCTCGACAGGAGGAAAAAATCGGGCGCCGGTTCAACACACGCCGACTGGAAGACTCCGCGGTGAAAAGGTCCTTCGTCGAGGAGCTAGAGAACCGTGCTGCGAATATTCCAGAAGGTGGAAGCGTAGAAGATCAATGGAGCGCCATCAAGAACGCCTTCATCGCCACCGGCAAGAATAATTTGAGTCAGCTACACACCCGATACCTGGAAGAAGATAGAGGAGCGAAGGAACGCCAAAGCCGCGATAAAGCGAGCGAAAACACGAGGAGCCAAAGCCGTAGCCCGTCAGTACTATTCGGCTCTCGAGAAGGAAGTGAAACGCTCTTGTAGACTGGACAAACGAACGTGGGCTTTTGCGAGAAAGCCGCAAACACCGGCGACATCCGTCTCCTCTACGATGTCTCACGTCGCCTTAGTGGGTCCAAGATGAATGCTACGATGCCTGTGAAAGACACGTCTGGGAAGTTACTGACAGTCCGGCTGACCAGTTGTGACGCTGGTTCGAGCACTTTGGAAACCTTTTCAAGTGTCGGTCACGCCATCAACACCTCAGCATGATCCGCCAAGGGTTCGACGCATTACCCGTGTCACCGTGTACACCGAAGCTCCATCAGTGCAGGAGATAGAAACAGCTATCCGTAGCATGATATCGAACAGAGCCCCAGGGGTCGATCGCATATCAGCTGAGATGCTCAAAGCTGACCCCGTAGTATCCGCACAACTACTGCATCAATTATTCTGCAACACATGGAAAACCGCGACATTTCCGGCCGACTGGATGCAAGGCGTCTTAGTAAAGGTACCCAAAAAGGATGACCTGACTGTATGCGTTAATTGGCGGGGCATCATGTTACTGTGTATCGTTCTCAAAGTCCTCCGCAAAGTGATCCTTAACCGGATACAGGAGAAGATTGACGCAACTCATGACCCAAGGCAGCGTACTTGGTCCGCTATTATTCAACATTTTTGTAAACGACCTGAACCTGGTCATCTCGTCGGTCAAGCTGTCTTTCGCCGATGACCTGAAATTCTTCCGCGTTATAGAGACTTCGAATGATTGCACCGCTCTACATACAAGACGATATCAACACAATGTTAATGTGGTGTAACAACAATGGAATGTTCGTCAACGGCCAGAAATGCAAGGTTCTCTCCTTTTCCCGTTCGAAGGATCCTATGCATCACCAGTACACCCTGGAGGAACAACCACTACAACGTGTTACGTCAATCTGCGACCTGGGAGTAACTATCGATACCAAGCTCACGTTGAATGAACATGTGGGGATAACTACTGCCAAAGCTTTCTCGGTTCTAGGGTTCATTCGTCGTCACGCCTCAAACTTTACTGACGTATATGCCCTAAAGTCGCTCTACTGCTGTTTGGTGCGAAGTGTCCTGGAGTACGCTGCTCCTATTTGGATCCAACGCACATACTTTCGATCGAACGTGTGCAAAAAAAGTTTGTGCGATTTGCATTAAGGCTGCTTCCCTGGAACGACCCAATTAATCTTCCCGCCTATTCCGAACGGTGTAAATTAATAGACCTAGAACCACTGACTACTAGACGTACTACGCTGCAGCGCTTGTTCATCTTTAACGTCATTCAAGGAACAATCGACTGCCCTGCGCTTCTGCAACAGATATCGTTCAACGTTCCCCCCAAAGTTTGCGGTTTGTCAGCTTACTATCTGTTCCGTATCATCGCTCAAACTACGGCTACAACAACCCACTCGACTCATGCATTCGAGCATTTAATGATGTTTCAAACGTGTACGACTTGAACACTACGAAAGCTGTTTTTAAAAAAACGGATTAGTCAAGTAGTTTAGTTTTTAAGATACATTACATTAAGTACAGTCTGTACGGTTTGACTATCGAAGACGGTGTAATAAATAAATAAATAAATAAATAAACACTCCGATGGCATCAAGCAGGATTCCGTGCCGGACGATCCTGTGTGGACCATATTGTCACGCTCCGTATGATCCTGGAGCAAATCAATGAATTCCAAGAGTCTCTCTGCCTGGTGTTTATTAATCACGAAAAAGCTTTCGACCGTCTCAATCACGGAAACATGTGGGGAACCCTCAGGCGCAAGGGTCTTCCTGAGAAAATCATCGACCTCATTGAAGCACAGTCCAGAGCATTTTCGTGCGGAGCATTGCTCAACGGTGATTTGTCCGAACCCAACAGGGTCGTTGCTGGAGCGAAACAAGAATGTATACTATCACCGCTACTGTTAATTATCGTAATCGACGAGATCCTGGTAGGTGCAATTGACCGGGAATCAAATCCTGGGTTGCTGTGGCAGCCCATTACCATGGCAGATGACGTTCCCAAGTAAAAATGAATGCTGATCATTGAGAGGATTAGCTGAACAGTGGCTGGTTAATGGTGGCAGTGGCTGAACACAATTACTGCTGAATATTGGTCTGGAATATGGCTTGTTCAAAACCTTCAATCAGCAATACATAGATGGCTGGATATATAGTTGAATAGAATATTCTTCATCTGTATGACCAGTTTTAAAGCATACACTAACATGCAGAATTAATCATCTGTTTTTCACCCTTTAATCAAATATTTTTTTGACATCTGACCCAAACATGTTTTCGTGAAGTCCACATCGATCAGCCTCAATACAGGCTTAGTTCAATTTATGTTCTTGACTATTCGGATACAACAATTGTGTGTGGTGTAGGTGCTTAAGTGAGTGACTATAAATCAAAAAGTCCGATTTCAATTCCCAGTTTTCCCACAGATTAATTTATACATTCTGAAACATCTCTTCTGGCAATAGAAGCAGCTAATGGTAAAAATAGGCCCAAGAAAGTGTTTTTATTTTTATTTGTACACAATTGATAAATTTAATTGATAACACTAGTTTACAAAATGAAACGAAAGTCGTAAACTTCTGTCAACGACCATAATTTTTGAAGCATAATTTAACACTGATTTCGAAACCGTGCTTCAAAAATTTTTGAGTAGAACAGTTTTTGAGTTTTAGCTCTATATCGAGTTTTATAACCTTTTAAAATATGAAATTCAATAAAATTCAAATATCTTGCGTTTTGTTCAACCAATTTTAAATCTTTTTCCATAAATTAAAAGCTGAATATAATACCATTCGATCATCTGAATGCAGGTTTAGCGTCAGATTGATGAAATTCAAGATATTGGCGAGTTTTGGGGACGATCTCCTTAAATTTTAGCAAAATTTCCAAAGATATTTTAATAAATGTATTTTTCCAAAAAGCAAGAAAAAAAACATTTAAAAATTCTTTCTAAACGTTTAATTGACATATCATATGTGGGCGAATTACATTAAAAATCAGCTCAATCGGAGCATTGATTACGGAGAATGAGATGTGTGAAGTGAGCGACTTTGCTTAAAAATAAAACAAAAATCGATTTCAAATCATCAACCTTGGAAAGTCGAAGAAGTTTCCGCTCTACTGTAATTTTTTTCCTTCACATTTTCGAACTCAGGGCATGATTCTACACCAAAAATGATCATCACCTTACCGAGTTAAAAAATGATGTAAACTAGTGTAACTGATTAAGCGCATATTAGACCTTAAAACAGCCTTTCAAAGAACCTCAAATCAGCTAAAGGTTGAATGAAATCATCAAAATTAGATGTTCAGGAGCTGATTAAAGGATTGTATTTCTTGTGCTCAGCTTTTGTTCAAGGGAAGGCTGATTTAAGATAGTTGTAGAAACGTTTGTACAGCATCAAATTGTTACCTGGGGCAATTGTTGCTCTCCTTGCTCAACGGTGTTCTAATATGCAGAGCAAGCTCTGTGATCTTGCCAATCGCTCCTCGGTGGCAGGTCTTACCATCAATGTCAACAAGACCAAATCGTTGGATGTTAACACGGTCAACCCTTCCAGCTTTACGGTAGCTGGGCAAACAGTGGACAAAGCTTCCAATATTTAGGAGCCAAATGGCGGCCGTTGGCGGCACCAAGATCGACACAGGTGAATGGATCAAGAAGGCTAGGGCTGCTTTTGCGAGTCTAAGGGTCGATTTCTTCACCTCGACTTAACCGGTAAGCCAGGCTTACCCATATATGTAGTTAAACCTGGTTTAACGCTTAAGCCAGGGTGAAGAAATTGGCCCTAAGAAATGAATGGAAAAACACCTAGATTAGTCGATGCACCATAATCCGAATTTTCAACTCGAACGTGAAATCTGTGCTATTGTATGCTAGTGAAACTTGGTGTGTATCAATGAAGAACACTCAACGGCTGCAGTTCGTCATCAAAAGATGCCTGCGGTGTATAATTCACGAACGGTGTACTTACAACTGAATCTCCAATGTGAAGCTCCACCGTCGATGATATCAAATGGCGATAGCGATAGAAATTTGGGAGCGAGAGTGGATGTGGGTCGGCCGAACACTAGGCAGGAATGGGAACCGAATCTACAAGCAAGCGTTAGATTGGAACCTAGTAGGACACCGCAGCAGAGGCAGGCCCAGAGGCTCATGGCGGCGTAGCCTCCGAAAAAAGGAAGTCAACAGCAATTTGAATGGCGGGAAATCGCCCAGGTCGGCTCTAAGGCCACGTTCTTCTCCATTTGGGAAATTTGTTCCACCCAGGATGGAGATCTTTCAATTCGGCCTTCTGCAAATTAATGGCCCATGGGTGCTAAGGACTGCAAATAAGTAAGTAGGCATGCAGACGTTGAAGTGCGCATTGCCAAAGCTGTTCATATCTAGTTTATGTAGTTATTGCTGAAAGAATTTTCAGTTGAACTTGTAGAAATCCTTGAGCGATTTTATAGCAGTACTCGTTGTGCAGTTTCCGGTGAAATAAGTCTGACTGATTAAATTTAAAAAAAATAAAATGCTTCCGGAATGTGACTGCAATCCTACATTGAACTGGCAAAAAAAAACAAATAGCGTGATCCGATGCCTAGAGAAAAGTAATACCTTAGAGTAGACAAAGTGAGACGAAGCCTTGGGGCTTCATTATTGATACTATTCCTGTCTATGTACGTACTGTAATACAACAATTATGGAAGATAATACTTGGAATTTTTCGAATTTTATGGTTTTTATAAAAGTGTGTGCCACTCTAAGGTCATGATATTTCAAAACATGAAAGTAAATAGTCCCACATGGTCTTTTGATCCCACAGGGTCAATGCTGCCACGCCAGCAATGTCCTATGCTTCCTTAGGAAAGTGGGAACATATCCAGTGTGGCCAGATTGATCCCTAAAGGTTATGGGAGCCTAGGAGGACTATCATAATTCACGATTGAACAAATCATGAAAGAAGTTCACCTTATAATAATCCGCCGTTTTTTAATGACAGCTTTCACTTGTCATACAAACACGTCGATACACTGCTCCGATTAATCAGCTATAGAATTGAGGTAGTCAATTGACCCGCATTGAATGCATGTAAATTAGTTTCGGTTAAAAATAAGAGTAGCACTCTAACCTCCACTCTTCGTCTTATATTTTTTTTAATTTTTTTCATAGTTCCCTACCTTCACCACAGTTTACGGATTTGACCTATTCCTCCGATCGCACTGTTTAAAATCAAACGATTTCACACTATTCAATTCGATTGCGCACTTTTGAACTAAATGAAACGGAGAAACCCGTCAACTGGAACTATTTGAACAAAATTTTCACACAAAAAATCAACCCTCTTCTTGAACCATTGAACTATAACTACTCGTACGAATCAAAACCAATGCGTTCGGATGTCTAGCATTAGATGCAAACCACCGGCACCCGGCAGCAGCAGCAACAACAACAGCAACGTGATTGCTATCATCCGCCCGCCGCCAGCAAATCCAAACGTGGAAAAAGCTCCATCAAACTTCATCACTCTCTGCGCTCATCATCATCGCCAGCAGAAATGCTACTCAATTAGTAGCAACGTCATGATTATCATGTTTTGCATCACAGAGGCAGATTCAGCTTCCACCATCATCATCATTATTTTGTAAAGTTAAGTCAATGAACTGAGAAGAAAAGTTATTTGGTTCATTCTCATGCGGATTTATTGCAATGATAGAATTCATCGATAATATTTATGCTTCAAAAATTATGTAGTTTGTATATTATTGTGTACCTGAATAACTTTACAATATTCATAACATAACATAACATAACATTCGTTGACCCGTTCCCGAGCCTATTCGTGACATACAAACACCTGTGGAGCGAACCTGGTGTGATGGTTAGAACACTTGACGATCACGCCGAGGACCTGGGATCGAATCCCACTCCCAACAAACTCACAAAATGTGGGTTCTTCCTTCGGAAGGGAAGTAAAGCGTGGGTCCCGAGATGAACTAGCCTAGGGCTAAAAATCTCGTTAATACAGATAAAAAAAAACATACAAACACCATTCCATATTTATTTAGGGCGACAATGGGTATTATCGGCAGGTTTGTTCTCTTCGTCATGGGGGGTTTTTGTCAGCCAAATTGCCTGAAACTTGGCCATAAAATTCAGCTTAGTTGGGAAGGATTTGAGACCAACTCTGAGTTCAATAGGTTTCAAAAAACCCCCAAAGACGAAGAGAACAAAACGGCCGAGAATAGGTAATTTCCCCTATATAGATAGATACAGATATAATACATTTGAGTTATTAAATTTATAAACAACAAAGGGGGCCATCCATTAAGTACGTCACGGTCCTGGGGGGGGGGGTCTAAAAATTCAAATTTTAGCGTGACGTACTTAATGGATGCTCCCTGGGTGATAGATATGATTATATCACAATGAGTAGTTATACATATCATGGTTTGTTATAATTGTGTTATATTTTTGTCAGAATCGTCTTGTTGTGATCATACATAGTTATATCCGAAATTTCCATGGAGTGAACCTGGATGTGATAATAAAAACATACATGTTTTTCCAATCGCTGGCAAAACCAACAATTGGTGTTAATGTTTGTTCACTCATAAAACTGAAGGTTAAAGTATATGGCATATTCTGCCGGATTTGTAGAATATTGAATGTATAGTTATAAAAAAAATAATGAAAAATTAGAAGGAATACATTAAGCCGATTTCACCTAATCTAGATTACGCCATATCGAAAATTATCTAACGAAAGTAACGACATATCCAAATATGGCTTTGTCAACCGTGTAGATTACCTGGAACCCATTACGATCATTAACGAACAAGCACTTACTCATGATGGTAACTGTATCCAAACGAAATTCGATGGGAGTTCGAGATACACACGGGAGACAATGAAGATGTCGATTTCTGGAACACGCATACGCCAAACCAAAAAATAAGGTGAATCATCTTGAGCCCGCCAGCTTAACCAGAAAAAGATGGATGTTATGTACCGTAATCAACAGATAAAGCGAGCATAATTACCCACTGCGCTTCGAGACAAAGCACCATCATAATCAAAGCATCATTCCCGACGACGCATCACCTCGAATGGCAGGTTGATTCTTGAAAGTTTCTAATGTCTCTCTCTAGGCACTTTTGATGGCTTTCGGTGAACATGGAAAGTCGTAAAGTCGAGATTAGGTTTCGAATTGAGGGGAGGTACCTACTCTGGACGACACGCTAGATACTTCATCATCGGATCGCGTATGGAATGGTGTAGCTTGAAGACAAATGTATACCGAGAATTTCGATAGACAAAGAACGTTACCTTAGATTATTTATGGGCAGTTTACTTCGCCTGGAGCATTTTTACTCACAAAAGATCGACTCTCGCAGTTTTCGATACACTATTACCCGTTAGAAACGAACACCTGCTCCCTCAAAGAAGTCTTGCAAATATGATTGATCATGTCAAATTGTTTAGCATGACCTATGTCTGGAAATTTTTATGTCCTAAAATACCTACTTAAGCAAAATTATTCTGAATACAAAATCCCACAACTTTGCTGAATGTTGTACTAACTGATTTTATTCAATATATCCTCTTAGTTTGCATGCTGCCAATCAAACCACTTTCGCTAGTTTTAAACGGTTATTATCATGCATTCTAGAACACAGAGATGGAAACACTCACTTGTAATCAGATACACTTTTTTTTTTTTGTTGGTTTTGATTGGTTTTTCTCGGTGATACTGAACTGCAATTAAACGTCGTTTTTACGTTTCAACCTACTTTTTTTTATTTTTTCGGTCATCTTCAGAAACTGTCATACAAATACAATAGAAAAGAACAAAAAAAAAAAACATTCACAAATTACAAACATTTCACAATTCATAAAATTGACAAAAACACAACACTTACAAATCTGCCGCCCGTCCGTTTCCCAAGGCGGTACTTTTCATTGTAATTAATTAGCCTACTTCTCTGTGTCGTCGTTCGGTTCGCTGTTGCTCGTCTTTCAGTTTATTAATTAAATTGTTGTATGTGTTGGAGAATCCGTCTACGTCATGCTGCAAGTTTACCGTCGTGTCTTTCTTTACTTTTATGTGGATCACCTCGGCTGTTAGCCTACTCGCGTAGTTGTCGATTCTCTCCAGAATGCGAGTTCTGGAGAAGTCAAAGTGATGACCGTTTTCGACCGCGTGTTGGGTGAGTGCCGTAGCTGATGCTTTGGTGCGTATTGAGTTTCGGTGTTGCGCAATGCGCTTGTCTAGAGTTTGTGACGTTTGTCCAATGTACTCTTTTTCCTCGCACGCCCCACAAGGAATTGAATATACCACATTTCGGGAGTAATTCGCGAATAGGGCGTAACTAACAAAACAATAACAATGCGAAAACAACAACCGAATTTTGCTGATCAAATTTTAATTCCTATTTAGAAGTAATACAGAATAATTCAACTTAAATAAGGTTAATTGATACAGTTCTGACATAGTTTTTTGTTTTTCTAAGAACACTGCACGATTTTGATATTTTTTGCACTAAAAATTGCATTTATTTAATTACGCCTGAATTGATACCTGAGAATGCTAATTTCGCCCAATACTATGCGCCTCGAATCGATATCATTTTCAGAATCGCCTTTTACTATTCGCCTTGTTTATGATTTTGACAGAATTCCGCCATTTGCTTTCGCCGTGTTTACGTTTTGATTTCAGTTTCGCCTTCTACTATCGCCGTGTTTACGTGTTGATTACAGTTTCGCCTTTCACTTTCGTAAACAAAACACCAAACAAAACAAAGGAGTAGAAGGCGTAATTCTTGTTTTTGTTCGTTTGGAATAGAATGGGATTACGCCTTTCACTCAATCAGTGATTTTCAATAGTTAGAAAAGTGATATCAAGGAAACTTTGTGAGCATTTAGAAGACAAATCTAGCTTCTTTTCACTCCTGCAATTACTCAAATTGTGTACATTTTGTTGGTTACGGCTTTTTCGCTAATTATTACGGATTTGTTTGCTTCATTGGTGGTATGGCATCTTTGAGCTTGGTGAAAACCGTGTTTTTCACCTTATCACATGGCTTGAATGAAGCTGTGATTTCGTGCTGTTTCAGCGTTTTGCTCACCTTCTCACTGAGACCCGGGATGTATGGGATGGACACGTACTTTTTCGATTCCTCTTTTTTCTCTTCGTTCTCCATCGTGTTGTAGAGTAGATGGACTCGGTCTGTTAACGTACGTTTTATGAGATCCTCCGGGTAGTTGTTGTTGCGGAGAATCTTTTTTATCATTCCAATGCTTTCCTCCCTTCGATCTGTGTCCGTGAGCTTGAGTGCCCGATCGATGAGTGCGATCATCGTGTTTACCTTGTGAGTATGCGGGCTCTCCGAGTGGTAGTCTAGATAGCGACCATCTTTCTGCTTCGGGAACCACATTTTCCGAATCCTCTCACCACTTCGCGAGAGTGTGAGATCCAGGAACCGAAGTGCCTCATCTATTTCTTCCTCCACGGTGAACTGTAGCTTCTCGTCGATCCACATAAAAGTAAAGAAAGACACGACGGTAAACTTGCAGCATGACGTAGACGGATTCTCCAACACATACAACAATTTAATTAATAAACTGAAAGACGAGCAACAGCGAACCGAACGACGACACAGAGAAGTAGGCTAATTAATTACAATGAAAAGTACCGCCTTGGGAAACGGACGGGCGGCAGATTTGTAAGTGTTGTGTTTTTGTCAATTTTATGAATTGTGAAATGTTTGTAATTTGTGAATGTTTTTTTTTTTTGTTCGTTTCTATTGTATTTGTATGACAGTTTCTGAAGATGACCGAAAAAATAAAAAAAGTAGGTTGAAACGTAAAAACGACGTTTAATTGCAGTTCAGTATCACCGAGAAAAACCAATCAAAACCAACAAATAAAACGAACGGTGATCAAAACCAAATAATATAATCAGATACACTATTGCTATTGTATCTTATTGCTATTCTATCAGCTCAGAAGCCTGCAATCAAAAAACAGTGTATGGAGGAGTTTTATTTCGCAGTTTTATCTAAAAGTTTGTCGAAGAAAGTAAGGGTCTCACTGGTATTCCAAAATCATGGCAGAGCTATGAATGCAAGTCTCCACGGAGTGAGCGTAATTTGCATTCATCGTGTGGAGAGTCGCCTTCATTTCTCTCTCTCATGGCTTCAATATGCGTTTGCGATCCTTACTCTATACGGCGAACTTTTAGATAAAACTGCAAGGTAAAAGTCCTCCATACACTGTTTTTTTGTTTGCAGGCTTCTGAGCTGAAATAATAGCAAGTGAGTGTATCTGAGCATAAGTGAGCGTTTTCATCCCTGTTACACAAGTTACACATCGTATCTTTCTAGTTTTGGCATCTTCTCGACGCAGGTAGAGCTAAGCAAAGCCATGGTTTCTCCTTTGCCGACACACGCTGCCCTAGTCTAATTTTTGTATTAATTTTTCTCTAAACAATGAGGGGGGGATGATGGGCTTGATGGTGTAGTGACTACCGCTTATGATTCGTATGCAGATTTTTCAGGGTTTAATCTCTGGCCCGTTCTTTTTTTCTACCTTGTATCTTTTTATCTACTTTCTGTCTTTTATATGCAACTCATGCATAAGTTTATGCAACCAAACGCACTGTGCCGCTTCACCTTCAGAGCAATCAACACACAACCTGCCCCATAAATATATCCCCTATCCATGGATCGCACCACCAGCCATAGGTGACTCCCAGATCCCACATCCTACCCTACTAATGAATACCCCATCCGTGCTGGTTGTGGGGATCCCCGAGGACCCAGTGTTCTCTTTACCTCAAATAGCAACAACCATCACACTCTAACAATCCTTACCCTTTCCCTACTGACGATAGGGACTTGGTCGGCGCTGGTATTTATCCGAAATGCATTAGCTGCTCAAATTGCACTTTGAGAATAGGTGGAGCAGTGCTGGGAAAAATCGCGAAGTTCATTCTACGGAGTCAAAGCAATTCAAATCACAGCTTCAAGTGGTTTTGAATGCAAAACCGTTCGCTACCTACGGTAGTCTAGCTTGTTGAATTTCATTAGAAACCCAATGTTGCTACGGTAGCTTGCTACAGTAGATCGATCTCGCTGTTGTATCAGGTTCTAATGGGATTCTCTAGATGGGTCGTATTCAGGGACAAGCTTGGAGACAAGGCTTCGGGATAATTTAGTATCAGGTTGGGTAGACCTTCGCTGGATGTATAGGTTGGGCTCCTGGGTGAGACGAACGGAGGAATGTTCCCTTGACTGATTGATAGCGAGGGTTTTCGCTGGAAAATCGGACTGGAAATCGGAGCAGACCTCTTGAGAAACGGCACTGTGTGTGTGTCGAGCTTTCGGCTTGAAACCAGCGTATACCGGTTTGTGGCTTCTCAAGCAATTGAAAATAAAGCTAACTAATTTGTTGAATAAGAACAACAGGACATCTTGTTACGATCTGATTCAGATTATTTTATTCCGATGCAGGTAGCCTTTCTAAAGAACAGTACGCAGATCGTCGTAGGGTTTTCACGCCGCCGCCGATGCTTCCTGGAACGGCATCATACATCGTTAAAACTGGACCAGTGATCCACCATGCATACAATATACTATATTCTTGAGAACTTGAGGAGCCGCAAGCCGATTTGCGTCGATTTCACACTTTTACATCGAAAAAAACTCCCACTTGAGAGATGGAACGAGACAGCCTGTTCCTGCTGTCCCGAATATCGCGAACTTTCGATCACGAATGAGGCCTTCGAGGACCAAGAGTAAAGGTGTTACGGGAGGGTCTCTGCTAAAAGGCATAGTTGGACTTTCGGGAACGCGTCCACGGGAAGTATGGTGCTTCGGATATGATGGTCGATGATCCTAGAGAAGTGCGCCAGACAGACGGCAGTACGACAAATGAATTTCAATGATACTTATTTGGAGCTCCCGCGTTGTAGCTGCTACTGTATCAGTTTATTGGATCGCCTACTATACTGGTTCAAAAAAAATTCTCCCGGATAAATATGAAGAGCCAGCGATACAATCATCAAATTCAAGCAAACTACTGTTACCATTCCCAGCACTGAGGGGGAGTGTCTCAGCCCCTTACTCAGTTGGATCTCAGTGCAATTCATACCAGTTCAGATTAATCACGGAGGAGCACCCTTTCACATGTACAGTCAGTCTAAGCTAAGCTAAGCTAAGCTTCTTCTACACCATGGCATGGGAGATTAATCAGCTCAACAGACACCTAAACAGCAAAGATGGTTAGAAGGAAAAAGATGAACGACTCCCGCTTACAACAGGCGACACGAATAGCGCCACTCTGGTGAGCCAAAGCTCAACTAATACACTCTTAATGAATTTTTGGAAATATCTCAAAACAAACACGCAGGCAAATTCACGCTAAACTTTTTTCACACATTTCCCACCGTCACGCCCATGCTTATTATTGTAATCGCCAATAGATTTTTAATTTAATCAATCGATTCAGTGATCGGTCAACCAATTTTTAGTGTGGTTTGAATGTACCAATGTTCGACAACACGAATATGTTTGCACATTAACTGGGCTGTTCATACACCACGTAAACCAAAATTTGGCAATCTCAGACCCCATCCCCCTCCCCCCTCATAGACTTTTCTCCATACAAAAATTTGAAAATTTGTATGGTACGTAGACTTTGGCCGAGCGTATCACTTATGCTATATTTAGTATTTATTACTTAATCCTTTATTTTCTTTTCAGTGAATCTTACCGCCATTCCTGGGGCACATCACCGTACACATCACCATATTAATATTTGCGAACATGTTTAGATATCTATATCATGTTATCTGAAGCGTTTGCTACGGGGGTCCACGCATCCATCTTTCCCCTCGATTTCAAAGTGTAGAATGTTTTCAACTATTGACTATGTTGAAATCGTTCCATCCCTTGAAATCTTCTCTGCGGTACATAATGCGCACTTGGCCTGGCCGTTCGACAAGAAAAATGATAGACTTGAAAAGTCTTCATTTTCCAGGATGCATTCAAGTAATGGCTACGTTAGTGTGAGATTAGATAAGATTAGATTAGACGCGGTTTTAGCGTGCTTTAATTGCGTCAAAATGGTACACGCTAACTTGAATCTAGCCATAAGGGATGTTTTTGCGCTTCTCACTCCACAGATGGTAGTGTAGCATGCATAGTGTGTCTCCGGACGAATGTATGGGAACATTTGGAGTCGGTCATCTTTTTCCTTCAAACCATCTTTGTAAATAGGGAAGTCTAGGTTGTGTGGAATAAAGGATCATCTTCTACAACAAAAGTGAAAGTCACGACTACCGCGCTCGCAATCCTCAGGAACATAAACCTATAAGTACTTTCCAGCTTACCACGGTAAGCTTTTGGTACTTAGCGCCGTGCCCCCATACCTTAGTATGGACGAGGCGTCACTTGCCAGAAGCTTGCGCCAGTGCCACCCGTTGGCAGACATAGCACAGATCTGCAATCGCTTGGGTCCACCAGTAGGCCGGTGGTCTCCCATTTATAGGATGGGCTTGCCTAGGCATGGTCGCATTGCACGCACGCAAGAGCACCGCTACCTAATTCTTCGGATGATTCCTGGAGAATTTCCTGGAAGAGTTCCTGGAGATAATCCTGGATAAAATCCTGGAGGAATCTTGTACCGACTTTCGAACCCTCTAAGCAAAATACCCTCTTTGAATAAGTGTAATCAGTTATTGTACAATTTAATTCCGCCCTGTTTATGCTTATCCTTTGACAGATAGGCGTATTTCGACTACCGCTTGTAATATTCCTCAGTGGATAACAGTGGAAGATTACAAGTGGTAGTCGAAATACGCGTATCTGTCAAAGGAAAATCATAAACAGAGCGGAATTAAATGGTACAACAACTGCTTACACTCATTCCTGGAGGAATGCCTTGATGAATTTCTGAAGTTTTTGGAATGAATCCGATGAATTGCTAATACAATTTATGAAGGAATTCCTAGGTCTATTTCTGAAGGAATCCCTGAAGAAATTCCTGGGGTAATTTTTGGAAAAAATCCTCAAAGAGACCCTGTATAAAATTCTGTGTTACATCCTGGAAGAATTATTCTTTGGTTCGATTGGCTTTTATCGGAATGCCTGTATGAATTCCTGGAGGAATCCTAGGAGAATTCCTGATGGAATTCTCGGAGGAATCCCTGAAGTAATTGACACGAATGCCTCCTAAAGGTTAAGTGTCGCTAATAAATAATAATAATAATTCATGAATAAATTCCTGTACGAATTTCAAGGGGAATCCCTAATGGAATTCTTGGAGGAATCCCTGAAGCAATTCCTGGAGGAATCTCTGAAGGAACGCCTGGAGGAAGTCCGTAAGGAATGCATGGAGGAAACCCTGGAGGAATTCTTGGAGGATTCCGTGAAAGAATTCCGGTAGGAATACTTGGAACGATTCCCGGAGGATATCGTAGAGGAATGCCTCTAAGAATTCCTGAATGAATCTCCAGAGGAACTCCTGGAAAAATCTCTAGATAAATTTATAAATGTATTTCTGACGGAATTTCTGGAGGAATTTTTGGAGGAATCTCTTCGTGGAGAAATTCCAGGAATAATTAGAAATTCTTGGAAAAATTCAAAAGGGATTTTCAAAAGAGTTCGTGGTGAAATCCTTTTAGAAGTTTCTGAAAAAAATCCTAGCGGAATTCCTGAAGAAATCCCGGAAGCAATTTTTAGAGGAATTTCTAAGGGAATCCCTTTATGGTTCCTGGAGGAAGTACGGAATTAATTTCTGGAGGAGTTCCAAAAAGAACACAAGGAGGAATTCCTGAAGGAATCCTAGGGATTGTTCTTGTGAGAATCTGGAGGAATTTTCTAAATATGTTAGTTGTTCCAGAAAGAATCACAGAAGGAATTCCGGAGTGAAGCCCTGAAGAAATTCTTGGAGGAATCCCTGGAGGAATTCCGGGAGGAATCCCGGGAGGATATCCTAGGGGAATGCCTGTAGGGAAGGAATCCATGTCTGCAATATTTTTTGGACGAATTATTTTTGAATGGACTCCCAAAAAAAAGTTTTGGGAATGTACAATGTTTAGAGGAATTCCTGGGTTGGTTAATTTTTGGATGATCTATCGCATAATTTTCTGAAAGGGTTGTTCCTGCTGAAATACCTCGAATTATTCCAGATTGAATTTTTGGAGCAATCTGGAGGAACTCTTCAAGGAATGTTTGGAGATAGAAGATATCCCCTGAAGAAATCTATAAAGGGACACTCGCAGTAACACCCAAAAGGATGTCTGTTGATATTCCTTTTGGAATTTTGAGAGAATTTCTTGGAGGAATCCTCGAAAAAAGCGCTGGAACAATCACTGAAGGAATCTCTAAAGATATCTCAGGCGAAATGCCCAAAGGAATGTCTGGTGAAATCCCTAAGGAATTCTTTAAAAATCTCCGATGGATTCACATTTTTTTATTCGTGAATTTTGCCTTTGGCTAATTCTTCACATGATGGAATCACTGAAAAAAGGTATGGAAAAATTCCTGGAGAAATTCGTCGAAGCAACCTTGCAGAAGTATCTGTAAAACAAACTGAAGAAATCGTGAGAGGAATTCCTGAAGCATTTCTTGGAACAAACCCTGATACAATCACTTTCGAAGCCATGCAAGATACCCATGAAAGAATTCCTGAAGTAGAAATTCCTGGAGAAGTCCCTTGAGGAATTCCTGAAAGAATCCCTGGAGAAGTTCCTGAAAAAATACCTGAAGGAATTTCTGAAGACGTCTTTGAAAGAATTCATAAAGAAATCCCAGGTACTTATTTTGTTCTCAGCTATAGTCTCAGCATGACGTTTGTTTGAATTGAATACTAGTGAAAATTCGTGAATTATGAGCTACTACACTCTGTAGCAGCATACGGATATACGAAGTCCTTTTTTTCCCTACGGGAACCGGTTCCGGCATATCAAGAAAATTTGACATGTTGTTTTTGTATTACATGAGTAAACATCACAAAATTTAGCCATTCAACCAAGCTTCTATGATAAGATTGAAGTAGTTCGCTTGGAGAAATACTTGACGAAATTTCTTGTGATTTTCGAGTTCGTTATGGATAAAAACCTTAATTATTAGAATAGTTTATTACTTGAGATAATTGTCCTGGAACTCTTAATGTTTGATAATCTTCGAGTTGGCTCGAATTGAAAAGAAATCCGACTGCCCATCTCTGGCTACTCCCATGTTTAGTACCATGAAAAACCCTTGAAAAGTAATACAAGAGATATTTTTTTCTAAATACTTAACAGTACGCACTCATCTCTAGACATCTATGAACTAGATGAAGTAACACTTTTAAGATCATAACGACGTATAGAATTCGCTAATATATATAGAATCACAATTCATTCCGCATAACCAATTTGACCCCGCTGTCAGTTCTGGGCATTGCTTTCATTTGTATACATGTGTATTGTATTGAATATGACAATAATAATTTACCTTCCAGCCAAGTTAATCAAACATGTCGTTTTGTACAAGCAATTACTAGTATTTATTAAACAGCCAACCTGAAATCAAGAATAACAAAAATATCTCATTAGTTTACATGTTGTTGCGTTTTTGGCTTTACAGTTCATGATTGGTTTTCCAAGAGGGTTGATTAAGTATAATTCTATCTAATCCGACATATCGATCTTTAATTTGAACCTTCATTGCATAGCAAATCCAAAAGAACAAAGTTACATTGATATTTAAGTTTGCAATATGACCTTTGAAGTATGGAGCTATTACTAAACAAGATTACACACAGTTTTAGGGAAGAGTTTGTTCCTACTGAACAATTACTTACATTAGCCACTCGGGCGATACATGCAACTGGGTAAAGAATTGAGATTTTACGTTTTTGCCCCCTGGAGGGGGAAGCCAACTCATACTCCGTGGCAATACCCATAAACGCCTGGAGCTACGACAGTGATTCCCAAAGTGAAAGAAATTGCCCCCTAGGTAGTGGAAATCAGCCCGTAGGTACCCTACACTCTATTCAAACCGTTAGATAACGGTTAACGGCAAAAATTGACTAACATCGACTCTACCCCCAGATTGGTGGTCAAGTTGATCAGCGTTACAATTTACTCAAATCAAAAGTTCTGATCACGCCTGTGCTTGTTCGTTGCTGGGATTGCCTCATCTAAACCGCTCGACTGCAGTTTCTCTTTGTGTATTGTTTTCAACTAAATCATTTACATCCCATCTTGGAATTCCCTACAATTGCACAACACTGATTTCCATGTTGATCCAATTTATCGGCTGCATGCTTTTTTCCAATTATTGACCATTTCCAATTCAATTTGCTTCAACATCATAGGTGCATGGGAAAGGAAAAGGCACTCCAGGTAGTGCAGTTTTCCGACATGACGTGCACGCCGGAACTCTGACTGTCTTCGAGTTCTACATTTAATTTGCCTCTCTTCAACAATTCATCACCATTTTATACCACATAATGTTGTGTGCAGTGTTATTTTTATAGCTTGTGAATATAAGTTAGTAGATAGTTCCATCTACGTGTAGCTACAAGAAATCGAATCCACCACCTGTAAGGAATCAATCATTACCCAGTACAACAAATGGGGGCCCCTGCCTGCAGCCAAAGCCAAAGTAATCAACGCCAATCAATGCCAATGGAAAAGTACAAAACAATTCAAGGAATTTCCCTTCATCTGCGTGGTCACTTGACATATCTTCACCAGCAGCACACCGCTGTGGATGCTTTCTCTTCGTTTCGAAATCAGTCCGGACTCTACACTGGATCCACTCATCCAATTTTGAACGGCTCATGGTTGTTTATGGGGCTTCCTCTCATCGTGGGGGTAAGCCACGCGGGTGCCGTGGGTCACCCTCATCTGCCTGTGTTCTGTGCAAGAACACTAAATCCGTATCGTGCTTTGCGTCCTCCCTCCCTTCCAACCGAACCAATCAGCAGCAGCAGCAGCAGCAACAGCACAAGTGAACGGAAGGAAAGGCGAAAATTGAAACACCGCAAAACACCTGCCGGCAATTTCGAGAAACCGGTTTTCATGGTTCTCAGCCGCCATCCGATCCGCGATGCCCACCACAATGAGAGTGTCTGTAATCTACCTACCTACACCTACCACCAGCAATAGCAATACGCGAAGGGGACCAAGAAGATACACCGCGACCGCCGACCGCCGACCGGCACTTGTTTGCGTGTCTGACTGAGGTCACCGGCAAAGCTGCAGCTTGCAAGTAGGTACAAAGCTCTAGGATGGACTTCTTCGGAAACCGTGACCCACTAATTGCGGTGGTAGACCGTTGTTCTGTTTAAGGATTGATCGACAGTCGATGATAAAACAGTTCTGGTGAAAATTTTGGGGAGCAGTTAAGCACATTTACCAACTTGATTATGGTCGATTTCTTCTCCTCGGCTTAACCGGTAAGCCATGGCTTATATAACCTGGTTTAACTCTTGCGGGAGTGATTAAATCGATCTTTGAAAAAGAACTAAACACAGAGAATGAAATCAAATTCTACAATTTATTCAAGATTTTTGATCTTAATGTAATGTTGAACCACTTGTTCAACATCACATTTGAGATAAAACATAATCAACAATAGTACGCCACAATACTCGGTTTGCGGCTGCCGCATCCTCGATCGCGCACAATGTTCGCCAAGTTACGCTACACCTGATCCGCCCATCGTGCTCTCTACGTTCTACGCCTTCTTGGGCCAACCAGAGCAGTAGCGAACACGAACTTTGCAGGGTTGTTATTCGACATTCTTGCAAGATGTCCTGCCCACCATATCGATCCGACTTTGGCCACTTTCTTGATGCTGGGTTCGCCGTAAAGTGCAGCGAGCTCGTGGTTCATCCTTCTCCGTCACACACCATTCTCCTGCACGACGCCGACGATCGTCCTTAGCACGCGTTGCTCGAAACCTCCGAGTACTTGCAGATCCTCCTCGATTATAGTCCATGACTTGAGTCAGTAGATGACTACCGGCCTCATAGGCGTGTTGTGCATGGTGCCTTTGGCGTATTTGGTGCATTTGGTGCGTGGGTGAATCTTTTTAGACAGCCGCTTCAGGAGCCCGTAGTAGGCACGACTTCTACAGATGATGCGCCTTCGAATTGCATGACCCAAGCAACACACATGTTATATAAAAGTAACGACAGCGCAAGTTTTGGTTGTATAGAAGTTTATTTTACGTAATTTTAACATTGTGTTGAAATAACGTAAAATAAACTTCTATACAACCAAAACTTGCGCTGTCGTAACTTTTATATAACATGTGTGTTGCTTGGGGACTTACATTGTTGTCAGCCGTTAATAAGGATCAGAGGTAGACGAATTCCTCCACCACCTCGAAAATATCCCCGTCTATCGTAACATTTCTACCTATGCGGACACGATCGTTTTTGGTTCCGCCTACCAGTATGTACTTTGATTTTGACGCATTCACCACTAGTCCGACCTTTAATTGCTGCTTGTACAGTTCTGCCACCGTTCCAAATGTTTAGCGATAATGCCCATGTCGTCCGCAAAGCAAACAAATTGACCAACGCTTATCACCCACATTGTCTGGGATCTACAGAGGAGATGACGCGAGGACTCGGAGAATGGCTAGTTCAGAGGCTATACAAGAGATACAAGGGTTCGGAGTCGCCTACGTAGGTCATACCGGTGCCCTGTGGTCGAAATCGACCCTTAAGTAGAGAACATCCTGACAGCGCTTATGTCGTGGCGTCCGTCTACTAGGCTGGATCTGAGGCCACGGTTGGAAAGAGGTCCTAGGCAAAGTCGGGACCAATCGCTGTACACGCGGGATCAGTTCTTGATACTTGCTGTGCAGTTGGAAGCAGGCGTGGTGTCGACCCTGCCTGCCTTCCGAGGCAGGACCACTCGGGAAACAAACTAAGTGCCAGCATGCTACCTTGGTGGACCCTCCATCGATGTTCGTTGCTGCTGGTTACGCAGCTAACCATGAGAGTGCGATGTGTCCTCTCTGAAGTAATACCTTCTTGGTGGTACCGGATCAGTGGTGTCATCGAGATAACTCCAAATTTCTCACTGAGTAACTAGATCTTGAGATAAAAAAAAAAACAAAATTAACTTCCTACCAGTATTAGTGCCCACGGATTACTCCACGAAATTCCACGGAAATAAGTCTACGGACTCTTAAAAGCAAGCATACCTTAATTTCCAGGAATTTCATTAGTTTTTAACAAGGACTAATTCAGATATGTATTCCATTAGCCATTCTTCCGAAATTTCTCAAAAGATTATTTTAGAAAATCTTGAAAGGATTTCTTCAGAAATTTATCAAAGGGTGCTTTGGGAAAATAAGTCATGGATATCTTCAGAATCCATGGATTCTTGTAAAAAATCCTTCAGAAATTTCCAAAGCGATTCCTTCACAAAATGTTCCAGAGAATTCAATAAAAATTCTGCCAGGAATGCCCTAGAAAATTTCTTCTTGGATTCCTTTCGGAATCGCTTCATGGATTCCTCTAGAAAATCTATATGGAAATTCCTTTCAGAAAGTCTTTTAAGGATTCTTTTCTAAAATTTTTTAAACATCTGCCATGAGTTTCTTCAAAAATTGCTCTAGATTTTCATTTAGAATCAACCTCTGGAGGATCCTCCATAAATTTCTCCAAGAACTTCTCTGGGAAACCTCTCATGGGAAATGCCTCTATCAATTCTTTTAAAATTCCGTACGAGAATTCTATCAGAAAATCATCCTCGGATTTTTTCAGAAATGCTTTCAGTGATTCCTTCAGAAAATCTAAAGTTCAGAATTCCTCCAGAATTTCTTCACGGATTTCTCTAGACAATCTTCCACAGACTCCTTTGGGGATTCTTCCAAAGTTTTCTGAAGAATTTGTTTCAGGGATTCCTGAGGAATTTTCCTAGAGATTTCTTCAAAAATTCTTTAGAACATACTTTCATAAATTTGTACAAAAGTAGAAAAAAAACCTTTTTTGGATTGCTTCCAAAATTACTCTAGGGTACGAGCACCGGTTTTGGCCAATCTAAGAAAAATAATGCTTATAAAATTAACCAAGAATTCTATGAAAACTACCAATGTGTCAAATGAAAGGTTTCAATCTAAAGTTTGTAGGAAAAATGCATTAAAAGTGGCACTGACCATATTCTTAAATGTGGTTTGGCCAATCACGTGTATTTCTTATGGGTGTGGCCAAATTAGAAGCACCCTCCTCAAAGGCTACATATGGGAGTTGATTTTTTGAGAAAATATTTTTCTTGTATTTTTTAATAAAAATCTATGGTTTTCACAGCCTTCATCATCATATTACATTGGAATCTAGAAGTAAAAATTAAATTTATGCTGATTTAGATCGCAATAGCTGAATAATGCACTATGGCCAAAGCACCTGACTGGCCAAAACTGATGTTTCTACCCTATGGATTTTTTTCTTCAGAAATTCCCTTGAGAACATCTTCAGAAATGTGTGCAGGAATTCTTTTATGTAGATGAGATTCCCATGAGTTCCTCATGAAACTCCGCCAGTGTTTACTTCAGAATTTTTTCTAGGGATTTGTTTAAAACCCCTTCTAGGGCTTTTATATTTCTACAGGTACTACTCAAAAAATTCATTCAAAGAATCTTTCGTAAATTCCTCTAGTGGTTTCTTGGAAAATTCCCTCCCGGGATTCATCCAGAAATTTGTTCAGGAAGTTCACCAGAGATTTGTTCAGGAATTGCTTCAAGAATTCCATTGGAAACTCTCGTCAGGATGCGTCCAAGAACTTCTACAGGGTTTCATTCAGAAAAATCTGCAGCAATTCTTACAAGAGTTCAAACAGAGATTCCTTCAGATATTTCTTCTTGAGTTAGCCATAAACTCCTCCGGCATTTACAAGGATATTCCTATGGAAATATCCCAAGGTTTTGCAGAAGCTTATCTAAGCGGTTTTTTAAGTTTTCCTACAGGATTTTTTTTTCCAAAAATATGTTCATAACTTGCTTTAGAAATAATTTTAGAAATACCTTTAGCGATTCATTCATAAAATCAAAAGTTAAAGCTCCTTCGGAAATTTCTCAATGGATTTCTTTAGAAAATCTTCCACAGACTCTTCCAAGGAATTTCATTAAAGGATGTGTTAAGGAATTTTCTTGAGGATTACTTAATAAACTTATCTAGGGCTTCCGGCCAAGGCTTTTTTGTGGGATTTTTCTAGATATTTCTCTAGGAAGTTTTTTAACACTTCTTGCTGGAATTTCTTTTCAAAAATACCTGTTTTTTAGATATTCTTCAGGAGATTCATTCGAAAGGTCTTCCTGAGATTTTTACCGAAATTTTATTGAAGATTTCTTGAAAAATTACTTCAGAAAATTTCACTTGGATTTTTTCAGATATTCCGTCAAGGATTCATGCAAGTACATCTTCATAGTTTAAAGGATTCTTCAGGAATTTCAGTGCGAGGATTTCTCAGCTATTTTACAGAAATTCATCGAAAAAAATATTTTAAAAATCCTACAGAGATCCTTTTGGAAATTATTCTAAAGGTTTTATGAGAAATTCCTTCTGGGATTGCCGAAATTGCACAAAATGCCTGGAAGAACCTTCTGAAGGAAATTCTAGTTATAACTTTGAAATTTCCTAGAAGAAATTCTTGAAAATTTTCTGGAGCGATTCTTGGACAAAAATTTCTTGGAAAGCACCTATTCTTTGAAAAAATCATGAGAAACTTTTTGAGGAACCCTGCAAGAGTATTTCAAGAGAAAATTGCTTAAGATATTTTTGAGAGGAGTCCTGCAGATATCAGTAGAGACATTTATGAAGTAATCTTTTTAAAATGTCTGCCTACATTCCTGCAGAAATTGTATACAAAGATCCTGGAGAAATTCTTGTATAAATCCATCGAAAAAAATCTGAGGGATCCCTTGAGGAGTTGATGAAGAAATACATAGAGGAACTCCTGGGGATATCTCTGGAGGAAAACATAGAAGAAATTCTCACAATTACTTCAGGAATATTAATTAATATATTGATTACATAAAAATCTCTGAAGAATAGTTCATAAAGGAAATCCTGCAGAAACAAATGAACATCCTGGAAAAAGTTACAGAGAACTTCTAAATGAATTTCTGAAAAAAATGATTATTTTGTTTGAAAGAATACCTAGGAAAACAGGAGAACCCTCTGCAGGTATTTATGAAAGGATGATATTTTTTTTTTGATAAATCCCAAAGAACATTAATTTCTGTGGGAATAGCTGAGAGAATATATAGCGAGAGACGAACCAGCCAAGGGCTGAAAGTCTCTTTAATAAAGACAAATCAATCGATCAATGAGAAAATATTTGGAGAAATGTCTAAAGCATCACCGAATACCTGAAGTAAGGTCTAAATAGACCCTAAGCAAGCAACCTGGAGAAACTAAAGAAATCTCTGGAGGAACATTCAGAATTTCTTGAGAACTTTCTAATGAAACTTCTAAATAAATGACTGAGAGAATCTCTCATTAAATGTGGAATAAGACTTCAGTGAGCTCTGGATAAATTTCAATAATAATTCCTGAAAAAGTTTTAGGAACAAATCTGAATTCTAAAGGAAACCTCTGAGGAGCGTCCATTAGTGACGTAGCGTTTTTTGACAGATTTTTACTCGCTCTCCCCCTCGTAGCATATTTTCGCATACCTAAACCATGGCGCGTCACACAATCCCAGTCTCCCCATCCCCTTAAAAGCTACGTCTTCTATGGATGCTCCCCTAGAGGAGTTTTAGAATGCATCCCTCAAAAAATATACGAAACGCTATTATTATTTTTCCTGGATTAAAGAAATTTTTGGAGGAACTCCATAAGAAAACATGGAAAAATTTCTAAAATTTTTGAGAAATTTTCGAAAGAATTCTGATGAGATTTTTTTTAGAAATTTTTGAAGAAATGCACGAACTTCCGTACGGAAGAACTTATTGGTGGAATTTCCTAAATAATCGCTAAAGGGATCCCAGGAAAAAAAACCTTGATTGAAATATTCTAGGAAATCCTGCAAGTATTTTCTATCCATAAAAATTCCGGAAAATTTCGATAAATCTTGAAATAATACCTAAGACGGTATCCCTGAAGGTAATCTCGAAAAAAGTTGTTAATTAGTACAAGGAAACTATAGAAAAATTTGAAGAATCTTTAGAAGAATTATTGCTGAACTCATAGAAGAAATACTTGCAAGTATGCCCTCTCGCAATAATTAGAGAAAAAAAAGTTTTTGTCTGTATTAACGAGATTTTTAACCCTAGGCTAGTTAATCTCGGGACCCACGCTTCACTTCCGTTCCGAAGGAAGAACCCACATTTTTGTGAGTATGTCGAGAGTGGGATTCGATCCCAGGTCCTCGGCGTAAAAAAAAATCATGAACATGTTTATTAGACCTGTTCACTTTGAAACTTTTTTTCTCCGATTCTCCGTGACACATCAAATTATCAATCCACATGTAAAACCAAGTCTTCAGTCCAAAATTGAGCCAAATTGATGAAGATTTAAAGGTGTATCAAATCGATTTTGTGTTTTTTTAGCCGTTTTCACAGAAATTTACTCAGAATTTCACAAAATTGCTCCGAAAAGATGCCGGAGATACCGTTAAGATATAGTTAGAACAATACTCTACAACTTTGCCGAAGACACTACGGTGTTTAAATTGCGTATTTCGAAGTTATTCAACAATTTTAGTTAAAAAATCACGATAAAACACGATATTTTGACGATTTTACATATAAAAGTCATGTAATTTTACATTGTTTTACGTGACTAAATTAATTAGCGATTACTCCTTTGTGTAACGAACATTTCGTCCATACATCGTTTTTGTGTAGGAATTCGTTTTTATTGACTAATTATCAAAAGTATGTCACGTTGATACTAAAAATCGCACAGAGTTACCAGCACGAATTAAAACAAAGTTACCCATGATTAAGACGTCATATCATCGTATTCTAATGTCTTTTGATTTAAGTATCAGAAATGGTGCAGATGGTAAGGCTCGAGCTTGCGGATCAGAAGGTCCCAGGTTCAAGCTCAAATACATGATAAACTTTTTTTTTCTTTCTTTGTAGCAGTTAAGATGATGAATCTGCCATGACTTACACGCAATCTCCCAAAGAACAATGATCGGGACCTGCCAATTAAGCCTATTCCAGGACTAGCTAGATATTTAGTTTATACTTGTTGACAATAAATCGTGTCGACGAGATCAGCTAAAACAATTCAATACGATGATGGAGCTGCTTCTGGATGCAACATTTTACAGACAACTGTGGGTGGAGCTTACTTGTTATCTATCTACCCACAAATCAGCACAACTACACGATGAAGGGAAAGTTCATTCTTACTATGCACTCTACGGTTCCGAAACAATGCTATGATGCCAATTTGCAATGAGATGCAGTGCGTAGTTTCATCAACTTATAGCAGGACCGAGACGCAAAAAAAAATGCTATCCCAGGACTCGAACCTTGAATCTTCGAATCCACAATCTCATGCTCAACCAACTGCGCCAAATTTAAACTGATGCAGATGAGACAAAGAAGTGTAATGACGTTTAAATCACGGGTAACTTTGTTTATTTTATGCTGGCAACTCTGTACAATTTTTAGTATCAACGTGACAAACTTTTGATAATTAGTCAATGAAAACGAATTTCTACACTAAAATGATGTATTAACGAAATGTTCGTAACACATAGGAGCAATAGCTCATAAAATTAGTCACCTAAAACAATGTAAAATTACATGACTTTTACATGAAAAATCGTAAAAATATTGTATTTTTTGGTGATTTTTTAACGAAAATTGTTGAATAACTTTGAAATACGCAATTTAAACACCGTAGCGTCTTCGGAAAAGTTGTAGAGTATTGTTCTAACTATATTTTAACGGCATTTTCGGTACCTTTTTGGTGCAATTTTTTGGATATTGGAGTACATTTTCGTGAAAATGCTAGAAAAAACACAAAATCGATTTGATACACCACTAAACCTTTATCAATTTGGCTCAATTTTGGACTGAAGCCTTGTTTTTGCATGTGGATTGATAATTTGATGTGACACGGGTAGGTCAGAAAAAGTGAACAGGTCTAATGTTTATCATTTTAAGTCATAGGTGCCTATCGGGGGCTACCAGTATAGGGGGCGGTGGGATTTGGAAATCTTGAGTAACCAGATCTGATTTAGCCATGACAGCACTGTTCCGGAGAGACCATAGGAATGTTGTTTAGAGGGTCGAGCAAAGAGTAGTTCTGGCTTTCACTTTTTTATAGAAGACAGCCCATAACCCCACACTATCTGGATCAAGTGTCTGTTGAATAGATTGCCCTCCGATGGTTTAGGGAAAAAAAAACAGAGCGATGTTAAAGAGTAGGCATGAGAGTCCGTCACCTTGTCGCAGTCTTCGACGAGAATCGAATGAACTGGTTTGTTCACCCGAAACCATTACGCAGTTTTACACACCGCCCATCGTTGCTTTAAACAGTCTAGTCAACAGTCTAGTCAAGAAAGCCGTTTTTAACCATGATTTTCCATTGCTATGTGCGGTCAGTACTGTCGTATGCCACTTTGAAGTCGATGAACTGGTGATGCGTTGAGACCTGGTATTCACGGCATATCTGGACATTTACCGCACGGTGAAGATCTGGTCCATTGTCGATCGGCCGTCGATGAAGCCGTGTTGATAAATTCCCACAATCTCATTCGTTTTAGGCGACAGACGACGGAAGATGATCTGAGATAGCACTTTGTAGGCAGCATTCAAAATTGTGATCGCTCTGAAGTTCTATCATTTCAATTTGTCGCCTCCTCCAGTAGTTGTTCGGTTTCTCAGATCCTGACTACCAACCGGTGCAGACAGTTGGCCAACTTTTCAGGGCTGATCTTGATGAGTTCAGTTGTGATACCATCGGAACAGACAATCAGCAGTAGAATCATACAAACCGAGACCATACCGAGAGTTGGCCAACTTTTCAGGGCTGATCTTGATGAGTTCAGTTGTGATACCATCGGAACAGACAATCAGCAGTAGAATCATACAAACCGAGACCAACGGCAATGACCCCAGCGTACGAAAAAAAAAAAAACTTGAGATTGAAAACTCGGTACGTGGAACTGCCGATCTATCAACTTCATTGGGAGCACCCGCATATTCACCGGTTTACTAAAAGACCACGGGTTCGGCATCGTAGCCCTGCAGGAGGTGTGTTGGACAGGATCCATGGTGCGAACGTTTAGAGGTAATCATACCATCTACTAGAGTTGCGGCAACACACGTGAGCTGGGAACAGCTTTTATCGTGATGGGTGGCATGAGAGTAGAGTCGCATGAACGGTTGATGGCCGATCGATGAAAGAATGTGCAAGTTGAGGATCAAGGGCTAATTCTTCAATTTCAGGATAATAAACGTACACAGTCCTCACTCCGGAAGCACTGAAGATGACACAGATTTGAGAGCCATATTAGGTTTAACCAACAGTTGCATGAGATAAATGAAATACGATCCACAACTCTGTGAGAAGGCATTGATTGCAACAGCAGTTACGCCTTTTTGAAATGTTGGTGCTGAACTCTGGTCTTGATGATTCCAAATACACTCGTTTAAGGGTTCATTCAAATATTACGTAACGCAAAATATGACATTTTTAGACCCCCTCCCCCCCACGTAACAACATTTGTTTGGAAGATTTTGAAATTTTGTATGAAGCGTAACACAGCGCTTGACCCCTTCCCTCCGCCATTGCGTTACGTAATATTTTAATGAACCCTAATTTGATCCTCCACCATTTGAAGAGCTTCAATGCAGCATCAGAAGTCGCTGAAAGACTGCGCCTAAACTGGTTCCGCGCTTCAATTGCATCAATCCGTAAACTTGTTCATCCAGTTCAGTGCACCAATTTAATTCCTCCAAACTTGAAACTGTATCATTCCACTTCCCGCCCAGGTGAACATAGTTCTTCGCTCAAAACAACACCAGAAAAATTAAACCCGTTTTATTCCTACGCAGAAGGTATAAACAGACAACCTCTTACATATGTATCATTTCTTACAAAACCTAACCAAACCAGGCAAGCCGGCCGGGTTCTTCGCTGAGCGTGTCCGGTCGAGCCTCAGCAGTTAGTCTCTCAGAGCAGAGGAAGCCCATGGCATGGAAACACGGCGGCGGCGGCGTCAGGTGGATTCGGCCAAGGTCGTTAACCGGCTCCATGATTGCAATCATGATTTGCGGGTGCGTTTGTGTGCGTGCCCTCCCGCCCGCCGTTTGCTCTCGTCTCCGTCCGTTTCTTCTCAATTTTCTTCAAGTTTTACAATAAACACGTCGTGCTTCCGCTGCCGGCTGTTGCCTACCTAGTTGGAAATGAAGTTTCGGCTGTGGCTGGCGGCGGCGACCAGCTTGTCTTCATTTCTTCGGCGCCTTGCTCGGCTTCTCCGTTTGGGGGTTTGTGTATTTTTAATTATTGTGAAGTGGAGTCCACGTCGCCGCTGCTAAGGGGTGACGACGTGTAATAATGATGACAATGACTTTCATTCGCCAGAAGAGGAAAAAACACCACGAAACACGATTTCCCGGAGGGCAGCGCTGATCGGTGGAAAGATTTTTTTTTCGGAGACGGAAGCCACTCGCATTGAACTGAGAAAAAGAAATTGGATTAATTGTGGCTTTAGGACCCTGACCGCTTCCACAAGCGTCTGCTTCCAGACAGCATTGTTAACAACAATTAAAAATTAAGTTGATTTGAATTGTTGAAATGCTTCATCAGAACTTGTTACCATGACATCTGATTCTCTTCTTCACTTTTCCTGTTAGGCTGAACTTGATTTGCTTCTTCAACCTTTCCATCTCAAACGCAATTCGACGTTTATTTGTTAAAAGTTGTTCTTTGTCTACATTTTCATGACATAATGGATTTCATTCATGGAACACATTCGCAACTTTCTCATCGGTTTTACCACCTTAGAAGTTCATGTGCCAAGATCATGGTAAACTTTATCCATTTAATTATAAAACTTTATATATTTCATTAGATACAGGTATCAGGAATCAGTAGGTCGGACGTTATCACGCTGTAAGTATTAACCCATTTAAGCATCTATCTGAAGGAGAAGGAAGGGGGATATGATCAGAGTTGGGATATGGACAGGTTGGGAAATAGGAAAAGATATCCTGGAGGAGGGCTCAAACGCATAAGCATACTACAAACAGTGACATGGGAAGCAGGGATTACAGTCCCGGGGCCTGACGAACCCCTACGTTTGCAAGTCAGCCGCGTAGTCGCCGGCTAAGAATAGGACTACTATCCCCAATTCAAGGTGTCAAGCAACCCGTGCGGAGGAATGAGTGGTCGAGAGGTGAAAAAGATGCTCGATTGTTAACGGAGCCTGTGAGGTACCTGAGCACCCCCACAGTATTTCATCCCTTACCGAGCTAAAGCAGGGCTCTGACGTGATGCTTTTTTCCCATGCATTCGTGGAAATAACTATGAAATCAACTCAAAACAAACAAGTACAGGAGGTAGTGGTAATGACGAGGCTAACCCTTTCGCAAGAATTGGTTTGACGAGGTCCCTGTTAAGAAGAAGTGAGGAGTCAGGAGCAGGAAGCTGCGCACGCAGCTCCAGCGTGGGTGCTCCGATCCATTCCCTGGCTAGCTGCCTGTGGAGATATTGGACAGAGCGTGATTGATGAGAGCCATCAACCAAAAGAGAGAAGGGCTGTCCGCTATAGAGGTGGCTGAGCAGCAGCTTGGCAAGATCATTGACTTTGCGTCCACGAGGTCCAACATAAATAAGGACCTGAAAACGGCGCTGTTGCGACTTCGTGAGTCGATGGACGATGCCAAGCAGGATCACATGAGACTCGTGAAGACTGCAGCAGCCGGTGAAGGTTACGAAGTCTACCCAAACTGGAAGCTTTTACTTACGCAGGAAGTCCAAAAGGTGTGACGGATGCGACTGCTCGTGATAAGCCGTCAAGTAAGGAGCTGTATGGCGGTGCCCGCAAGGCTAGGAAGATACTACCTACGAAGGTCGATAGTACCCAAGTAACAATTTAAACTCCTTTTAGATTTGTTTATTTTTATAGAAGCTTTATCATAGCATGAAGAATTCATGAAACATTTATAGTTGTTTTTATCAAGAGAAAATAATCTCCGTTCGTATGCGGTTTTTAAGTTTTCTTCAAGTTAATTATGAAAATCGCGCATAAAACAACTTGATTCACTAATGCATTTAATCTTATCATAAGTTTTAAGATGTATTTGAAGTTATTTTCAACACATAACATCAACTAATTTTATTAAAAGTTTATGCTTCGTTTATTAAAGTACAATTCATCTGAGTTGTTCTCCTTTAAAAACTTCTTAAAGCTTTCAATTCTTGAGCTAGAGCCTCTACCCTGGAACAAGAACTAAGCGGAATAATGAAACAACGAACTATCTTATTATTTCAAATAATAAATTATGCAACAAATTGGCTTTCTTATGCAAATATAAACACTCAAACATTTTTGCTCACTGTTAATTTAGCCGTTTTGGTGCTCAAAAGTAGTCATATCGACGAAATATTCATTTTATAGCCAATCAAAAATGCGAGTAGCTTGCTGCTGTCGTCCAACCTTCAGCAAGTTACTCACACAGGCCACAGCAACTTGAATCAAAAATGAAATGGGTACTTACTGTGACTCTTCGCATGCTCATGCTAAATAGTGTAATACTAATAAATCTTAGTAATGCACTAATTAAATACACGAAACTATAATATAATCGGCACTTCCTGACGCAAAATATATAGAAACAACTTTCTAGCTCCAAAAAGGTAAACAAACAATTGTCAAAGGCTGTTACTCTTGAATAAAACGAATAAGTTTCATTTAAGACGAACAAATCTGCCTTAAGATTATCACTAGTAAAATCAATCTTCAATAAATGTTGTAGATTTCATGCAAGGCGACTTGGTTCCATCATTGTTTTGAGGTGGTTTGGATTAAAGGTAATAACAATTGATGGCGGCTGCATGAGTTTTGTTCACTTGGAACGGCAGCCATGTTTAGAAAGAATTGAAAAAGTGGCGTAGGCTTTTGTTTTTATAGGAAATTTATGTCTTCGTATATACATGAATGATATTATTTTTGAGGCGCTTTGTTATTTTCGTATGTTTTGGGTGACATATCAACGACAAAGTGGGTATGGCACGGAAAATTTTGATTCCCTGTCATCAATGATCTGTCAGGCAATTTTAATGCTTTAGCCATTTCAATTTGATGAAAATTAATTCACAGTTCATTTAACATTTCATCCATGAAACAAAACTAGTTCGCATCTGAATAATGCTTAGGTAAAAACATTCATTTATTATGCACTATTAGCATTTTTGAGAAAGACAGCTAAAAGATCAACATGCCTCAAGCTATTCTTGTTAAAGTTTTATGAAGTTCTTATAATCAATCATCAGTGTAAGTACATAAATACAACTACTTTCAAAGCAGTCTTCAAAAGCAGCCTTGAAGATCTCCTGGAGAGTGGGCCAGATTAGTCTTATGGATATTTTATGCCTATTTAATCTCGGATTTGCAGAACAAAGAGCTTTATTGCTAAGTTTTATTATTCAATCTTAGAAATTACTTCAGGATTGCCACAAAAGTATAATTGTTACTTGGGTAATGCCGGTAAGTCGGACACCAGCCAGGCGTCCCGGAAAGCTGGGTAGAGTGGGCCTGAAAAGTCTGGAAGGGAATAAGAGATTGTGACCGTTGCAAAGCCCTCAGCAATCACAAAGTAGGGTGAACCAAGGGGAAAGAACAAAAAGCCGCAGGTCGAGGAGAACAGGGACGCCAAACCAAGAAGGCGTATAAGAGTAGGCTAGGCGCTCGTCATCAAGATCGTGGTTCTGGGAGCCGACGTGCGCAGTATCAGACGTACTCGTACGGGCGAGAAGACCCTGGAGCTGAAGTACGATAAGGAACGCAAGGGCACCACCTACAAAAGTTTGGCGGAAGAGGTCGACTCTGAAGGTGAAAAACCTAGGCGAGGTTACCGAAGTGGAAGAGCTCGTCACAGCACTGCGGCAACAGTGTGACGTGCAGGTGGCCACCGCAACCGTTAGGCTACGGAAGGGGCCGGCAGGGACACAGGTAGTTTTGGATCAGCTACCTGTGGCGGACGCAAAAAAGTCCGTTAAATTAGGGAGGACCAAGGTAGGCTGGTGCATATGCCATCACATTCCACAAGCCAACGGAGGTTTGTTCAGGTATCTGGAACCAGGACACAAGTAGTGGGACTGCAAAGGCCCTGACAGGAGCAAACTGTGTCGGAGATGCGGCGCCGAAGCCCATAAGTCTCAAGGCTGCACGAGTCCACCCATTTGTCTGATTTGTCCCGGGAAATCCGTGAACAACAGGCATCCAACGGGTGGTTCAAGGTGCCCTGACTTAAAGAAATCCGCAGTGAACAAATCAAAGTGCTGGTATCACAGCTGTACATGAACCACTGTGGCGCAGCTCAGCTCCTGCTTTGTCAGGCGGTTTCTGAGTGGGAGACGGATATCGCCATCATATCGGACCCATACCGAGTACCCGCCGGCAACGGCAACTGGGTCGCGGATGGGACCAGAAAAATGGCGGCGATATGGACGACGGGTAAATATCCCGTCCAGGAGTTGGTGTCTACTACCTATGAGGGCTTCGTGATCGCCAAAATAAACGGGATCTTCTTTTGTAGCTGTTATGCGCCTCCGCGGTGGCCGATCGAGCAGCTCACGCATATGCTGAACAGTGTGACGACTGTGCTAACAGGGCGAATACCAGTGGTAAAAGCGGATGACTTTAAAGCCTGGGCCGTGGAATGAGGAAGCCGTTTCACGAACCAGCGGTGTCAGATCCTGCTAGATGCACTGGCTATGCTAGATGTCTATCTGGCTAATGTCGGTACTAAGAGTACCTTTAGTCGAAATGGTGTGGATTCGATTATTGACGTGACTTTTTGTAGTCCTGGCCTAACAAGTACTTCGAACTGGTGAGTAGACGATAGCTACACTCATAGCGATTACCTGGCGGTTCCCTATAGTATCGACTACAACAACAGAAGGCAGCGGGTAGAGGAAAAGGTGGCTAGGTGAAGGCCAAGGCCTCACAGGTGGAAGACATTATACTTCGACGAAGGGGTATTGAGGGAGGCGCACGGTGTCAAAATTTTGATTATTATCGAACTTTCATGTACCTCGGATTTTTCTTCATAGAATGTTAGAATTTCGACTATAATGTATAAAAGCAAAATTTGAACATATTCTGTCGGGGAAAATTTGAGTTAGCTGAGTTTTTGGCTATTTTCCATACTAACAATCAATAATTACTATTTTAGCCCAAAAATCGTCCCATACAAAATGTATGGAAAAATTTTCGCTGATGAAATATTTTCTAGTTTTCCGATTATGAATATATAGCCCAAATACTAATCATTTTCGAAGCAAAATCCTTGAAGTACCCGGTGGAAGAAGTAAGAAGCCCTAGTAAGAAATGTTTATCGAAGATATAGAAAAAAAAATTGAAAAATGTGATTAGAGTTTCAGTCATCGTGTATAACAAGAGCAAGAAAATTTCCACTTCGAAAAGTACCTTTTCCGACAAGGAATCGAACCTTGGTACCCTCAGCCTGGTATTTCTGAACTGTTCATGTAGCGCTTTGGCAATATGTGCCCCTAAGAATACCTACCATTTTCCACTCCTCATGTAACAACAAAATTCACTCTACTCCCAAGTCCCTACAAAATTCCAAGAATGGAATCACTGAAAAGAATAAACCTCACGTTCCGACCATTCTTTGCCACAAATATACAAACACGGCTTCTATCAGTGTGGCATGTTGTAACTGCTATTGAACCATTCCAGCTCACACGGGGTTGATGGATCTCACCAGCAATATTCGTGGAAGTCCATTTTTACGCTAAATTGAACGCGCACGGGAGAGGCCTGGCCCGCAAACAATAAACCTCGCACTGCGCAACATCAACCAACCACAGCATGCCCGATTCCAGCCTAATACTTACCCATCAACTATCCACACAGTTATCCACTCTTCTTCTGATGATGTCGTAGAGTCGAAGCGGTCGTCGTGGGTTCTTCCCCCTTGTCCGATGTGTCCAATGGTGGACGTGATCAAATTTTTAACGCTTTGGCTATCATCATTGCGAGCTGGTGCCGGGATGGATGATGGACTAACCACAGGTGCTCCCACAGTGAATCCATGAATGCCGGCTTGGCCATCAACCGCACAGCAGAGAGGCGTCCGTCGAACAATGACAAGAAAACGGTTCCAATTGAAAGCAACAGATTGACGGACGGATGGACGGAGACGGCGACTGATGGCTGCCGGCCGGTGATGGGTGTAGTTGGCACAGACAAAGAAACGTAACACGTAGAACAATTTTCGTGAAAAATCATCCCTCAGATAACACTTCCATCACCTGGTGGAAATATTGCACGAAGCACTGGGTTGTGCAATATCGTCAACAGAAGGCGCTAGTGTGAAACGTCAAACGCAAAAGAAAAACGCACGCCTCTGGTTGAGAAAGCCACAACTATGAAGACTTGAAATGATCGTTAAAAGCGTGGTCGATGGAAATTTCGCAAGTGTTACGTCTGCTTGTCTGTGAAGTTGGGTTGGGGAGTTCGATTAAATTGAAAACGAATGGGCAACATAAAATGGTTCTCTCGGCATGGAAAATAACAATTATGGCACATGGTTCGCGGCACGGCACTGGTAATAAAATTATCTGTAAGTTGTAAAAGTGTAAGATCCCATGATCAAATGGCATAAATTGAATTATACAGTTAAGGATGCACATCTTAGAATCCCAGTAAAACGCATCAGACCCTTAGAAATGCACAAATCTCAAGAAGCAATCTGTCAAAAATAGTTTAAAATAAGAAAATCTGGTGCGCTGGTTTGGTTGTGATTCTTTTAGAAATTTATCGAAATATTATTTTAGAAAGCCATCGGATTAGTGTAAAAAACTCTTCACAACATTTTCATGGGAATTAAAAAAAAAAAATCTGCCAGAAATGCCTTCGGAAATGTCTCTGTTAATTTCATCAAGAAAACTTCTTTAGAAATCCTTGTATTTCTTGTATTTTTTCAGACATTGCCCCGTCAGAAATATTTTCCAGGGAATTGCACAAAAAATACTGAAATAATTCTTTACCGAATCCCTGATGGAAAAAAAACCCTGCCGGATTGTCGGATGCAATCCCTTTAAAAGCTCCGGGTGGTACCTTCGGAGATTCCTAGAGGAAATTCCTGATGGAATTCAAGAAGAATTTATTCTGGAATTACTTTAAAAGTCTGCATAAATCCTTGCATACCGTATGCGTGATAATGTTTGCACCATCGTCAAATAACGTTCCAGTTTTACTTGTGAATAGAATGTATGGGTTTTATTTGCAGGCATTAAAGCTATAACTCATATCATAGTAGGCTGTGAATAAAAAGTGTTAATTTTCTTAGTTTAACACTTGCATAATGACTAAGTGGCAACCTAGCTCGTGATTTGTCCACGCGCAAATGTCGAAAAGTGTCCGTGGTAGTGTGAAAGTCAAGATTAACAATTTTTAAGTTTATTTTTTTATTTTGACATTGCCTGATGGTGTAGACATTGAAACACAAACAAAAGTTAATATAACTATTGATTCTGTAATTTGGTACGGATCGATAGTTTTTCGGAAATCGAAAAAAAAGGAATGTTGCGTTCGGGCAAATTCAAGACTTTCCTATATGGCGCTATTCATAGCTCCTGGGTGCCATTGGTAATAATGTAAGCTTTTTTTCTTTGTTCGAAGGATCATAAAGGCAACCGCAATTTTCCTTTTCGATATGCCATGCCGTTAAGTCGCTGATTTTGCGTTTCTTTGTCATTTTTCTCATTGAGCGCATATAATTCACCCATATCTTCTTTTTGGTGGCAGCGATAGCCTTCTTAATCGATGTTAACCTTGGACGACCAGTGGACATCTTCGGGAATAATTGCCTTTGCTTTTTTTCGGTCTAAGACCGTTTTACGGTTCTCCTGAACACTCCTGAAATGTCTTTTTTAACATTTGCGCGAGGACAAGTCCCGACTACCGCTGCCATTCCTTCATGGTGCAAATTGTAAACTTAAGAAATCGGATTTTTTTACCCGCAACCAAGTTAGAGCTTACGTGCATGCGATAAAAACCACGACATTATGTGTGCAGGTGATATGGGTACCTTATTTGCACGATGGTGCAAACATTATCACGAATACGGTATATTGCAGACAATGGTACTGGTCTAGGTACTGGTAGAATTCTTGAAGAAATACACCGTGTCCAATAAGTTCTCATACAAAATACAAATTTAGAAAATATTATTGTATTTCACATCCGTGTTTCATATTTCCAAAATAAATGCATGAATTGAAGGGCCACATAATACTGATTAAATAAAGCATACGGTTTAGAATAACAATATTTTATATTTGGTTTTATAAGCCTAGCAGTACACTTCCGTTTTCTGAAATCCGTTTGCTCCGGCACGCAAGAAAAACGTCCGAAAAGTTGATCATTCTACAGAAGCTAAATAGAGTCCATAAGGTTAAATTTTGAGTTTATATCCCAAATATTGTACCAAATGGATATACTAAAGCTGAAACATTACAATTTTGGTGATGATATGGTAAGAAATTTGCTAGTAAGCTTCCCTTGAGGTGATTTCCTTGCAAATGTTCGATATATTAAAGAAAAACATCATAAAACGTAAATTTTGGACAAAATTTGCCACAATAGGGATACAAGTACGTTTTAGAAGTGAGAATGTTGTGAATCGACAAGATATGATGCAGCCATGCTCTTTAACACAACCCGAGCAGAGGAGAATAGCAAATTGATAACAATAGAATCACATAGCCTGTTTTTATATCATAATTTGTTATTGTTAACTTATCAAAATATATATTTTTAATAACATGTTTGTTGGCCAATCTTGTTTTGTTATGTTGAAGTACTTGTGATGTATCCACAAGATAAAATTTCAATTATATTTTTTAATATAGGACAAGTTTAGTTATTATTCTGCAATAGAGAATATACAAATATGTGATGAAGAACAACACAACAGTAACAAGTTCACAAATTTCCTGTTATTAAGTTGTAATTGGTCTAACAAAACATGTTATTGAATTAGTCTTACAAGAGCATTTTTTTGTTATGATTTGTTATTTTGCCGCTTATGACCGACAAGTTTATAACTTAATATGTTATGCTAATAACATAAAAATTACTGATTCCATTATACAGTTATTAGGCCAAAATAACATATTTTGTTATGCTGTTGATATTTTCTTCTGCTCGGGAACAAATCTCATTAAAACAGGTAAATGGACATTTTTGTTTGATTCACGTTTCATTTTGCACAAAATAGAATGGCTTCGTACTCCACCAATACAGAGTCTCATATTTTTTTTCTCTTTTGGCCATAGTTACTACTAGTAATGGTGAGGACAGGAACCTATTTTGTTTCAACTTTAAACCATTACTCGTTAAAATGTGACGAAATACCAAAGAAATGGCGTGCGTGCCAGCTGAAATGGACTTACGACACATAAGCGATCAGCAGAAAAGGATAAAGGACAGGTAATTCCAAAACATATGCTGCATTTGATCAGTGCTAGTTTGCCTTTCAATAAATATATTTACTTTGATAATCCTAATTACAGATGTGAAATGAATTCTATTTGATTTTGTATGAGAACTTATTGGACACGGTGTAAATTTCTGAGGAATCTCTGGAGGGTGTTTTGAAGGGACTCTTGAAAAAAAAAAATCAAGAGAGATTTCCCTCCAGAATCCTAAGAGCATTCTTCCTCTACAAATACCAGAGAAAATCTTGAATCTCTTCAGAATCTTATGCTGCTTCTTTACAGAATCCTGGCAGGATTCTTTGCAAAAGCATGCCTAGGTTATTCTGATAGAATTCTTTTCAGCATCCTGAGAAGATTCATTGCCGATTTCTGAGAGAATTTTCTACGGAGTCCTGAGAGGATTCTCCACAAAATCCTGAGAGCATTAACTACAAAATCATGAGAGGATCCACCACAGAATCTTGAGATTATCCTACACAGAATCGTGAGAGGGTACTCCACATAATCCTGAGAGAATCATGATTCCCTGCAGAATATCGAGCCAATTCTCTACAGAATCTTGTCAGAATTGTTTGCAGAAACATGATAGAGTTCTTTGCAAGATCCTGAGAGGATTATTTACAGCATCCTAAAAGGATTCACTGCTGCATCCAGGTAGGATTCATTGCAGAATCCTTCGTGAATTCTCCACAGAATCATGAGAGGAATTCTTACAAAATCCTGAGACGATTCTCTACATAATACTGAAAGGATTCTCTGCAAAATCCTAAGAACATTCTCTACAAAATCTTGAAAGGATTTTCTACAAAATCCTGAGAGGACTCTCTACAAAATCCTGTAAGGATTCTCTACAAAATCTAGAGAGGATTCGCTACTGAACCCTGAGAGGCTTACCTACAAAATCCTGAGGAGATTTTCCATAAAATCTTGAGGATTCTCCACAAAATCCCAAGAGAGGATTCTCTGGATAATCTTGAGAAGATTCTCTACAAAATCCTAAGAGCATTCTCTACAAAATCCTGAGAGGATTCTCTACAAAATCCTGTAAGGATTCTCTACAAAATCCTGAGAGGATTCTCTACTGAATCCTGAGAGGCTTATCTACAAAATCCTGAGGGGATTTTCCATAAAATCTTGAGAGGATTCTCCACAAAATCCCAAGAGAGGATTCTCTACAAAATCTTGAAAGGATTCTCTACATAATCCTGGGAGGATTCTCCACAAAATCCTGAGAGGATTCTGAGAGAATCTTGAATCTCTGCAGCATTTTCAGCAGATTGTCTTAAGAATCCTGAGAGGGCTTTTCTAGCACCCAGAAAGGATTCTTTACAGAATCCACAGAGTTCGACGACACTCTGAAAGGAAGCCTGAAAGGGATTTTTTTTTCAAAAAATCCCTATTAAGTTTTCTAAAATATTATGAGAGGATTTTCTAAAAATTCCTGAGAGGTGATTTGGCCGAACGCTCCTCGGCGGCAGATTTTACCATCGACCATCGATAAGAATAAGATAAGAGAAGAATAAGACCAAATCGTTGGATTAACATACGGTCAAACCTTTCAGTTTTACAGTAGCTGGACAAGTAGTGGAGAGTATTAAAAAGCTGCTTTTGCGGTTTTAAGATTCAAGGAACCTTCATTCAATCATTAACAATGGCCAACCATTTCAAAGCAGATTTTCCGTTCAAACTTACAAAGGTCGTAGAGCATTGTAGATTGAGATTCTTTATAAGCGGGAAAATTTTTCGGCTTCGCAGTCATTAAACGCAATCAAACGACAATTTACCGCTTCATATTCGACGTTTTGGTGTTGATTACACCATCATCAGGAAATAAGAATTCGTAATCGTTCTCGTTCTGCAGCCTCGATTCTAGCATGACCCGTCTAAACTTTTCAAAAATTTGTTGGCGGAAATCTCTCTGAAAAACAGAAGGAAAACAAGTTTTCAAAATTTGGAATTCGGGACATCTTCACTGTTCATCCAACGTTCATTTTGTTCACATAGACATGTTGACATCAGTTCCACGAACATTTTCGGAGAAGTCGATGCAGGAATCCTCTGCTGCTGCATCCGAGTAATTGTCTTTCGATTCGTCGGGTCGTGAATTCGCGAATTTGTTTTTTTTTATCCGTCGTTGGACGAAAGGAGACTCAACGAGTGGTAGAAACCTATTGGATACTAACACCGAAGTCAAACACAGAAAACCAACTGAATGAGATTATCCGGTGAGTTCATTCCTTGCTATTCCCGTTTACAATTGAAAATGACAGTGGGGCCTCGTAGCCGTGCGGTGAACGAAACCAAGCGTATAACCGTACCATGCCAAGGGGTAAGGGTTCGATTTCCACTGCGAGTCATTCCGTTCTAGTATGACTCTGTAGCCATAGGTAATCCTTGCGCTGATGATGGGTACACAATCATGATCAAAATCATCTTCATCGCGAATTACGCAACATATGCGAAAAGTAATTATAGGTCCAAACTCGATCACCCTGATAAAGAGCAAGAATCTTAAACTGATCGTTCACGCAACCACTAAATCGCAATATCACGCTAACCAATTAAAGTTTCCACCGCCCAATAACAGGTGTAAACGCTCAAATGGTGGTTAGTCATTGTCGAGTTTCTCCGGGAGATTTGTGAAAGTGAATCACGCAAAAGTATAAATCAAAAATCACACCCATGAATCAATGGGGGCAAAACTGCACACATGCTGCTTTAGGCGGATTGGTGATTTGGATTGGCACGAAAGAAAGAAAGAAAAAACAAGCAAACGATTACAGCCAGCTGTTTCTTGGTGCTGAAGTCATACGGTTCATTTATAGCCTATTATGAAAGTTTGCTCACACGAAAAAAAAGGCGCGAGAAATTCAAATTATGACGGATAATCAAATTAGAGACTGACGGCGGCGTGGCGTACACAGATAGGAATACACATGTCAAACAATTCAACAAACAGCCTAAACTTTTGGATGCGAACCGCGGTGAATGGTATAGTGATTTAGGGCGCCCAATAAACGTAGGCATATGGCTTTCTCAACACCAGTCAACACGATACTCCTAGTAACTGCCATAAATGTATGAAGACGACCATTATCAACTTTCGCTTGCATTGTAAGACTAGTAGGTACGTGTGCCTATATTTCCCTTTCGGATGCTGCAACATTGATGTAGGCAAAACAGCTGCTCTCGGTGCGGTTGCGTGATTGACTCCCCCACATTTTTTTGTTTTAAGTTTTTATATTCTTTTCGTTTCAACGGAGAAATATGCAATCACTGATTGTTATCCGGTAATAGGGTTGAAGATGGTGAGCCCTAACCAAGAGGAAGACAACAAAAAAAAACACGGGTGTAGTATTAAAGCTTCAGTTATTTCTTTATATATCGAATTTTTTCGCTTTTTTTATTAACATCGTTATCATTTGCATTATTCACAAGGTTTTTCTTTCTCCTGCCTTCATTTCCCTGACTGAAACATTATTTTTTCACTCTCTTCGGCAACAGATTTTTCTTCCGCTCATTACGTGAACATTCTTCCTAGCGCTAGTTACGGCAAATTACACATTCTTTCACACTGGCTGACTTGGCAGGCTGCACGGTAATTAACATCTAAAGAGATAGATAGACAGGCACACACAGAGAGAGATGCGGTTGATGAGAGAGCATTTTCGCTTTCGTTACTCCAATTGAACTGTACCAATTATGGCCTAGGTATGCTTGCTACGGTTTGGAACAAACCTGATGGGCAGAAATGTGTGAACGAACAACGCCTAAAATTCCATCACCAGTTTCAAATTGGATGTGGCATGGATCGTCTTCGTGAAATTTCTTTTCAGCATACAATGTTGCAGGAACCTACCGTGATGTCTAACTAATGGTAATGTTGGTTAGGAACCGATCATAAGTCAAGCGAACCTCCTTAGGGGGAAATGAAACGCTACCCAGTCTTTATTGCTCGACGTTCGCATTGGAACTTGGTCTGCGTCTCTTCAACTTGGTGTTCTTGGAGCACTTCCACAGTTATTAATTGAAGGGCTTTCTGTGCCTGCCATTGCATGAATTTGACATTGTGTGGCAAGTACAATGATACACTATGCCCGGGGAGTCGAGAATATTTTCCCAACCGGAACGGGAATCAAACCCGTCGTCTCCGGATTGGCGGATAGCCTTAACCACTAAGCTAACTAGTAACCCATAGTTATTACAACCATAAAATGTTCGATATTTATAATAATCTATAAGCTAGTTAGTTCTACACGTACAATAACTGGATAATGTGGTTTATCAACGGCCCCTTACTGAATGTGCGCTGTATATAGTATAGCTGATTGATTGTAAACAATGACCAAAGTTAATGATCAGTTCAAACCATGAAAGATTTAGAATAAAAAAAAATCAATAAGCCTTACAATTACAAATATAGTACCCATTTGAACTTCATCAGATTAAGATGAAATTGAATTGCGTTCCGGCATATTTTGACTAACATTTAAGAGCACGATGATCTCCTCTTCAATGAAACACTCGAAGTTAAAAATGCTTTGCAATGCTTACTACAAGTGAGTGATTCATTTTCAACTAAGCCAATTGATGTACTTATAAGACCAATGTAAAAAATATGTGTAACTTATTATGCACAGCTTTAAAAAAAACTGAAATATTTATATTAAGCAACAACTATTAGTCATAATGAATTTGATACTATTGATCAAAAGTAATCTTAGCAAAAACAGGAAAAAGTAACACAAAAGTACCGTGTATCATCCCCATAATTCCCTAATATTAAGATAACAGCTTTAGTTTTGGACACCCATTTACTTGCAGAGCTAGTTCTTGATAACCAGATATCCGATCAAATTTTATCACCACCAACTCCTGTACAATTGTTTTAAGAACTCATCCAGCAATATCTCTAAACATCACACACAAAAAATTTCTCCAGGAAAATATACATAGCTTTGTGCAGAAATTCGCCAACAAATTTCATAGGAAACATACAAACATAGGATTTTTGGAAATTCTTCACGCATTTCTTCAAAAGTTTTGTGGTGTTTTCCCAAAATTCCAAAAATTCCAGAATCTACCAACAAAACAACCAGAATATCCAGAAATCTCTACAGCAATTCTACTAGGAACTTGCCTTCATTTGAGAATCGCTGCTTGAATTTAAAGAGAAACTTTCCATGATCAAATAATCTCAGAAAGATGAGAAAAGATTGTCTAAATTATTATAAAATTTCAACAAGCTAATCTTCTAACAGTTTTCAACACGATCGTCAATGAATCATTTCTGATCATAAAGATATCAGACCTTCTTTCTAGATTTCAAAAATGACGAAATTTCGAAATTTGAAAAAAACATGTGATCCAAAAGTAATGTTTTTGAGTCACAGAGATATTGAACATAAACACAACATATGAGAAACCCAGACGAGCGCAAAATGTCACGCATTAGTTATTATCGTTTGCCAATGATAGTGATAAGATGTTGAAGAAATGTTTTATGAGTTGGACTATTTTATATTCTGGTAGCTCAACATGAACAATCATAACTGTACCCGAGCAGAAGGGAATAACAACAGTTTAAGAAGCTGTGTTATTTGGGCAAAATAACTGAAAAACAAAATCGATTATTTTTTTAACCATAACATATTGTGTTATAAACTTATCTGTCATAAGCTGCAAAATAACAAATTCCATAACAAAAAAAAAATGTTCCTGGAAAACCATTTCAATAACTTGTTTTGTTAGTTTCAATAACAACTTAATAACAGTGAATTCGGAAAATATTTAAATAACAAATTTTGATATTAATATGTTATTGATAATAATCGGAGAGCAGAATTTGCTATGATATCAAACTTGTTACTAAATAAGTTATAATACTTATTATATAAAATTATTCGCTTTGTCTCACAAGCCCGCCAATAATATGAGGATCATCACTCTGACGTAAGACATATTTTCAAATGATCGAAAAATACTATATTCAGCTTTTAATTCATTCTAAGAGATTTGAAGTCGCAAGATAATCGAACTGTAGTAATTTCTATATTATCAAATACGACGGGCTTCGATTTCCACCTGTAAATTATAAACTGTTATACTTTAATTGTTTTCGGAGCACGTGTGACCTTTGTTTTTTTTTTCAGCATAGAAACTGAATAATTTGCAGAATGCTCAACAGTTTTGCAGAACATTTTTCTGATATTGGAAATATTGTACAGATTATTACAATTTTCCTGGAAAGATTGTTTTGATGCCTCCGATTTTTCCCTGGATTCAAGAATTATGTCGAATATTCCTCCTGGATTCTACAAGAATTCCTCCAAAAATTTAACTATAATTTCTCCTGAACTTCCTCTGATGATTCCTACAGGACTTTCACCAGAAATTTTTGCAATATTTTTTTCCAAAATTCTTCTATGTATTTCTCCAAGAATTCCGTCAAAAACTCCTTTCATGTTTATCAAATGACTTTGTCATAAAATTCTTCCAAAAATTTGTCGACAGATTTGGTCATAAACTTTTCCATAAATGAGTCCAAAAATCTTCCAGAAATTTCTCCGAGAGTTCTTTGACGGAATCTTTCATGGATTTTTAAAAACTCCTCTAGAATTTACTTCAGAGTCCTGCATAGAATCCCTTCAAGGGTTTCTTCAGAATTTCCTGTGATCATTAGTCCTGAAGTTCTTCTTAAGATTTCTCTGAAAATTTCTTTGAGGATTTCACCATGAGTTTTTTCGAAGAAATCCTAATAATTGCTCAGAAGAATTAACTTCCAAATTTATAAGAAAATTGCGCCAGTAGTTCTCTGGAAGATTTCTCCAGGGATTTATCGAAAGGTTTCTTTAGAACTTTGAAGTGCTTATCCGAAAATTATTTAAGGAATTCTTAAAATGAGTCGTGCAGGAATTTCCTTTTTAACTGAATACAAAAATGGAACACCACAAAGGGACAGGTCATAATTGTCGAATTGTTGCTGTGATTTCAAAATAATAATTCAGTTAATGCATATCAATAGCTTGATTATACCAAAATGAGATTGTCCAACAAAATTTGTTATGGAACAGCTATGCCTTGATAATTTAATAACAGCAAAACAAGATATAAAAACAGGTTATGTGATTTCGTAGTTATTAACTTGCTATTCTCCTCTGCTCGGGTAGCCAGAGAGGGGCAGGGAGGCCTTGTTCCAGCCTTCAGCCTAGGCGCTTATATATTTATGAACTCAACTCAAGCCGAGTCTATCGATGATTTTCAAAATTCCAAGGAAATTTTCCGAAGAAAGAAAGTATGTACCTATTCCAACGGATTAAGGATTTCTCCAAAAACTCTCGCTTAAGTATTTCTAGAAAATCTTCAACAAGTGACTGTAGCAGTTCTGGATTATGCTTCTGAGTGTCAATGAAATACAATAAATAATATCCATGGAGTATAACCAGAATATCTTTTTTTTTTCAAAGATTTCTTTTTCACGATCGTTCTCATAAATACATTGAAAAAACCTTTAAATTCTTGAAATTCCAGCAAAAAAAACAACCAAATATACAATAAAATGAAACTCGTACATGAATTGTGTTTAAGTTTCCAAGGAAATAAAAAATAAAGAATCCTTAAATTGTTCCATGTTTATTTTCGGCAATTACTAGTAAAAAATCAAAATCATGACGATTTTTTAAAGTTTTTTTCGCAATATTTGACCGAAGTTTAACCCTCCTTGTGCGTTAGGGTCATTTTAACCATAACTACAGTGGCGTTTCGGTTTTATCACTAGTCGTTTTAATCACTACTCGCCCAAATTCACGGTTTTCTGTTCGATTATATCACGATTTTCATTTCGTTTTTATCACACTTGTTTTCAAACATTCCGAAATCAATATAAAATCAATACAGCATTGTCCAGTCCACCAAAACAGTTAAAAAATATAAGCTACGACTTATATATTGTGTAGCTGAACGATTTTGGATAAAAAATTTACATTTATTTCTCGTTTCGCTAAATTCACGGTTTCGTTTATATCACGGTAAAATTTTTTTTGACCGTGATAAAACCGAAAAACCACTGTATACACTACGTCAGCTTGCTTTTCCAAACGTGATGCATAAGAAAGTTTAAAAAGGATTTGGTTGGCGACATTTGTTGTGTCTTGTGATTTCATTGAAATTCAAGTGACTGATGTTCACATTCAAGTTTCAGCATTCAGAACTCATTTAAAACTCCGTCTCAAAATATTCCAGCTTGTATAACGGGTGGTATTCAATCAAACATCTTTTGGAATTCGAATGATTTTCTAAACTTCAAATTCTAAAAAAAAAACTGGAAACTGTATAGTATTCAGTGAATGAAATAGCTGAAGGAATTTCTTTCGAAATTCCATTAGAAATATTTTATCCTAACAGTAAGCACAACTTCTGAAGGTATCTCTGGAGTAATTCATACAGGTATCCCTGGAGAAATCTATGGAGGAATCACTGTGAATCAATCACTAGAGCCTAGAGAAACCTTTAAGAAATAAAAAAATAAATCGATGAATCGAAATTTCTAGATGAATACCTAGAATTTCGGAAAAAAATATGCTATATATTACGTAATCTCTATAGAAACCTTTGGAGGAGTTCCCAGATGAATTCGTTGAGTAATTTCTGAAGGAATTTCTAAAGCAAGCTCCTAAGGAGATCCTAGAGGCAACTCTAGGAATATTCATGGATGAACCCCTGGAGCATAGGCTCCCAAACTTTTGGATTCACGACCCCTTTTGTTAACCAATCTACATTCCGCGAAGCACCATAGATAAAATGAAGATAAAATTTACCGTTATTATTTCACTGTCTGTTTCTCATACCCATTCAATTTTTGGATTTTTGTTGCATAGAAATGTGATAAAAGTTATTATTTCAAGTGTTCTGTAGGAATACCAAGACGAAATCCTGGAAGAATCCTAACAGAAACTTTTGAAAATACATAGTGGAAGCTCTGTAGGGAAATCTATGGAGGAATCCTGGATAAGTTGTTGAAGTTATTAGGAGTTGGGAGAAATAACTGAAAATACAACAGAGATTTTTTTTAATCCCTAGAAAGATCTATGTAGGAATGCCTGGTAGATATTCCTGATTCCCATGTAGAATTTCTAAAAAAATCCTGGGAAAATCCCTAGAATTCCTGGAGAAATTGACGTTACTCCGTAGAAGGAATTATTTGTGAAATTCCTATAGAAATTTCTGGGTACATCATTAAAGGAGTTCCTTTAGAAATTCCTTGGTAAAGCCCCGCATGAGTATCTATGCGGATTTCTGGAGAAAATGCAACAGAAGTCCCGGAAAGAATCCCAAGAAACACTTCTAGAGATACCACACGAGAAATCCCAAGTATTGGTTAGGTCAAATCTAGGGTCAAATAACTTAATAAAACTGAATAAAACGAAATAGGTTTTATTACGGTTCTCAAATTTCCACAAGACTATTTAATTGATTAAAAATGTTATTCAAGATTGCCTTGAAAAAATCTTAGACCAATATCTGAAAAGATTCTTATAAAAATCCCAGGAAGAATTTGCAAGAAGTTTACTCCAGCAGGAAATCTAAAGCATAAATCTCAACATGAACTCCTGGAGCAATCCTGGGGAGAATTCCTGGATACGTTGGTTACCCCAGCATCACATTTGTTGATGATCTATTACTTATACCTAAACACATCAACAATCAAACCTTGCCTTTTGACCTTTGCTGTGTGTTAGAGGTAATTCAGAAGAAGAGTCTTTCAGCAACGATAAAACCTATAAAGTTGAATAAAGTTCAGCGCTAAGGCCTCAGAAATGTGTTAGTATGCCGTGACCTGAAAGGGCATCTTAGTATCTTGAAAACAATCAGTATCAACTCGCTTATTCCAAGCAATGATGATTGGATGAGTAGACGATACAACTTTGAACGTTCTTTTCAAGTGATTGATCCTGGGCGCAACCTGTGGACAAATACTGGTCCAGAGCTACAACCAGGATCGGTCATATTTTACACTGATGGTTCGAATTTGAACAATCAGGGTGGTGCAGGTGTGACTGGCCCAGGAATAAATGTATCAATTCCTATGGGTAAGTGGCCAAATGTTTTTCAGGCTGAAATTTAAGCTATTTTAGAATGTTGTAATATTTGCTTACGCAGAAATTACAGACATTCAAAAATTTGCATTATGTCAAATAGCCAAGCAGCTCTGAATGCTCTGGAATCAGCAACATGCACTTCTAAACATGTTTGGGAATGTATACAATCACTCCAACAATTATCTTGCCGTAATCAGGTAAAGCTGTTCTGGGTTCCAGGGCACTGTGGTATTGAAGGGAACGAGCAAGCCGATATGCTAGCAAGACTTGGGTCGTCTCATCAATTCATAGGGCCATAGGGCCAAACCCGCTATCCCGGATGTACTCTCAGAATGGAGTTAAAAGCTTGCGAAAATAATATCCAACTGGGAAAATACCACTATAGCGAGGCAGTCAAAACGTTTCATAAAACCAGACGTTTCAAAAACTCGCAAAATACTAGAGCTTTCTAAAAAAGATCTAAGTTTTCTAACTGGCCTGCTAACAGGTCATTGTCCGAGCCGGTATCATCTGAAGCTAATTGGAAAACTTCAAGATGATCTATGTCGCTTTTGCGGCATAAATACAGAAGACTCGGAACATTTGTTATGTCGTTGTCCGGCAATTGCGACAAAAAGAATTAGGTTCTTCGACAAAGGGCTGAAAGAACCCTTAGGGGCTGTCCATAAACCACGTGGTCATGAGGGGGGGGGGGGGGGGGGGTTCGGCCAATGACCATTTTGTATGGACGAATAATTTTTTTTGTATGGAGTAATGACCACGCTGGGGGGGGGGGGGGGGTTGAAATGTCCCAAAAAAATGACCACGTGGTTTATGGACAGCCCCTTAGATGCCTGGAGAACAAACCCTAATACGGTGGTACAATTCATTCGAAGTGTTGGGATAACGCTTCCAGTCAAGGCCTGACGATTACTAATACCAACCCAAGTAACCACGGTGCTGAAGCCTTATTGCATGCAGATAAACGGTGTCCTTAGAGCAATCATTACTTTACATGCAAACTTAAAGTTGATTTAAAGTGGAAATGGGCAATTATGCGACTGCTTCACGATTATACCAGTATAATCTTAATTTGATTCTATAATTGCCCACTTCCACTTTAAATCAACCTTAAATTTGCATATAAAGTAATGATTGCACAATGGTCGGAAAAAGATAAAGTTCGGCCAAAACTCTTTTTATGTGTTCAATCGAAGTTATAGGTTGTCTAGATATGATATATAGTATTTTTAGTGTTTAAAAAGGGGTATTCAAAAATTACGTAACTTTAATAATTTCAAAAACGGTAAAAATCAGCAAACCCCACATTTTTTTGCGTTTTTTGTTAGAAAATCAATTTGAATTTAATTAAAAGATCATCTTTCCAACAAATCCAATCAAGTTTGTTCAAAACGTGTGAAAAATGTGGGAAGATAAATTTTATTGCAGTCAAAAATGGAAAAATAACGTAAAACATATGAAAAAACACGACTTTTTTAAATAGCTCTAATTTGAAAAACTGCAAATTTCTGCAAAAAGTTTAAACGTTTTTATGCAGCCCTAAGCATGATGTTTATGATGTACTTTTCGAAATTGCGGCGACACGTGACGACACGAACCGTTTTTTAACTTAAAAATTACCAAAATTCCTAAGGTACAATATATGAAAATTTGAAAAGTTTTGTGACATATTAATTTTGCACCATATGTGCATTCAAACAGTCCAATAACAAGCTTTCATATGCTGGATAACATAAAACATATATTCCATTCGAAAACTATTATTATTTTACTTTTTTCGAATAATTCATTTTTCAATTTTATGATTTAGGCCACTTTGGCAGTGAAAATGTCATTGAAATACAAAAGCTGATATGCTTTTAATTAAGAATCATAAAACTACAATACATTATCTTTGTTATAAGCCGAAAAAAAGTTTAAAAATATCAATTCCATTTTTTGAGAGTTTTGGCCGCCCCTTTGTATGGAGCCCGACCAATGTGGATTGCACTAAATACACCGTATATCTGCATGCAATAAGGCTTCAGCACTGTGGTTACTTGGGAATGGTAATGCGTCAACTTGACTAAGCTAAATGAAAATGGGAAATAAGTCACAATAGATCTGTCAACAGGTCGCAGTGACTTAAATACCCAACAAGGAATAATAAATGTCGTTTTTATTTTCCTTGTTTGGAAAAGGCTTACATCATCTGGTAAAAAAATCTGACAAAATCAGGTCAGTACTATATTGCACATCTTACAAAAAAAAATATCGGATTGATCGAGAATAGAAACCACACTCTCTCAATGTGATTTTGATGAATTATTGGGTATATAATGGGTATATAATTTTGATCTGACTTTCATAGAACTGCGCAGTGCACATATTTGTGAACTATCCCAAAAAACAATTTCTGAGCGAGCTCCAGGAATTTTATCTTACATATAGTTTATTGTAATTCAGAGGTAAATAATATGGATATATCTTTTTGATATCAACGTGACAATACTTTGAATGGTCGTTTAGTAAGAAATGAAGAAACTCTGAAAAAAAATGCTTTTTTAATTCATGGAAGATATAACGTAGATATTTGCATAAAAAAAGCTTCGGATGGGTTTCTACTGAGCGAAAGAATTTTTTTAGAAGTTTGAATGTGATTTGTAAGCAAGTTTTCAGAATGATTTTTTTAACTACTTCAAATTAAGCTTAATCATACGCTTCAATTGAAAAAAAAAAAAGCTATTGGGAACTTTGAGAGCTCAGAGAAAACCAGACTTTCAAATAAATTCTATAACAATTTGGGGTAAAATACCTAAAGATACCCCAACAATGATAGCTCTATAGCAGCTTCTTAAGCCAAAATTATTTAAGTCAAGCAATAAAACGGTTTATTCACCTGTTGTACAGCAACAAAGATTGTTGGGACTACTAGATAAGTTTTATCGGATCTTCAGAAGAAAAACTGCAAGAGCTAGGACAATAAATTTCCAAAAAAAATAGTCGAAAATATAGTAGTGTAACATTCAATTTCATCATAGCAAAGAATTTGCTAAAATGTTCGCCTCTTCCTGATCGTTAAACTGCTACATCTGCAAAGGCGTGGGTATTCAGCATGATCAGGCTGAGAGGGACTGGATCGATTCCCAGTCCAGGAACTTTTCGTAAAGGAAAAATCTTTGACTTGGGCATAGAGTATCGCCTGTCACAGTATATAGACATTGGCGTGGGTCATAGAGATCGTTTTTTTTTTCAGATCAAGTTTTATTAATCCATTTCGAGCCATGAGTGACTGTACAAAGTTTGAGCGCATCGTGATTGAAATGTGTATGGGATTATATATGGGAAAACTTACTTTTTTGAATTTTCCTTATAATAGAATAAAATTATTCTGAAAGTATGTAACCGATTATTTAAAAGTATAGCTTTTGATATCCTGAAAAACTTTACCGAAGACTGAAAAACAATTCGAGTTTGGTAACAAGAGTTATAACTTACTGATTGCCTGAGTGTGCTCAACTTTTAACAGCTTTTAACTGTAAAGAAATAACATCAATCATAAAATCTAAAATTTTGGCCAGACTTTCCAAGAGCGTTTGTTTTTCCACGTGCATCGGATCACTTTGCGGTCCTCGACAAAGTTTTTTGACACATCCTGGGCTATTCTTTAACAAAAGCGGTTATATGGTATAGGACATTTTTGAGCAAAAAATACGAAAAGGTATGTTTTCCCATGTAAAATCCCATACATACTTCAATCGCGATGCGCAAAATGTAGGCTAAACCAACTCAAGTCAAAATTTTGTACAAGTGTTTGGGAACCCAAAAAGCATCTTTAAAACTTTGATCTAAATAAATCTGATCAATTTTTAATTTTCCCATACAACGTTAACCCACCCTAATACACATGCAACATGATCATTGGCAGTTGCAAAGCACTCATAAAACAGGCTGAGAAGCAGGCTTTGTCTCAGTGGGGACGTTATGCCAAGAAAATCAAGAAGAAACATTGTTTTCATACACACAATTCTAAAAATTTGTTGTTACCCAACGGTATGTTTTTCCTAAATGGCAAACTATGACGATATTATACATATCGAAAACCTTTTTTCGTTGAGTATTGAAGAATGTCTATGATTCAAACAGTATGCGAATGCTCAAAAACAATTATTTTCTAAACTCAAGTAATTAAATTCAAGAACTTGCCCATATTATATATTCCAGTTTTGCAAATAACCGGGGCCATTGCCCCCCGCTAAGAGAAACCTCAATTGACAAAAGCTATCACGTCTGTTTGCTAAAAGCCACGTTTGATTTAGACATCACTTTGGAATAAATTTGGTTCTTATTAGAAAAAAAAATCACACCTCAATCGATCCACCAAATCACAACCACATATCGTGCTCTCTGAATCAACCGCATCTCTCTCGTTCCCTAACATTTCTCTTCTGCCAAGGTTCTTAAACCTACATCTTTGTGAAGATTCGTTGAGCGGCACAAATTTCATATAAATCCTAACTAGCTTCAGTTCCTAGAATTAAAAAAATAATACAATTACATGAAAATACTACTCACTGCTCTAACAATTTCTCCACTTATTTCCGACGTGCAATTTAACAATTATCAACAAGAGAGCGCCGCCCATGTCCCATTCCCTGCCTGGGAAAAAGCGAGGACAGTGGAAATTAGCTCACAGATAAATAAACAATTGCTATCATCATCATCATCATTTCTATACCTCGCACTCCGTGTCTCCCCGGAATTCCCTGTTCGGTTTAAAAAATACCACACCTTTTCTGCAGTGGTTTTCGTTTAACGGATGGCCTTGTTAGTTGAATGGTGTTGTTGGTGGCTTTCGACTGGAAAGTGGGACTAAATGCACTGATCGTGGGCTGCGTGATCGGTGTCGCGGCATTGTACTGCTGCTTCATCTGCTGGTGGCACTTATTCGCCAGATAGCGGAACACACTGGCCACGTTGACGTCCTCCTTGACCGAGGTCCGTATCAGCCGGCAGCCGAGCGATTGGGCTAATGCCTCGGCCTCATCGAACGACACCACGGCCTTATCCATGAGGTCGATTTTGTTCTGGACTAGCACGGTCGGGATTTCACTGCACTCGTTTTCCACCTTCACCTTCCACTCGCGGATCGCCTCGAACGAAGCTCTGTCCGTCGTGCTGAAGGTCAACACGCAGGCTTGTGCCCCTCGGTAATATGCTTTCGTAATTGCATCGAACTCCTCCTGCCCGGCGGTGTCCCACAGCATGATACGAATATCTTCACCATCAAGTTCGATCTGTCGCTCGAGAAAATCAACGCCTATCGTTTTCTTGTAGTCCTTTGTGTAGATTCCTTTACAGTACCGCTGCACCATTGACGTCTTTCCGACGCCTCCATTACCGACCACGATCACCTTCAGCGCAATCTCCAATTCTTCTTCCAGCATGATGAATGCTGTTCTATATTCTTCCACCCTCACTCCTAACCACGTAATAAAACACACTATTCTACCTGAGCTTTAACCATTTTTCGCAGTGCAAACTCAAATCACTAGCACCGGCGGAACATTGTTCGTGAGCAGTTCAAGTTGTCTAAATCTACGCCTGGAAATCTCTCTAGTCATGGTCGTGATTTGTCCGCGCTCTGCCTGTCACGCGATGTCCCTCGGGAGGTTGATCGTCACGCGTCAGCCATATTCTGCCGGCCGAAAAAAGTACGCGCCAGTCGTCCACGCCACGCCGGTTTTGCCGGCTTCAACCAATTTTGAACGGTCTTACCAATTGGGTTCAAGAGTTCTAGTCCAACGTGTTCTACGTTTCTCGCATTGCGTTCAGTGTCTCTGTCTTATCTTCGCAACCCCACGACGCACGCGGCGCGGCAGTGCCGGGACTTGTGTACGTGTGTTCTTGGTTCTAAGTCAGTACTAGACTTGGGCCACCTGTAAATCCAAATGAAACGAATTACTAAATTATGATCGCCAACGGTTTATCGTTTGTAAAGTAAAAAAACTTCTATGAAAAGAAAAAAAGAGAACAGAAGATATAAGCCAAAACGTCCGAAACAAAAACCACCATCCGATTAGCAAAAAAATGAACAAAAGGTAAAACCAACCGAAAAAAAATCAAACAAAACAATAATGCTGAAATAAAGATAAGCCCACAGTCCAAGTACTAAGAAGAAAACATCCATGTAACACGACAAGTCACTCGGCACAGAATTCAGACTGGGATAAATGTTTGCGTGTGAGAGCGTCCCTTGGAAAAGTAGCGATTTCGGACTGCATCGATTTGTTACACATGTTGGGTTCATTATAAGATTTATGATTTATTGCTAATTAGTAAAATATACAGAAGTTGAGGTCCTGAAAGTTCCAGACTTAATATTCAATATTTCGAGCTCATGCACACCGTCAACAATACGCAACAGTATCACAGCTTACGCCTACAAAGTTCAAATTTGGGAAAATCGTGAGTTCGTTCCATTTTCAACTGTTGCTCAACGATGCGAGCATTATTGTTTTGGGAGCATCCATAAATGACGTAGCACTTTTTGGAAGATTTTCAACACCCCCTCGTCCTCGTAGCCTATTTTCCTATAACAACTTTCATTCTGTTTTTAAAAGCCCAAACTTTCAGCTCTTCATTGGTGGGTTCAGATTTCCAATCAGTGAAATGATTTTGCATTTATGTGAACAGTTGAGTAGTGATACCACTCAGTACCGCGTGTGACGAACATGAAAGAGTACTGTCACCAGGAGTGAAACGCCAAGGGTTCGTACCCGGTGCTTCATACGGTGGAATATAGTGACAAGAGTAAAAGAGGAACGAACTCACCAGCGCTATAAACAGCAGCACAAAGAGCAGAAGCAAATACTGAAGCAAAGGAAAGCATGGATCGGAATAATATACAGAGTTTTTTTTATGGAACAGTATGCTGCGCGGCACAATACTGCACCATGCAAAGAGTGTTAGTTAATTAATAATAAAGCAGACAAAAGTTGGTGTGTATTGGCTTAATCCTTTGGAGCCGGAGGGGTCATATATGATCCCAACATAGAAACGGCTGTATAAATTCACCCATTCGATAAACCAGAATTCTGTCTTTGGTAAAGTTGTCCTTTATTAAAGAAAAATGAGATTATTTGTATTTGGGACTTCATTGATAACTTAGAACAACCATGAAATTTGGAAAAACGGAATAATTGACATACCAGTTGTTCTAAAAGCTGAACTTGGATGTGGGTTACGTTTATACGTATTCATTTAGCCTTCGTCAAGAATACCAAAAGGTGTTTTATATTCTGGGATGTTCTAGGTGTTCCAAACTGACCTATAGGGAAGTCCTTCAAATCTACATGAGTAATTTTATGTATTTTCACCACAAATAATAGCATTGCATAACCTACTAGGATCCGTGAAGCTCCTGACATCTACAATATCATTTAAAGATACTATAGCCTTTGGGACATTCAGGGTCGTCCAAACTGTTCTATAATGAAGTCCTTCAAATCTACAGGAATAATTATATGTGTTTTCACCATAACTAATAGTATTATATAATCTGCTGGGATCCGCTAAGCTCTTGAAATCTCAAATGTCATTTAGAGTCACTACAAGGATAGTCCAGGTCAACCGAACTACCTAGGAGTTCAGGACTTCAGGTCTACACTCGTAACAGTATCCATATCTGTTATACTGAGTACCGCTGCATAACCAACCGCAGTAACCGGAGCAATCGAAAGTCTACTAGCTTATTGTAAACCTTTAGGACATTCCGGGTCGTCCAAATTGTTCTATGATGAAGTCCTTCAAGTCTACAAGAAAAACTATACAGGTACTCTGCGATATAACGTACAAATAAATATTCTCTTTGTACATTATATCGAAGTGTACGTTATATCGAAGCAGAAAAAAAGATTAATATTTTTATGCTGGTGTTGATGTATTCGACGTGAAATTAACCCCAAATAATGATTTTGGTGAAATTCACAAAACCAATTATGAAAAACATAAGTTTTCACAAAAAACTCACTCCGTTTTTTGTGCTTCGATATAACGTACATTTTGCTTCGATATAACGTACACTGAAATTTTTCCCAATTTGCGCTAATTGTGGGTAACATGGCTATTGCTGCAACAAAACATTGATTTGAGTGATATCGTAGTTTACCTGAAGGGAAATAAATTTTTCAATGTTGTACGTTATATCGAAGCAAAATGTACGTTATATCGAATTCGCTACTCTCTAAAATAAAAACTCTCATTTTTGAGTAGCGCCCATGCCGCACAGGGACTGTGTTGGAAACACACATTTTTTTTAAATTGCTCGTACGCTCACATTTTTGCAAAGTATCAATATTTTTCAGTATTTGGAGGTGGCTTATAAACCCAGTGAGGTTGCCATGTCGTAATTATTGCAAAATACATGCTCATGTGAGCGTACGAGCAATTTAAAAAAAATGTGTGTTTCCAACACAGTCATGTGCGGCATGGATGTTTACTAAAAATGTGCAGGCCGAACACATTTTTGAGCGTAGCCGTTTTTGCGTGTATATCGAGGGTACGCTATATCGAGGGTACGTTATATCGAAGATTACCTGTATGTGTTTTCGCCATAAATAATGGTATTGCATAATCTGCTAGGATCCGCGAAGCTCTTGAAATATCAAATGTCACTTAGAGTCACTACAGGGATATTCCAGGTCAGCCAAACTACTTTGGAGTTCAGGACTTCAGGTCTACACTCGTAGCAGTATCCATATCTATTATACTGAGTACCGCTGTATAACCAACCGCAGTAGTTGAAGCAATCTGAAGTCTGCTAGCCTATTATAAACTTTTAGGACATTCAGGGTCGTCCAAACTGTTCTATAATGAAGTCCTTCAAATCTACAAGAATAAAGTTATGTGTTTCTTGCTCTTGAAACCTCAAATGTCATTTAGAGACACTATGGGAATGTTCCAGGTCATCCAAACTATTTTTGAGTTCACAAATTCAGGTCTACACTCGTAATAGCAGCTATATCTGACATACTGAGTAATGTTTCATAATCAATCGCGGGGACCGGAGCAATCTGAAGTTCACTATATATTATTATGAACCTTTGGGACATTAAGGGTCGTCTAAACTATCCAGAAGTTTAGTTCTTCATAGTAACAGTAGTTATTCTCACAATGAACTTTAAACTGTAATCCCCCTGGCATATCATGAGTCATTTCAAGAAAGTGTTGAGATATTGCAGATCAACAACACTACTCCGAAGACCATAGCTTTAGGTCTATTTTTGTGATAATAGCTTTTGCCACTACGTTAAGTAATATTACATAATCCACTGTACTTGCCAAAGAAGTTAGAGGATTTATAAGCGTTGTTATACATTTTTTGGATGTTATGGGCTTCCTTACCGTTAAGAAGCTTAGTTGATGAAAACAACCACTGTAACTTTCAGAAGACTTACTGGACATGATAGATTACAAATCGTAGCTTTGTATAATGAAAGTAGTTATCGTTACACTCGCAGACTTCAGGATCTAAACTCAAGAACAGTTTGGATGGCCCAGGATATCCCGACTGATCTGATATTGTCTATTAACCTTTAAGGAGACTTACTGCACATGATAGATTACAAATCTTAGCTTTGTATAATGAAAGAAGTTATCGTTACACCCGTAGACTTCAGGATCTAAACTCAAGAACAGTTTGGATGACCTAGGATATCCCAACTGATCTGAAAATGTCTGTTGAACTTTCAGAAGATTTACTGGACATGATAGATTACAAATCGTTGCTTTGTATAATAAAAAAAGTTATCGTTACACCCGTAGACTTCAGGATGTAAACTCAAGAACAGTTTGGATGACCTAGGTTATCCCGACTGATCTGATATTGTCTATTATTTTTTCAGAAGACTTACTGGACATGATAAATTACAAATCGTAGCTTTGCATAATGAAAGAAGTTACCGTTACACCCATAGACTTAAGGATCTAAACTCAAGAATAGTGTGGATGACCTAGGATATCCAGAAAAAAATATTCTTCATAATATTCTACCGTTTTTTTATGCTATTGACCATCAAAACTACAGAAAAACATAGAAAAAACTCCACAATAACGTTTGGACAAATTCCGGCTTCAAAGGGTTAAAGTGAGGACTATATTCTTGAAAAAAAAGTCCATTCATAAAATCAGCATAACTTATTCAGGACATTTTTATGTACGAGACATTAAACCATTGTTTCACCTAATCGTTACATATGCCTCACACATATATATAATCCACTCAATCAGGCACAGTTTTTATCCACATTCCTTCATCATTGGATTTCCCCGATGATGGGGGCAAAGGCAACGACGACGACGGTTGATGGGACGGCCGACACACGCTAGAAAGTGACGATATTATTTTCGTTTGTGGCGTGCAAGCGCGTCCGCAAGCCTATACGACGCGATTCGGCGGAACCGTTGCGTTGTTGTTGTGGTGTTTTCAAAGTCAAGTTCAACAGCACAGCTGAAGGATGAGCCGCGAACTGGCACGTTCCTGCGGCGGAAGGGAAATGACTTGTGTGCACAAACAACGGAATTCGCAGCTAGAGTCGCTGCCTTCCAGAGCGTAAATATCCATAGGTACAACAATAACGACGGCGCGGCGGCAGCAGCGGCATGTTGAACTCTGTTGTCTGAAAAAATTGCTTTCCAAACAAAGGAAGTGAAAATAAATCTGCGCGACGTATAGGAGAAAAAAGTCAGAACCGCGGAATGTCGGAAACAAATCGGAGAAACTTGGTATGAGCATAATTGTTGCCAAATAAAATATATTGTCACAATATTGCATAGTGGGCAAAGAAGAATGAGATTCATGTCTATGATTTCCTACTTATATGGTATCAAATGTATTGAATCATCTGTGCGATCAGCATCGTGAGCAACAGAATAACACAAACCAAGACCAACGGCAACGACCCCAGTACACAAAAGGACTTGCGATTGGAAACTCGGTACGTGGGACTGCCGATCTCCAGAAGAAGCATCATGTACAAGACGCTGATTAGACCGGTGGTCCACGAGAAATGGACTATGGGGCTGTTCATTAACAACGTAGACCAGAACTTGGTCATCTCAAACCCCTCCCCCTCCCCCTCGTAGACTTTTGTGAATACAAAAAAATGAAAATTTGTATGGAGCGTAGACTTTAGCTAGACTCCCCCCTCTCCCCAAAAGGTCTACGTGGCTTATGGACACTATGGACAGTCCCTATGCTCGACAAGGACCTGCAAGCACTCGGAGTTTTCGAGCTACGCGGGTTAAGGACGATCTTTGGCGGTGTGCAGGAGAATGATGTGTTGCGGAGAAGGATAAACCCCGAGTTCGTTTTACGACGAACCCAGCATCCAGAAGGTGGCCAAAGCCGGAAGGAAACGGTGGGCAGGGTGATAGAATGACTCACGAAAAACCTGCAAAGTTGGTGTTCGCGACTGATCCGGTTGGATCAGTCAGATGGCGTGGAGCGCAGAGAGCACGATGGGCAGACCAGGTGGAGAGTGACTTGGCAAACATTGGGTGTGACCGACGATGGAAAGCGACAGCCACGAACCTTGTATAGGGTAATTTTCCAATTGTTGCACAGCTAAAAATTCGCCAATTGTTGCACACCTCATAAGAATAACATGGAGTGTGCAACAATAGGCGAGTTTTCAGCTGTGCAACAATTGGAAAATTACCCTAATGGAGAAATATTGTTGATTCAGATCTATCTTAAATTTGATGTATTACTAAATAACTAAAAAATGAATGAACACTCCTCAATTCAGCGCCCAACATTTTGTCCACAATTCTGTTTAACAGTCTGAAGCTGATTGAGGAATTCTTCGTCGGCGGGTTTTCACGAGGGTCGATCCACCTACTCTTGTGACGTGCGATAAAGATATTAGGCGCCGTCCACAAATTACGTAACGCTCTAGGGAGAGGGGGGAAAAAGGCCGAGCGTTTGGGCCCGTACAAAATTTTTAGGATTTTCATACAAAAAAGCGTTACGGAGGGGGGAGAAAATGTCGATTTTAGCGTTACGTAATAAATGGATGCTGCCTTACCCGCGAGATGTGAACACGGATTGCGGCTGCGAATCGGGCCTTTTTCGGGCTGCGAAACCAGTAGAACTACCGTAGACTGCTAACTGCGTTCTACAACACTCTGATTCTTCCGGTCTCTTTATACGGCCATGCGTCGAGGACGTTGAGAAGTCGAATTGTACCAAGTGTATATAGAGACGGATATAGTGAAGCGAAAAAATACGACAGGCTGTGGAGGGCTGGGCACGTAGCTCGTATGCCAGATGAGCGACAAGTTGAAACCATATTCAGCAGATGATCAGGAAAAGGCCGTCGGTTTCGTGTTAGGCCGTGCAGTCGTTGGCTTTTTGCAGATGAGCAGTATCAAAGGACTCTAAAAGTTCAGTGTGACTGGAAGTGATTGTCTCAGGATCGAGACCAGTGGAGGCCTTTGCTTCATTCGGCATGGACTCACCGCAAGCTGTAGTTACATCAAGTATCAAGTATGTCAGGAGTTTACGTCACCGTTACATCTGTGGCTATATATCCAGACAACTAGGAGTCGCATAAGAAACCACGCTGTACATCGTATAAAGTACTATTTTAAGTCACTATCGCATATATGTACGGCTGACGGAAAATTTTTATTTTTTTTAACCCTCTACTGACCCCCATACCAAAGAGCTCTCACATCGAGCCCCTGGTAATGGACACTTGCTAAAAAAAAATAAAAAGTTAATATTCGCGGAGATAAGTAATACTAATAAAGTGAAATCCCAGTGGAACTTAGTTCCTTTGAAGGGATTCACATAGCAGTAAAAAAATTAAGACTACAAAAAACAACTAAATATTTACTTAATTCGTGATAACGAGTGTGGCTACAGTATTCAAATGACTAAATTAAAATAACTAAAATAACTAAAATGTAGGGAAAAACTAGCAGGAGCCAGAAAAACCTACATATGCTAATTGGTTGACACGTTAAAATATATGTTCATTTACCTTCTGTGATATGTACTGTTTCAGTTTGCTTTTGAATAATATGCAGTTATGAATTACTTTTAAATCGCTAGGAAGTGCGTTAAACTTTGATGGACCATAATGTTTAATACGTGTGAGACCTATATTCGTGTATGCTCTACTTTTCCCTAATTCGTTTGCATGTCTAGTATTCTGTAGAGTAGCCCTTGTTGAGAATATTATGTTTTTGCGAAAACTATGGTTGAATAAAGAATTATGTACATGCATGATTGTTTGACAATCGCGCAACATTTCAACAATTTCCATCACATATGATGTTATTTTTTGAACTTACTACGATGTATCAGATTAAGTCATATAAGAATACAAATCAACTTTTATAAGGTATGAGTACATTGTAGTAGATGATATTCTGATGTTTTATTGCGATGAACTTTACTTATTCGCAAAAGCATGCGAGCGAACTCGCAAAATGTCAAATGAACTCGCATAATAGCGTACTGCGATGATTATACGACTTCGCTTGGTACTTTTCTTATGTGTCAGTTTTCCTCGCATTGTTGTATGGATGAAATCGCATAAAAGTACAAATAAACTCATTAAAGTGTACATACAAACTCGCATTAGCTAGAAGCGTTTATGTTGACATAATGCGATTAGATACACGCAAAATCCGTTGCGATATACGTGCACTCCCAGTCACGGCAACGGAAACTATGCATAGCAACCATTACAACAATAAGAAATGTACACCGTGAACTAAATGTTACGTTCTCTAGAACGCCCATATTGACAGCTGGAACTAGTTCCAGTTCACGGTGTATATTTGTTTGTTCACGTTTATCAGAACAGATTTTTTCGCGTGTATGTGATAACAATTAAAGAGTTTCGGTTGGACTGTGAATGAAGTGCCAAAAAACTACAAGAAAGTGAAGAGCCATGATTGTGGTTACAAATTCCAAGGCCTGATAATCAACTATGGAAGGCGCAAGCCACAGAGGAGCAGTGAAAACTGTGCGGGAAATGGTGCTTCGTCGTTTCAGTCTGCAAAACACACAATGCGCAAGGGACCCAAGTGCATTCCAACAAACACTGAGGTGAGTTAATCAGCTTGTTTCATAAGTAGCGTTTGGTGTTGTGTGTGCAGTGTGGCTCAACAATCCAGTGTTGCGAAATGAGCGAGTACTCACACAATAAGTCAAACTCACGAGTGAGTATGAGCAGTACACCTTAAACTCACCGTGAGTATTACTCACATTTGAGTAAGCGCTGTACAACTCACACTCACTCGTGAGTATTGACGTGCACATACTCACTCACGAGTATGCTTTACTCATATTCATACGGTTATCTAAAATTTATCTAAAGGCTTGGAATCCTATCAAACATTAAAATGGTATGTTTTATCGGGGCGAATGTATTGAATCAGTAGACAAGGTTGCTTGTCAATAATTCTATTGTTATTTTATTTATTCTAGTGAATTGTAACTTACTGCTAGTTCTAAGCGCTAGTTCTAGGCGGTCCTGAAGAGGTCCCCTTTGAGCCCAACAGCTCAACGTGAGGGCTTTTGTTTGAACACCTCTTGTATACAGAGATCAATCCCCTGGAATGGCTGTCATCCACATAACTGGCGTGAAGCCAAAAATTTGGCGCAGGACGTGGTGCTGATTTGAATGGGCGGTTGCATTAAGCTGAAAACAGTGATTTTTTTTTCTGTTAGTGCAGGCGTGACATTCACATATAATTAAGTTCAGCATTGTTTTAAATGGACGAAATGTATTTTCATGCTTGTGCGTCTTGTAAATTTAACAAAAAACACTAAACGCATTGAACAAATGTGTAAACGATCGTTTCTCAAATGCACGATAATTTGTACAACGAAGTTCGCTTCCGCACGTAGCAGATTGAAAGGCAGGCTGAAATTTCGTAAACGAGCCCGTGACACCCCACCAAGGGCGGCGGCTTCAAGAACTAACGCTTTCTTCAGGGGGTTGGCAGAGATAGCAATTAAGAAAAAGTAATTTTACGGAATCGTGTGGTATGCTCGATTGGTAGCCGATTTGACAGTTCGATAGCAGCAGACTAGCATTTAATGACCTGCTGTAAAGGCGCATATAGTGCTGAATTAATGCCATTTTAGCTGCTTATTGGTTACCTGAGTGTGATTACTGGCCATGTTACTAGTAGTAATTTGCTCGGCAGTTTTTTTTTCTTTTTAGGTCCGAGGCTCATATAATTAGGGTGGTCCAACTTTATATGAAAAAAAAACACTAAGACTTGAAAAAGCTCATGAGATTCCTTCAGAATTTGTTCCTTTTGTCACCCATAATTTCCAATAAAGTTTTGTTCCAATTCTATCAAGTCTAAGCACAAAGTTGTACCAGATTCTAGCAAAAATTGCTTAAACATCAACAATTCGTTTTGCTGGTTTTTGCTTTGCTGGGTGCGTTTAGTGTGTAAGTTTCATGTTCGAAAGTAGAGCACTCAAGAAAATTTACTATTTTTTGTAAATTTTAAATTACAAACTGATCAAGTATTTAGTATGAGGAAAAACGTTACTTTTCCTTACGGAATAATAGAACGGACTATTTTTCCGCGCAGAAAAACTACAGCTCTTTTAGGTTTACAAGGGAGGCGTTACCAGTGTAGAACTTCCTTACTTGCCTGCTCGAGTAATTTTGAAGCGAAACTATTTGGCCATTATATGCCCTATCTTTTTGCATAGTAATAGAAACTAGCCATATGGGAAAAACGATCAAATGTATGCAGAAAAGAAAAGTTTAAAATGTTTGGACCTACGAGATGTTGTAATTGACCCTACCGTACCATTTTTTATTTGAAGGTAGGTAAATATATGCCAAATATCTTTATTGAATACCGTAAAGTGACCCGGCGTATGCGAAAAAAGTTATACCCTTAACAAAGTGTGGCAAAATATAGAGATTTCCTAATTGATGATATTACTTTGCATGCGTAGGTAAACAATAAGAGTTTTTAGCCTATGGTGCCAAAGCTCTCGAGCAGATCCACCTTTCCTCGAAAACTGTGCCTAGTATATAAATAATCACCATTGCAGTACAGAACAAACGAAAACATCATTTCAAACCAACATAAATAACTTACTCACTAAACTCACCGTGAGTAAAATGAGTAACTCACCCGCGAGTAATGACGTCATACTCTCGCGTGAGTATTACTCACAAGTGAGTAATACTCACGCGAGAGTATGACGTCATTACTCACGCGTGAGTATACTCATACGCGAGTAACTCACAGCGTGAGCATTACTCGCAAATGAGTAAGGTGAGTGAGTATTTTTTACTCGTGAGCATGAGTTTCGCAACACTGCAACAATCCAGAGATCATTAGTTGAATATCGAGCTGACAAGAATTGTTTTAATATTATTAAGTCGCATAAGATGCTGAATCACGTCGCAATAGTGCACACGGTGGTGCATCGCATAAGATTTCGTGACAAGTCATATAGCATTATTATTATTACGTCAATGCACGTATAGTGCCCCCACTTTTGTGCGCATAAGGCACTTTTACTGCATCTTATGCGATGTAACTTTAACGCATAAAAGTACGTATAACATAAACATAAACTTCATTGTACTTGCAAATCGGTTGTCTAGGTAGGCCCTTACCTTTTACATACGTAATATTATCACTTTTATCGCAAGAAAAACAAAACTTGGTAAAATCATCAGAAGAAAACGACTTTAATACAGTTGCAAATACAACAACAGCAACGTTAATCACAATATGCATCAAATATGGTGCCACTCTAGGGCCACTCGACTAGTAATCTCTCTGGGATTCAGCATTAAACCAAATAGCGTACTGTGCAGTTTGTGCAACATTGCCAGCATGAAAACAGTTATGCCAGATCCAGAACACAACCATCAGCTCAAAAGGAAAGGAAAACAACACCAAATACAACCGACACCAACTTGCTTTTGTCTCAGGGTGTACCACGGCGACGACGATGATGGCGGTAGATAATTAGTGCACAAGGAGCGATATTTCTTCTTCGTCTGCCACCTCGCCGTGTCCGCTTGCCGAGAGACTGGCATGGACTTAACTGCGACTAAGTTGTCGACTTGTCGACGCAGTCTTGGCGGGTAATCTCAATTTGGCAAGAAACTAGGTTGCTGTGGAGTACGGCATACCACAGGCAGAGAAGCTGTGTGAAGAAGAAGATGAACTGCGTCTTTATTTTTTGCCTCAAATGGTTTGCGACTTGGTTTGAGATGTTTTGCGATAAAGTGCTAGTACAAGCATAATGAATGCAATGGACTAACTTGTCAGGTAGGTGGCCAGAAATGATGTCAGTCAGCAAAAAACCAAAACAAAACTCTCCTTATTGGTTTTTCGTTCGTTCGTCCCAAGTGAAACAAAAACCTACTTCTCATCGTGATGTTCTATATTAGCATTTCCACAGTTTATTGGTTGAGAGCTTCCTATGCAAATGGCCGTTTTGCAGTTTTATATGATATGGCAGGCACAAAGATATTTGCTCTATGTCCAAAGAAGTTAAAAAATCCCATTAATAAGAGTGGATCAAAACTAATAGTTTTGTTCTGCCCGACGTTTCGGCACTTTGTATTTGGCCTTTTACAAGGGTGGAACTGTATGCAGTTTTGATCATTTATACAATAATTAGTAGAAAGAGGGAACTAACTATTTGAAACGACCTGCACTACACTGTTCATCTGAATAGATAAAGATATTACCGATTAAGGACAAGGTATTTGGAGTACATAGCTCAAAATTTCTAGAGCACCGTTTTTTAGAACCGTTGAACGGATTTGGATGAAAATGCATCACGCTAATTGTTCAGTGGTTGTCAACAGCGTGATGCATTTTAATCCAAATCCGTTCAACGGTTCTAAAAAACGGTGCTCTAGAAATTTTGAGCAATGTACTCCAAATACCTTGTCCTTAAACAACGATGGAACAAGAACGATGGACGATTGCACACTTGAAAAAGGTCAAATACGAAGTCGCATAAGTTAGTCGCAACAGCCCTTCGTATCAGCCATCTCTATAGAAATCTGAATCAACCGATTGAACGATACCTGAGCGTTCTGTGCTGTGTAAACAGAAAAATATATCACAACAAAGGGATGTGGAAGGACTTTGTCTATGATGAGTGAGTAGTATTCTTGTAAATCATGTTTATATCTAAAGGTGAACTAAATCAGTTAATAAATAAATTTTACTTTATCTCACGTGCTAACTTACAGGCAGGAAGCCAGCAGTTATCAGATTGTCGCGAATTATGGTAGAATTAGTTCGGAGACTGAGATGTATGTAAGTAGAATTAGATCTAATTTGTTTTAAACCTGAGATTTTTAAACCAATCCCAAATATATTATACATTTTAGCTGATTTCCACTGAATTTATTTGTGATGGAAGAACTCGTAACGTGTGGGTCTGGCCAAAGTTTACGCTACATACAAATTTTCAAATTTTTGTATGGACAAAAGTCTATGCGAGGCGAGGGGGGTTCTGCGATGACCAAAATTTGGTCTACGTGGTTTGTGAACACCCCCTAACGGGGGGTCCATCAATTTCAGTAACCAAATGTAATTTCCTTACTGCTTTTGGCGAGAACATTCAGAAAATCGCGCCCTTAAACGTTTTCAATGACAAGGTGTAAATAGTGGACCGATATCAGCGAGAATTACAATCAATAATTCTAGCAAAGCTTTCTTTTGTCAACCCTCCCAGGATTACGAGATAAAACTAAATTTGTGCCGCACGGAATTTGCTCTCTTTATCACTTTTCCTATAATTTTCCACAATGCAAACGATCCAATCATTGTCTGTGTATCAGATCTGCCTGTTCACCATAATAGACGGTTATGCAGCGCGCCAAGCCAACAACGGCGGTGGTCGATTATCGATTTCATAACCGAGGCTTCAATACGAGGCCACGATGTTTTGTGTCTATTATTTTTTGCAACCTCGCATGGGCAAAAAAGAAAACACACTACGATAACGGTATCCTGGCGGGCGTTGCTGGATGTTGTTTGATGGTCGCAAAAAGTAAGAACATGCCGCGGCAATTACTGGATTTTTTAATAGTGCTGGACGGGTAGAGAATGGGACCGAGTAAAAAATGACTTGCACCGAGGCATGACAAGCACATACGGGTTCGATGTGCCCTACAAGAAATGTGCGTTAGATTGGTTGGTTCTGCCGACAGAGTGGGTGGGTTATGGATGCGTCAAATCAGGAGGAGTGATAGATCGACTCCGACAGAATAGAAGCTGATTTGGTATGCATGCGTCAAACCTGAGAAATAAATACCGTAATTCCATGTCATGAGGACTAGCGCTTCTGATTCAGAAGGTCCTTTCCCAAGTAACAATTTTGATTTTATCGAAGTTTCTTAGCGATTCAAAAACTCTAAACATAAAACCATTGATGCCGACTTTAAAGTCATCTCGAGTTCTAATATGCCTCCATAAGCCCATGTTCTGGCTAGTTGGCCCAGTCTTATTACGATCTACAGGACTTTCGTATGCAAACCGGCTTTGGATTTCGGGTTGTATCATAGTTTTATCGTATCCGTATATAACCTTTTAAATAAAACCACCTTCTGACTTGTCAAACATTTGTTTTGTTTATTTCTCACTAATATTCTATCTTCAGAATAAATTATGCTTGGTTTTTTTTATACAGCCATCAATTGGAAAGATGTCGATCTGGAATTCAGATTTGTTTTCATATTTAATACGTGTTAGGAGACATGCAACGGGAAATTTGTGGTGAATGTGACTGTGATAATGTCAAAAAATAAGTGCGCCACACAAACTGTGCATTAATTGGAAGTTAAATGCATTTAATGTACTCGATGGAATTGGGTGCTTAAAAGGGGGTTTCAACATAGCGGAGTTTCAAAGACATTATGTAATTTTTCTGAAAATAAACATGACGGAAACATGTTGAATCGCTAAGTTTGATCTCATGCTGTACGTAAAATCATAATATTTAGTAATGATTTTTCTGTATTTACTTAAATTATCCCGGCTAGGCGACATATTTTTCTGATAAAATTCTGTGTTCCTGATTAGGGGTTGCAGTACCGACCACTTTTGGTGAGTACCGGTATTTCGGTACTGGGGTTTACAGTACCGGTAGTACCGGTAAAATACCGGTACTGGAAAATTTTCACTAAAATGAAAAGTAATCTACTTTGTATAGAGAATCTACAATTCACCAGATATTTGTGAATTCACGTTTTCAGGGATGTCAAAAAATTAAAAACAAAATATAATTAATTAAACAAAAATATAGATAAATAAAAAAATAGAAAAAAATGAGTTGTTTCATACATGTTTTTGGAGCTATTGTTTAGCTTCTGGGCAGTTTCTCAGGGAGTTTCTTGGTCAGTCTAAAATAAAACAGGAACAACCAAACAAATAGATAGCTGCTAGGTAAAGATAGAAAAATATTTAACAGATTTTTCTTTATGATGCTATCAACGAATTCTTAAAACTGAACAAGTATCCTGAAATCCTAATCTAACAAGTTTTATTCATTTTTATATTCCACTTCCAAAATTCAACGTTCATTAAACCAATCATTTCTATGATATCTTGGAATTGCTGTAAGGTTGCATACATGAAATGTTTATTTGTCAAAGTATTGGCTTAAAATAGGGGAACTTTCATATACTCGGCAGTTGAGTTCTCTTCGTCATGGGGTTTTTTGAACCCTGTAGGTCTCATGGTTGGCCTCAAATCCTTCCCAACCAAGCTGAGTTATATGCCATAATTTCAGGCAATTTGGCCCAAACCCAAAACCCTCCATGACGAAGAGAACAAACCCCCATACCCATCGTCACCCTATTTTCGTTTATTTCCATTGAATATTAGCTACACTAATGACTGGATTTCATAACTTTAGATGAGATTTTCCGGTACCGAAAGTACCGGTATCAAAGTTCAGTCAGTACCGGTATTTCGGTACCAAAAATTGGTCGGTAATACCGGGATTTTCGGTACCGGTATTACCGGTACTACATCCCTATTCCTGATGATTCCTCCAATATGACTTACCCTCCTGAGGTGGTCATATCTGAGCTCATGACAGAACTAGCAGTTTTATCACAGCATTTTTTGGTCTTTGTTACGGCCACGAAATCTTTTGTTGGTTTTATGCATTGCCTCACAGTTTTGTGTATTTGTTTACAAAAAAAAATCTCTCCGACAACAACCGCAAATGAAAGTTTTACTGAAATGGTATATAATAAGTGATAAAATCAATCCATGACTACTTGCTAGTCTTTAACTGAAGATGTTTATAGCAGAAGTTATATGATAGTTTTATGGAATGCCAAAGGTGCAAAGTAAAAGATTACCACAAAAAACTAATATAGAACAATTAGCTTTTTCAAATGCTCGTATAAAACCAGGATAAAACATGAATAAACCTTCTAGGCATATGGTGATTGTTACTTGGGAATTGTTTAATCCTTGACTCGTCCCTTTCCTCCTACTTTGTATCTTTCTATCGACGTTCTCTCTTCTCTACGTATCCATCTCATGTATAAACGTATGCTCTTAACTATCCCTAGAACTAGAAACGGATTGTTTCCCTTCCTTCCAACCTTCACAGCACTGTGTTACTGTATCATTTAACGCTTCAAGTTATGCAACCAAGTGAGCTGTGCCGCTTCACAGTATTCATCACACAATCTCTCACTTTGCACCTGGCATCCTCGCACTAATGCGTGAACCCCTATGCCAAAAACAAGGAAGGAAATCTAGTGATCATGATCAGATATCGAAAGTGTAGCGGATGAACGGCACCGCGCGATCATAGCAACAACGCTAACATTTTGTCGTCAAACATCATAACAAACTACGGCCCGAGTAGACTGATTCGCTCTGTACCTATGTGCGGGCGCAATGCGATCGGTTTGCAGGTGCATAAGTGGCGTAAATTGGGATGAATAAATTTTATCACGACTTTTAACATGATCCGATAACGGGTCATCATGCGATACAGCGCCACGCCGCCGCCGCCGACACTTTTTGTTCCACGCCGACGCCGACCAAGGTATCGGCGGCGCGCCATACGTCGCTGTTTGTCACGCCGCTGATTTTCATTTTTCGCGCCGATGATCAGTGCACAAACAAACTTAAGTTTACATAAAGTTGCGACAAAAAATCTCGCGATCACTATCACAAACGTTAGATTACAATAATTGATTTCTCAACTCTAAGAACACACATTCACATCTCTCCAAAAAATTTTCAGAGATTCTTCCAGATAGATTCAGTGATGCCTCCAAGAGATCTACCTGGGATTCCTCCAGAAAATTCTTCAGGGATGCCTCCAGGATGATTTTTTTTTTCAGAAGATCTCTCAGAAAGATCTCTATTATAGTACCTTCAGAAATTCTGTCAGGAGAATTCAGAGATGCCTCCTAGAGATACATCAAAGATTCATCCAGATATACTTTAAGGATATTCATAAGAGGTTCTTCAGAGATTAGTATGAAAGTTCCTTCGTGGATTTCTTCAGAAGTTCCATAAGGAATTCCTACAGGAGATTTTTTAACTAGTCCAGGAGAGAGAGTCTTAGAGATTCCAGGAAATCTCTCAGAAATTTTTGGAATTTGTACAAGAATCCCTCTAGATATTCCTTTGGGCCTCTTGGAATATCTTGGGGATGCCTCAAGAAAAATTTTCAGAGATTCTTTCAGGACTTTTTTTTAAGAATTGATCTAGAAGTTTTTTCAGTGATCTCTCTAGGAGTTCGTTCAGGGATTTCCCTAATAGCATCAGGAGGATTCAGGGATGCCTCCACGTGTTCATTGGAAATACCTTCAGAAGTTCCCTAATCTATGTCAACGGGAGTTTATTCAGGTATCCTTCTAGAAGTCCCTTTAAAGATTCTTGCAGGAGGATTCATAAATGTCACCTGAAAAATTATCAAAAATCCCGTGAGTAGTTTCTTCAGGAATTCCTGCAGGAAGTCTTCAAAAATTAGTTCCTGCAGAGATTTCTTCTGAAGTACTTTTAACAATTCCTACAGGAGATCTTTTCAGGAATTCCATCAGAGATTCTTAAAAGGAGTTTCAGGAATTCGTGCAGATGTTTCTTCAGAGATTCCTCCAGAATGTTTTTAGGGATTCCTACAGAAGTTCATTCAGAAACCTCTACAGGAGTTCTACAGAGAAACTTATACGAAGATCCAAGGATACCTCCAGGAGAATTTGGGGATTACCCCAGAAGTTTATAGAGGGATTTCCATTTCCAAGTTTCCTTCAGAATATTTTTAGGAGATTGCTCGAAAGTTCCTTCGGAAATTCTTCCAGAAGTTCTCCCAGAGATCTCTCCTGGGGTTCTTTCAGATTGAAGATTGAGATTGAGATTTTTCCAGGAAGACTCACGGATGCCTCCAGGAGTTACATCAGAGATTTCCCGAGAAGCTCATTCAAGAAGTCCTACAGGAGCTGCTTCAGGGTTTCTTGTAGGAGCTTCTTCAAGTATTCCCTAAGGATTATAATCAGGCATAGCTTCAGGATATTTTTGGGAGATCTTCCATGGAGTTTCTCCAATAATTCCTCAAGAATTTCCATCTGGAGTTATTCCAGGAATTCTTTAGAGAATACCTCCTGTAAATCCTTCCTACCGGAATTTCTTGAAGCATTCACAAGAGACGAATCAGCCAAGGGCTGAAAGTCTCTATAATAAAGACAAATCAATCAATCAATTGAGCATTCCCCTGGAATCCCTGCAGGGATTTCTCCTGTAATTTCTTTGGGGATTCTTCCTAGACTTTTTTCAGAGGTTCCCCTGGACTTCCTTCGTGGATTCCTCCTGGCTTTATCCTGGAATTTTTCCAGGGATCCCTCCGGAGATTCTTCCTGGATTTTCTTTCGAGGTTTCCTCCTAGACTTCCTTCTAGGATTCCTCCTTAAATGGTTTCGGGGATTCCTACTAATATTCTGTCGAGTTTCTTAGGAAATTCCTCTTAGAACTTTTCAGAAATTCCACCTAGATTCCTCATGGAATTCCTCCAGGGGTTTCTCCTGCACTTCATTTAGGGATTCCTCTTGGACACTCTTCGGGGATGCCTGTTAGAATTCATTCTGGAATATCTCCTGGAATTTCTTTGGGAATTCCTCCTGGAATGCCAAATGCCTTATGAATTCCTCCTGATATTATTTCGGGGCTTTCTCATGATATTTTAACGTGGATTTCTCTTGAAATTTCTTCGGGGTTTCCTCCTGGAATTTCTTTGATGATTTCTCTTAGAAATCCTTCAGATATTCCTGTTAGATTTGCTTGGAAATTCTTTCGGGAATTCCTCCTAAAATTCCTTCGGAGATTTTTCCTGGGACTTCCTATGGGGATTCCTCTTGAAAATCCTTCGTGTATTGCGCTTGGAAATCTTTCGGAGATAACTCCCAGAATTCCTTCAAGGGGAAATTGAAAATTCCCCTCTGGGATTCCTGCAGGTATTTCTCTTGTAAGTGTTTCGGGGATTTCTCCTGGAATTCCTTAAGGAATTCTTCCAGGAATTCCGTCGGGTATTCCTGCTGGACTTCTTTCGGGGATTCCTCCTGAACTTTCTTCGAGGATTGCTCCTGAGCATTCTTCGAGAATTCCTATTGAAATTTCTTCGGCGATTCCTCCTAATATTCCGTCGGGGATTTCCACTGAAATTACGGGAAATACTCTTCGAATTTCTTCGAGGATTCCTCCTGGAATTATTTCGGATTTTGCTCTTGGAATTTCTGCGGGAAATCCTCCTAGAACTATTTCAGGGGTTTCTCATGGAATTCCTACGAGGATTTCTCCAGGATATTTTTCGTTGGTCCCTTCTAGAAACACTTTGATGATTTCTTCTCGAATTTCTTAAAAAAAAAGTCTGGAATTTCTTTGGGGATTCCTCCTGGACTCCCTTTATTAAATCCTCCTGGGATTTTTTCGACGATTCCTCTTAATATTCCGTCGTGGATTGCTCTTGGAATACCTTCGGGGTTTCCTCCTGGGATTCTTTTGGTTATTCCTCTTAGATCTTCTTCGGATTTTCTTCATGAAATTCCTTCAAACATACCTCATGGAATTACTCCAGGATTCCTCCTGGAATTCCTGCGGGATTTCCTTCTTGAATGTTTTCGCTGATTTCTCCTAGAATCCCTTCGGAAATTTCACCTGATATTCGAAGATTCTTCTTAGAGTTCCTTCGAGGGTTCCATCTTGAATTTCTTTGGAAATTCCTCCTGGACTTTGTATGGGGATTCCTCTCAGAATTCCATCGGGGTTTCCTCTTTGAGGAATCCGCTTCTGATTCCTTCGGAGATTCCTCCCGCAATTCCATCGGAGGTGCCCTCTGTGATTTCTCCTATAATTTCTTCGAGGATTCTTTCTAGACTCCCTTCGAAGATTCCTTATAAAATTCAATCGGTGTTTCCTCCTGATATTTTGTCGGAGATTACCGGGATTTCCCCATAAAATTCCCGTGTTACTTAATTATCAGGTTTGATTGCTTCTGAAGGTTTTGAGAAAACAAAACAAAAGACTGTGGTAAAATCAATATATTATTGCCCTTCGTTTGCAACGAGGTCATTCAACATGCATTACACTGAGGATACCGGTAATCAGGGATGTTTTCGATCACCTGACAATCGTTTGACTCATTTGTCCATAACTCAGTTCAGAAACCTAATATTGAATTGTGATGTTCGGCAAAGTTGTAGATTAGTGTTTTTCCTACAATTAGCTACTGCCAGAACAAGGATACCTTGGATTATTCGTATGCCTGACGTAGCAGGTGCCATTGTTGCCCAATAGCCCAATGGCAGTCAATTTTCATTCTCATTTTTCATTTCTCAGATTTTATCATAACAGTCATTGAACATTCCAAAAGACCACCGCTTCTGATCCGTATGCCTAAGGTCTTGGGTTGAATCCCTGACCTTTCCCTTTCCTCCGACTTTTTAGCTTTCCATTTACTTTCTTCCTTTCTTTCCTACATTTATAGCTCATGCATAAATGTTCGCAGCCATAGCTACAACCTGAAATGGGTTGATTTATAGCACAATTCTACTTTTTGCACTGAAATGTAATACATTCATAACAATCAGCCTGGGTAGTCCTAGTTCGCGAAGATCTTTCCTACCTCGATTACATAAGTATATCCGAAGATGGAATGCACCGTATATAACAATGAAGATTACGCGAGAGTACCATCCACTATAGGACATATTGAAAAGAATGAAGCGGAATCAACAAACAATTAGCCTTTTCCCCATCGCGCCAAGCGACTACTCTACGGCAAAGGAACATCCCATTCGATCCATCCGTTGATGGCGCTGTTACGGATGACTGAGTCGAGTGGAACGCGGGGTGCAATCGAAGATAGCTTTCGACACCCTTTGTGTGCAGCACTTCCACCACCAGATAATAAGACAACCGGCTCTCTGTGGTTAGCTGTGGTATCCGTGAACCCCGAGCAGAAGGAAATAACAACTCCATAATAAAATGCGTTATTTTGGCAAAATAACTGAGCAATCAAATCAGTTATTTTCATGTTATTAACATAATATATTATGTTATAAACTTGTCTGTCATAAGCGGCAAAATAACAAAAATCATAACAAAAATATGTTCCTGGAAGACCAATTTGATAACATGTTTTGTTGGTTTCAATAACAACTTAATAATAATGAATATAAAAAAAATTCAATAACAAATTTTGAACTTTCGAAGTTATTGATAATAATTTAAAAACAAAATTAGATATGATTTCAATAATGATAACCATGTATTCATTACACTAGTTTACAGCATTTTTGAACTCGGTAAGCTGATGATCGTTTTTGGCGTAGAATCATGCCCTGAGTTTGAAAACGCGAACGAAAAAAATTACAGTAGAGCGGAAATTTTTTCGACTTTCCATACAAGGTTGATGTTTTGAAATCGAATTTTGTTCTATTTTAAAGCAAAGTCGCTCACTTCAAACATCTCATTCTCCGTAATCAATGCTTCGATTGAGCTGAAATTTTTACTGTAACTCGCCTACATATGATATGTCAAATAAACGTCGAGAAAGAATTTTTAAGTTCGTTTTTTCTTATTGAAAAAAATACATTTCTTCAAAAAATTTTGGGAATTTTGCTAAAATTTAAGAAGATCGTCCCTAAAACTCGCCAATATCTTAAATTTCATCAATCTGGCGCAAAACCTGTATTCAGATGATCGAATGGTATTGTATTCAGCTTTTAAATTATGGAAAAAGATTTAAAATTGGTTGAACAAAACGCAATATATTTGAATTTTAGTAAATTACATATTTTGAAAAGTTTCAAAACTCGATATTAAGCTAAAACTAAAAAACTGTTCTACTTAAAATTTTTTGAAGGTCGGTTTCGATATCAGCACTAAATTGTGCTTCAAAAATTTTGGTCGTTGACAGAAGTTCACGACTTTCATTTTATTTTGTAAACTTGTGTTATTATTCATTAATTAAACAAAATTTTTTTATTATACCTGAAATATAATAATGTACCTTATGTTTAATATTAGGTATGGTAAATGCCACGAGAGAGATAGAGTGACCCCCTCCCTCTCCCAATAAGCGGTTCAATTTTTTGGATTTCCTAAGAAGACTAGGTTTATGGTATTTTTCTAAGAAACCTTTCAATAAGTTCCTCCTGGAATTTTACCACTGATCGAAAACATCTTGTAAAATGGCTCATTGGCGATGTTGGAATCGTGAAATCATGTTCTTTTGGATACAGGACGCTCATCTCCGCTGATCAATGTTGACTCTACTATCTATAACACTAAAACATTAAGCTGAGAAGCTGGTATGCTACCAGTTCGGATGTAAGGACAAAGTGAAGAGGATGGTGAACACTTGAGAGATTATGCATAAACTCTCCATCACGGAATACTGAAAACAACGTAAATCTAATGATGTAGTTTTGATTTCAAGACTTGTTATCGTTGTGGTATTGATGATTAAATACACTAGTTTACAAAATAAAACGAAAGTCGTGAACTTTTGTCAACGACCAACATTTTTGAAGTACAAATTAGCACTGATTTCGAAACCGTGCTTCAAAAAATTTAAGTAGTGCAATTTTTGAGTTGTAGCTCAATATCGAGCTTTACAACTTTTAAAAATATGGAATTTACTAAAATTCAAATATCTTGCGTTTTGTTCAACCAATTTCAAAACTTTTTCCAAAAATTAAAAACTGAATACAATACCATTCGATCATCTGAATCCAGGTTTCGCGTCAAATTGATGAAATTCAAGATATTGACGAGTTTTTGGGACGATCTCCTTAAATTTAAGCCTTATTTCCAAAAATATATGAAGAAATGTATTTTTTTCAATAAGGAAAAAAACAATCTAAAACTTCTTTCTCAACGTTTATTTGACATATCATATGTAGGCGAGTTACAGTAAAAAAATCAGCTCAATCGAAGCATTGATTACGGAGAATGAGATGTGTTAAGTGAGCGACGTTGCATAAAAATAGAACAAAAATCGATTTCAAATCATCAACCTTGTATGGAAAGTCGAAAAAAATCCGTTCTACTGTAATTTTTTTCCTTCGCGTTTTCGAACTCAGCTTACCGAGTTCAAAAATGCTGTAAACTAGTGATATTTATGCACACTCTATAGTTTAATAATAACTTAATTTGTTTTACAACAAAACATATTATATAAATGGTATTATATGGATGTATACCAATACCGTGCTCATATCAAAATAAGATTGCCCTACAAAAGGTGTTATGGAGAAGTAATGCCTTGATAAGATAACGATAACAAACCAAGATATAAAAACAGGTTCTGCAATTTCGTAGTTATTAATTTGATATTATCCTCTGCTCGGGACCAAACCAGCAACAGCGTGAATATGAAAGCGTAGATGATGTGTTTATGAAATTTAATTAAAAATCTGCGATAACAATGCAGCTGGGCTTGGCAGAAGGAAACCTGCGAAGTAACAAAAGCACGTCTTTATTGTTCATTCACGGAATTCCGCCACATCAGAGGAAATACCACTGCGACTGACTGACTGCTGGCTGACGATCAAGACTTGCTTGCCCGCAGCAGCGCTTGATGGTTCAGCACTTTTGCTGATCGATACAATCGAATCAAACTGACTCTGGTAGATGCGATGGTTTAATGAACCGGATCAGCAGCAGGACGGTGAGGAAAGTGTAAGAAGATTGGTCAGTTGGGAAGCAAATTGTTATTAGCGCAGCAGCAGCATGGTGATCATTTCCGTTTCGTGCCGGCAGTAGTGCATCCTGCTGTTCTGTAGTCTAGCATAAAAATCATGGATTTTTTCTTATATTATCTTTACCATTGCCCTACGATTCCACAAGAATCCCTATCCTTTTTCTTGGCAGTCTTTTTCGCGATTTGCTAATTCTTACTCAATCATCATTTGTCAAAACTAGGGTTTTGGCCCTATTCCCGTCACTGCAGGTAACCAAAATTGTTCAATACCTAAATTCACAACGAAATGACCGTTTTCGTCCACTTCTTTCACTTGAATCAGATAGGGTAGCGAACCACTTGGGCAGCGGCCGGTATTTTGGGCACTCTTCGCTACAACTCAGTCAATTCCAAACCAATTGACTTGAAATTTTGTACACGACTAGATACTATAAGTATCTCATCGCGTTCCAAAAAATGTGTCAATTGGTTCAAAATTGGCTGAATTATAGCAGAAAAGTGCCCAAAATAGGACCCCTCCCGAGATGGTTCCATTTCCCTACCTTATTGCGTGTACTTGTTGTTAACAGTGATTGTTGTGAAGATTTTCTGCCGGAAAGTTGATTTTGAACGAGTTTACTGCGCCCAGTTCAGCAGCAATTCTCGGCACCAGTGCCGAACTTCCAGTTAAATCAAATGGGAAATCACTTCGGCAGCCATCTTTGTGCTGTTGTTTTGAGCACTTGTTCAGCTTCAGAGTGAGCTCATTGACTGTGGATCCCGTTGCGGGAGATGATTACTTACGGAAGTGCGTTTGTAAAATATGCGGCAAGTGATATTGTGATTTGTTTTGCTGTGAGGTGCCGAGAATTGACGCGGTTGCCCAAGTAGTTCGAAACCCTGTGCGCTGAAAAGTTGATCGAAAAGCAACCCGCTGGTGGTAGCCAAGCGATCAATTTTTCAGCGCGAACCGTCATTTGGTTCGTCAGATTTGTGCTCTTGAAAGTTCGGGGTGTGGCTTCGTCAAATCTTTACCTTAGTCTGATAGTCTGATTAGTCTGAACTATCCCAAAAGAACTTTGGAATAGTTCGTAAATTCCAAGTGGGTTTTATATTATAGTTGGATAGGTGACGTTCACAGTGCAAATAACAACTATAGCGACAGTGCACACCAACATTTTTGAAATGTTTCCAGCACCAAAAAAAAAACAGCAAAATAACTTGCTGAATTTCAGAAAAACGTTACAGATCAAAACTACTGGATGGTTCAGCAAGTTGAAAGCACTAAAAAACAGCAAAGTTTGCTGAATACCAGCAAAAAAATGCAGAGTAGGTATCAAGGATTTATGACAACTACAACAAGTATAGGCCTAAAGCTGTGCTCTTCGGAGCAGTTTGGCTAGTCTGGAATATCCCAAAAGAATTTTGGAATGATTCATGCAATTCTAATGAAATCATAGGTAATAGTTGGAAATGTGAGGTTGTAGCGAGAATTACTAATGTAACGGTTGTAGATATCAAGAACAGAGCTCCATGGCAGTTTAGGCGACGCTGAATATCACATTTTAAGTCAGTTGTTACGTTTGTAATTTGTTATGAACATTTTGTCAGTATATATTTTATGTTATACTGGGATTTGTACATATGTACCTGAATTTGAATGAGCATTTGTAGTGTTTATGCCAGTTCGGACAACGATGAAGTAGAAGACAAGCAAACCGTTCCCAATTACGGACATCAAAATGTAGACGACCCTGATGTTGTTTCTTCAGTTCTTTCCTTGCCAAATATTTTACCCTGTGTACTAAAGGCCTTAACGCAGGGGTTCTCAAACTTTTCTAGCCTGCGACCCACTTTGGATTGTAATAGAATTTGGCGACCCACAAGCAAGTTTTGGCACAAAAACAAGTTCTTTTAGAAAAATGATCAATTTTTTTAATAGTAACATTTTATCGTTTTCGTTGTGAAATAAGCTTATTTGAGTCCAAAGTGTCCAATTAAAGGGTGCGATGAACTTGCGTTGCGGAACATTAACTTTAAGACATTTTTTAATAAAGACAAATCAATCAATCAATTTAAGACATTTTAAGCTTTTTCAATGTACGGCGTTCTTCTCGGTTGCTGATAATAATCCAAATAAAGTTAAAATGCCCAAAAGAAACTGCTTCTGTAAAACATATGTCATTAAAAACTTAGGAACTCTGCCACACGCTTGAGGAATGAAGAAAATATAAAATTTCAACGAAGTCTTTGAAGATAAGATGGCAATTTCATGCTTCTGCAGATTTCTAAAAAAAATCATTCAATTTCAGTTATTTCTTAATAGGTAAGCTTAACCGAAACTCTTAAAAATATACATGTTTCGGTAAACATAACCAAGAGTTTGTTATCGAAATTCAGTAATTTTCTGCTTGATTGTCGATATTTCGATTTTTTTTAATTCTAACTACTGAACTTTGCATTGAAAAACTAGTCCTAAATGAAAACTGCCAGCACCAATCTAACTTGAACCTATCTTTCAAGAATAGAAAATTTGAAGAAGTTTTAAACCTTACCATATTTTTAAACCTACTAATAATAAATTTCATCGTAGAAAAACCGGTTTTAGAATACAGAATAGCTTACATACTCGATTTGCATTGGACTGTGACTCATTATACAGAAATTTGGGAAAAATTAAGGAAGAACCTCATTTCAAAAAAAAATCTTTAGATCCTTAAAGAGACCCACCAGTGGGTCGCGACCCATAGTTTGAGAAACGCTGCCTTAGCGATACTCCATTTGTTTCGATGGTTTGAAACGTGCAACGTGATCGTGTACGCGAGCATGCACCTATCGGTATCAGTGCTCTACAAATACAAATGGGTCTCCAATTAGCCATGTGGTTATAGCTATGGATAGCCAATCCTGAGACGGCGAATTTGATTCCCGTTCTGGTCGGGTTTATTCCAAAAGTGGGTCGTGCGTCGTATGAAGAATCAAAGAGTTTCAGACCTATCAGTTTGACCTCTTTTCTTCTGAAATGCTTAGAACGCATTGTGGATCATCACATCCGTGATGTTCATCTGGCCAACGTGCCTCTTCATGTGAACCAACATGCCTACCAATCTGGTAAGTCCACTGTGACTCTTTTACACAAGGTTGTTTACGATATCGAGAAGGCATTCGCTGAAAAGCAATCCTGCTTGGGTGTTTTCTTAGATATCGAGGGTGCCTTTGACAACGTGCCTTTCGATGTCATATTGGAAGCCACACGGAGTCATGGTACATCTCCAATGATTTCCAATTGGATTCATCAAATGCTTGAAAACCGCTATCTCTTCTCGACATTGCGTTAAGCAGGGTGGTGGCAAAAGGGCGAAATGAGAACGACCCAATCGAAGTTAGGCCATCTGCAAAGGATGTGCTTAATGACGATGTCTGGAGCGTTCTCTTTAACTCCCACAGCAGCGCTCGAAGTTCTCTTTGACGTTGCTCCACTACACATTCATCTCAAACAAGAAGCACTTTCATGCACTTACCGTCTACGGGTACTCGGTCTACTAAAGGTAACTCCTGTGAACCGCACATCAACACACACCTCGTTGTTTCCACTTTTGGTGCATTGGGACCAAATTGTCCTTGCTCCAAGCGATCTTACAATTGCTTGTAATGTTCCAAATAGGACATTTTCCACGAAATTCCCTTCCCGGGAAGAGTGGACATCTGGATATCTGGAAAGAAGTATTTCAGACGGCATCGTATGTCACTGATGCCTCCCTTTTCGACGGTCGAGCAGGTGCTGGTGTTTATTCTCGTGAGCTAAGGCTGCATCAGTCTTATTCACTTGGTAGACACTGCACCGTTTTCAGGCCGAAATCTTTGCTCTTATGTGCGGAGTGCAATCAGCACTTTGGCAGCATGTAGTGGGCAAAGTAATATACTTCTGTTCAGATAGCCAGGCTGCTTTTAAAGCACTTGCTTCGGCCAACTCTAGGTCGAAGGTAGTTATCGCTTGTCGAACTCAAATCGAGGAGCTGAATTCAGCAAACGCTGTTCACCTTGTATGGGTGCCGGCCATTCTTCCATCGCTGGAAATGAATTGGCTGATGAGTTAGCTCGCACTGGAGCATCATATGACTTCATTGGCCCTGAGCCAGCTATTCCGGTATCCAAGTGTTGGAGTAAGCTTCAGATTGACACCTGGGCTGCCACTCAACACAGACAATACTGGAATATTTTGGAGTCATCTCGTCAAACCAAATTGTTTTGTACTGAGCCATCTCTAGGAGTTGCAAAGTATCTAACAAATCTGTCAAAGCAGAATTGTAGCATGCTGGTCAAAGCATTGACTGGCCACTGCCGACTCATGGCAGACATGGCGAATATTCAGCAAGTGGATTCATTTACATGTGATATTTGTGAATCCGATTATAAAACTTCGTATCATTTAATATGTAACTGTCCAGTTTTTGCGCAACTGCGTTTCCGAGTACTCAGAAAACACTTATTATGTGAAACTGACTTCAGAAATCTGAATCTTCAGGACGTTCTGCTGTTCTTGACCCGCTGTGGTAAAGAGCTATAGGCTTTCTTTACGCTTCATGCGTTATCACAGTGACTTTCTCAGGGCGCTGTTTGAACCCATTGTGGTACGCTTTTGCGTGTATGACGATCCTATTCCCTTCCCTGTCCTATTATTTTTCCTTTCCTTCTCCGTCAGGTAAATGATGAATAGACTCGTGTTCATGGCTATGGCACAAATTTGCCGAATGGAGGAGAACGTGCCTCTGGAGCCGATCTACTGATACCTGATTGATAACACTAGTTTACAACATTTTTGAACTCGGTAAGCTGATGATCATTTTTAGTGTAGAATCATGCCCTGAGTTCGAAAACGCAAGGGGAAAAAATTACAGTAGAGCGGTTTTTTTTTCGACTTTCCATACAAGGTTGATGATTTGAAATCGATTATTGTTCTATTTTCAAGTAAAGTCAGCTGCAATTGAACTGATTTTCTTACTGCAACTCGCCTACATGTGATATGTGAAATAAACACTGAGAAAAATTTTTTAGATTGTTTTTTTTTCTTATTGAAAAAATGCATTTCTTCATATATTTTTGGAAATTTTGCTAAAATTTAAGAAGATCGTCCCTAAAACTTGCTAATATCTTGAATTTCACCAATCTGACGCAAAACCTGCATTCTGATGATCGAATGGTTTGTACTCAGCTTTTTATTTATGGAAAAAAGATTTAAAATTGGTTGAACAAAACGCAAGATATTTTAATTTTAGTAAATTCCATATTTTAAAAAGTTGTAAAACTGGATATTGAGCTAAAACTCAAAAACTGCCCTACTTAAATTTTTTTGAAGCACGGTTTCGAAACCAGTGCAAATATGTACTTCAAAAATTTTGGTCGTTGACAGAAGTTCACTACTTTTGTTTAATTTTGTAAACTAGTGTAATAACTGGGACCGTATAACGGACGGCTGGTCAACAACGCGGTTTCACAATCATTCCCACCTTAGTGAATGTCAAAGTTTAGTTCACATACAACTCAGCTGATGGTTGCTAATAGCTACCATCAGCCGTTGAACTACGTAGGCATTCTGCTGAAGCAGTTCTGTGGCTTTCCATCTACATGCATACTAAGCTTCGCTTTGAACTATAGCGGTGTTGCTGAGTCGAATCTCGTGCGGTGCCTGATGGAAAGTCATCGTTCCGTAACGCACTCAAACGTGCCTTTCCCGCAGCTGGAGGAGATTTTCTGTAGGTACTCGGTTGCTGTTTTTTTTTTGCTTCTTTCAATTCATTTTTCAAAAGCTTTTGTCCGTGAGCTTTTACGCCATCCATGCGAAAGGTTACCGAAGTGCGCTGTGGCGGCGAGACCGACCGCTCCGTATTTAATCGTTGCTGGGCTTCCTGCCCAACCGCGCGCACATGGACAACCACGAGAGCGTGGTTGTTTTTTTTTGTGTATTTCCATCGGCATCTTATGATTGTGTCTATGGGCCACGTTGAATTACGCTCGTGGATGGACCTTGGCAGGGTGTTTTGTTTCAGCCATTATTATGGCTGAAATGTAGAATTTTAACGCCTACTTAAGGGATCGGATATGGCCCTGAATTGTTGTTTGGACGGCTGTGTGATGGATATGGCGATCGTTGTAAAAATAAACACGCGGACCGATCGAGTCGATTAGCATAATATGCTTTCAATGCTACGGAGTGAATTTTAGGTGACGATTCTAGAATCATTCCAGACGGTTTGAATTATACCGGAAGCCTATATGTATATCAGTTATTGAATGTTAATATCGTAACAAACGAACAATCTTGTCAGGGTCATCGTTAATACACAGACAAACAGACGTAACACTCTGATAATTCCCATCGTACACCGATTTAACGGTCTTTTTCAAAATTTAATAGTTGGCCAACTGCCCAACCGTGGCGCTCGCAACGTTTTTGTTCGAGTTTGACGTTTGCTCACTACCGCCATCTAGTTGGTGGTCGGCCAAACATAGTCCTTTTAGTATTGGGCGAATATGTTTCCGTGACTATGATTTGAATCGAAAAATGTTCGAAGTGTTACGTCTGTTTGTCTGTGGTTAATATGTCATGCTTGAATAGGGAATTAAATTGTATGATAGACTTTGAAACAGTCTACTTATAAACCGGAAAGATAGAAAAATCAGCAAAAAACACAATAAACAATGTTTCATTTTTTGTATAATCCTCCCAAATCGTTGCGTAATATTTGCCTTGAATATTTGCTAAATCATTGCAACGTAATTAATGCGATAAAGATAGTCATGTATAATTTTGGCATCCATACTCAGCAGCGGTCGAACTTGTATAACAACAGATATTCGAGCTTGTTACATCTCCCAGCCTGGGCTGCTGCTAGACTGTATGGGAGCATGCTGTCTGCCAGCCACGAGCAGCTCTCGATGGTGGTGTATGGTGCCTGAGCTGAGCGGGTACTTGGGGCTGTCTGGCGTCATGTCGCTTGATCATTATAAAAACCATCCAACGCTCAAAACAACAGAGCACTGAAAAATATGATTGAAATTGGTGGTAGAGGGAATGGCGCCAATTTGTCGTATGTGCTAATTTACGTTATTATGAGGCACAATATTATTGAATTGACGTTAACTTGGATTTTTTTTATCAACTGATGCGTGCTTGATCTCGTGTATGTATAGCCATGGATTCGGATTGAATTCCAATAATTATGGATGGAAAACACAATCATTCCTAAATCGTAATGTCTTTATTCTTATACGAATTTGAAAAACAAAATCTGACACATACAAAATTACAATCGATGCATATGAAATGAACTCACAAATTTATCTGGAAACAGATTTTTACGATCACTGACCACTACGAACCTACAATAGTTTTTTTCAGATTTTTTGGAAAGCATGCATTGGTTCTAGTTGCATTATAACCATATCGAATTACTTGTTACTTGGCATCGATTCCGAAAGTTTCATCGATGAAGTTTTTTTTAAACCTATAGAAACAACATTGGTCATGCTTTTGTAGCAGCTGGGGTGCTCTGGCGTAGATCTAGCATAGATTGCATCAAAAACTTCACCATGAATTTCAGACATTTTCAGACTATTCTGAACTATTATTTTTTACTTTTATTCAGGAATTTCTCAAGGGTATCCCCATTTTCAACATTCAGAATTTTGTTGGAAGTTTTCCTTCAAAAGAGATTCCATCAGATGTTTTTTTCGAATGTTTTCAGAAAATCTTCCGAAAATTCCTTCAGAAATTGCATTTGGGATTTCTTCGGAAATTTCTTCAAAGATTGTTCTAGAAATTTTCAGGGTAATTCCTATGCGGATTCTTTCAAAATATCCTTCTAGGATTCATTTTAAAATATTCTTCATAAATATTGTTATGGATTCCTCTTAGGATTCCTTCAGAAATTGCAAGAATGCTTCCAAAATTTCTCACAGAATTCTTTGAAAAAACAACTATTAAAGATTAGTCTAGAAATTTCTTTATGATTTTTTAGGCAATGTTCCCAGGGATTTCTTCAGAAAATCTGGAGCTCGATTTGAATAGGTCGTATGTGCTTTTGTCGATATAAAATTCGATCAGTTTATTTTAGTCATTGTAGCAATATGGCAGATATTTTGTCAAACTTTTAATGATGGAACAGAAAGCCTGTTTTGTGAGGATTCTGCTGTATGTATCAACTTTGCTCAATTTCAACGGTTTTCGCTATAATAAGCGAATCCAACTGATCGAATTTTTAATCGACAAAAGCACATACGACCTATTCAAATCGAGCTCCAGAAATTTATAAAATGTTCCATGGATACCATGAGAATTTTCTCAAGAATTCATACCAGAAACCTACCAAGGATTCTTTCATAAATTCGTCCAGGATTTCTTTGAGAAACTGCTTTAGTGACTCCTTCAGAAATTTCTATAAGATTTCCTTCAGAAAATCTTCCATGGGTTGCTTCAGAAATTCCCCCGAATTCCAAAGATAATATAAACACTACACAAATTCATTCGAAAAAAAATCCACGGATTCCTCCAGAAATTACTCCAGCGATATAAGAAGATCTCTCAGGGAGTCTTTAAGAAATTCTTCCAAAAACACAGGTTAGAAATTGCACTTGCAATTCCTTCAATAAACCTTGTGGATTTATCATGAAATATGTCACAGTTCTTCCACAGATTCCGTAAGAAATTCCTCCAACGATAACATCTTTCAAAAAACTTCAGAGAATTCCTGGGATTGCTCTTGAAATTTCCGCAAGAACACCTTCAGAAAAAAACAAGTAATTCAAGGATAGTTTCCGGAATTGCTGCATGGACCAGATTTTCCAGATATTCCTTATAAAAAAAAATATGAATTGTTTCAGATACATACTGGTTGTTTTTTTTTTTTTTTTGAATTTTATCCAGAGGTTTCTCCAAAGTTCGCAAGCTCTCAAGAAAACTTTCCAGAGACTTCATTAGAAATTTATTCATGAATTTCTCTCGAAATTCCTCCAAAGATTTCCGTAAAAAACAATAATTCAGATTATTTTCAAGAAATTTCTTCATTACCACTAAGGATTACCTAAAAAAACCTAATGGATTGCTTTAGATTTTTTTTCATAATTTTTTTCCGGAATTCCTTCAGCAATTTCTCCAAGGATTCATTTTTGTATCAGAATTTTTACAATGATTCTTTCGAAAATTTCTTAGGCGGATACAAATTTGATTTTGACTGTTTGTTTTCCCCTTCCCTTTAAAAATGTTTGGCTAGATTTTGCATTTTGAGGGTGCAGATGAAAAATATTTATCAAAATATCGGGTCTATCCAGATCTAACAAATCCATGAGTTTTAAATATTTTCCAGATTAAATGTTTTATTTATTTTTACCTCCCACCCCCCTTCGACCAACCAAAGGGGTGGGACAAAAAGTGAAATATTCAGAAATTATTTCAGAAATTCCTCGATTCATTACAATATGGGTTCCCCCAGGAGTTCGTGGTTGCCTCCAGGAAATCCATCAGTGATTCATCCAGAAGATCTTTCAGGGACTCCAAAAGGAGATCCTCCTGTGATTTCCTGTGAGTTCCTTGAGGAGTTACTCTAGAATTCTAATCTCCTGACGTTCCTACAGGGATCTCTCCAGGCATTCCTTCCCGAGCAGAAGGGCACACCTTACAAATACCATGCGAAGAGCAACATGTGCTCTAATACCTTAAATTGTTATTGCTGCGTTATTCTACAAAATGTTATGAGAACATCACAATAACAGTTGGAGGTATTTGAGCAGAGTTTGGTATTGATTTAGTATTTGTTGGTTTAGCAGTGAAAATAACCGAAGAACAAGATTTGTTATTACATCATGAAGTCATCGTTCAAATGAAACATGTAATAACAAGAAATGTTATTAGTTTGTTATTCAATAACTTTGGGATAACAAATACAGCACTTGAAATTTTAGGTATGCATTCATTATTGAAATAACAAGACTTGTTATTTTCTAGGTGTTATTTATACTTAATTTTGGTATTCGTTTTTATTATTTTGCCTCTTATTACCACCTAATGAAGGGCACATCAAAGTATGGTAGTATTTAAGATAAATACCTTGATATGTTATTCACTTGTTATTTTCTTCTGCTCGGGTTGAGGGATTACTCCAGGAGCTTCTTCAGGGATCTCCAGAATTCCACTAATGGTATCTACAGGAGATCCTTCTGGGATTTCTCATGGAATTTCTTTTACGATCCCTCCTGGAATTCCTTCAGGGATTACCTCAAGAGTTCCATCAGTTATTTCTGCAAGGAGTTCCTTCAAGGTTTATTCAAGAAGAGTGTTGCCGTCCTAAACGGCAACATTTTGGTTGATTATGGTTTGGGAAAGATGTTTTGCATAATTATCGCGGTAACGTTCATTTCGAATGTCTTGATCGTTAGCACCAATCGCAATGGGTGGGTCAATAGCACCAATAGTTTTATGCGAGCCTCGGATCGCAGAACAACAACTTCACGGCGTCTCTCCAGCGACGGCCGGTTCCACATTCCACGGACGAGGACAGGTTTCGTCGAACTGCTCCTACCAAACCAACTACGCTTTGGGGGCAGCCGAGCATCAACCAACGCCCTGCGGTGGATTGGGGACGATCACATCCCCCCCTTTTACGGGACAGCTTCGTGTCGCACTACAACTTCGTGGCGTCTCTCCAGCGACGGTCGGTTCTACATTCGTCGCACGTGGACAGATTCCGTCGAGCTGCTCCCACCAACTTCGCTTTGGGGGCAGCCGGTCATTAACAAGCGCCCTGCGGTGGACTGGGGATGATCACATCCCCCCCCCCCCTCTACGAGATAGGCTGGAGCCTAACGCCCCTCGATAGACACATGTGGATGGACCCGGACAAGGCTGACTGCTGAGCTTCCAGTTGAACCAAGCCAAAACCGCCTCCCCTGCCCTGCACGTTCGGAAGACCGCGGACACGCCCTGGAAGCCGATGCCAGGACCCGGTTAAGCTGACAGTGCCATCAAAACTCATCCCGCCCATACCATTGCCCACAACGCTTTTTGGTGGAATACAAGTTTTAAACGTGAGTACATGTTTCTCTTTCCCTCGCCATCCGAAAGCTCTCCCTACCTTTTAACGCCCTGGGACTCGGGAGCAAAAGAGGCCTTTCGCGCCCACCCCGGAAGCTGCCGACGGCCAGACCAGCAGCTTGGGGTCTAAGCAGGTCTCCTTCTGGGACCACACGAGCTCCCGAGGTCAAAAGACGTTTCAAGAGATACAATGATCTTTGATAATTGGCGATCTACATTGAACTGGTTGGCCTGGGTATTCTAGGCGAACTATTAAATTAAATAAATTTACAGGTCAAAACGCGTAATTTTACGTCTTGTAAAATCCCATTCCAAAATAGATGCCAATGTTTTCCGTCATGTAAGACTTACTTTTACAAGGAAGATGTAATTATCAGCGAAATGATAGTAAATTTGAGTAGTTCTAATGTTTACGTCCTAGATGGAATTTGTATCTCATGTGAAGTTCGTGTTTTTAGTGTGCACCAATCAAAGGGATAGATGATTTTAAGAGAGAGAGACCGATTGTAACAGAGAGAATCCCCATATGCAATTCAGGGTGATTCAAAATTAATCATATTCTTAGCAGGTATAAACACCAACATAAAACAAAAATTAAATCACCTTGGTTTTACGGTGGTTCTTAAAACCTTTTGAGGCATCAAATTATTGCTTGGACAAGGATTTGTCTAAGATTCGTCAAAGATTTGTTCAGGAGTTTAGTTTCATGAATTTATCTAGAAGTTCCTTCAGGTTTACCTACAAAAGTTCCTCCAGGGATTATACAGCAGTCCCTTTGAGAATTCATGCAATATACTAATTCCGTCAGGAATTGCTCCAGAACTTCCTTCGGGGATATCCCCAGTAGTTCGAGAAAAATTTAGGGATTTCTCCAGGTATTTCTTCCTGGATTAATTCAGAGGTTGCCTCAGCTATTCCAATATGAGTTTCCGCAGATAATTCTCCAGAAGTTCCTTCAGAGATTTTTTCCGGAGGATTCAGGGATACCTTCAGGAGATCCATCAGGAATTCCACCAGAAGTTCCTTCAGGAACTCCTACAGAAGGGTATTTTAGATATTAGTCTAAGAGATCCTCCACGGATTCCTTCTAAAGTTCCATTAGGAATTCCTACACGAGTTCCTCCAGGTATTAGACCAGAAGCTTCTTCAGAGATTCCTCCAGCAGTTCCTTTAGGGATCTCTCCAGCATTTCGTTCAGAGATTTTTACAGGAAGTTCCAAGGAAACCTCCAGGAGCATTCAAGGATTCCCCAGAAGGTCCTTCTAAGATTACTCCAGGAGTTCCTTCAGGAAATCCTACATAAGTTCATTTAGGGATTCTTTCAGGAGTCCCTCACGGGTCGCACCAGGAGTTCTTTTGGAGATTTTTTCCAGGAGAATTTTGGGATACCTCCAGGAGTTACATCAGAGATTTCTCCAGAAGCTCTTTCAGGAACTCCTACAACAGTTTTTTTTTTTCGGAGATTTTTCTAGGATCTCCTTCAAGAATTTCTCTAACAGGCATATCTCCAGATTTTTTTTTCCTTCAGGAGCCCTTCCTGGATTTTTTTTTTGGGACTGGAAATTCTTTGGCAATTCCACCTCGAATTCTTTAGGAAGGACCCGCTGGAATTGCTTTTGGAATTCCTCATACAATTCCTTCGGGGATTTCTTCTGAAAATATAAGGAGTAATGATTTGAAGCTAAGGTTTGAAATCAAATTTGAAGCTAGGGCAACATATCAAACATCATGATTTTTCAAGCCAGGTTCATTGATACCTATACGTTTCTGGAGATTTAGTTAGATGGTGAGAAATACATCTTCTTACAACTTTAACCCATGATTACACTACAGTAGTACTGGCTTGAAATCAAATGAGATTCGTACAAATGTATAAAAAAAAAAAACATTTTGTAAGATAAGGTTCAAAAGGTATTTTTTTTTTTATTTTTTGGCCCTAATCTGTAATCTATTTCAGCTCGTCAGCTGGGCCATCCCAGTTTAATGTGATGGGTCAACCCGACATAAAAGAGAACCAAAATAAACGAATGACCAACGGTGTTTTCCTAGATGCATGCTCGAACTGGCACTTAAAAGTCGGCCATCTACCGCAACCGCACTGCACCTGCCATTTTTGAATAATTTAAACAGGCAAAGGACATGCCGAGCAGGATAAATAGGACGTGTCGTACATATGCACTTACAAGCAAGCAGGAGTGCTTTTTGTGACCGCAGTCCAAGTGAGTAGTGGCTTACAACCGGTCCCCCCATCGTTTCCGCCAAAGTCAAGTCAACAATATAAACAACCCAGGCGAATAAAAGCAGGTCAAGTGTATCGCCGTTGGCCTTTTGGGTCCCCTCATGTGTAGTTAGGGGAACAGAGCCCAAAATGCCAAGATGGGGTAAAATGGCCCAACTCATAAAATCATTCCTGAATGGGACTTGATCATTGATATAGGTGAACGGTGTCAAGATATGTTTGCATTGAACATTCTTCTAGATGCTAGGCCGCCAAACCCACGGAAAATCTTTTGATTTCCCAATGAAAATTGGCAACTTCCGGTTTTCCGTGCTTGCAATTAAGGTTTTCTGGTGATTTTATTACCAGCCAAGTGTTTCCAACGAGATTGAGGCACGCATGGAGTCGCATGGTTGTTGATGTCTACGCTTTCCATGTTAGGGGTCATTCAAATATTACGATCATCGTTTTACGGGGAGGGGGGTAACACTCCATGTATTGAGTAAACGAAAAAACGTGACAAAAAGGTGAAAGTGAGTCGAAAATGCCAGAAAACTGAAGTACGTAATTTTTGAATGTTTTCATGAAGTGGCATCTTACCCCATGGCAGATGGCCTTTTTGCACCACTTCCGTTTTACGAACCAGTTTTTGAAATCGCTAAAAATCAATGAAAATGCAATAATTTAGTGAATATTTTTGCTGAAGCATCGAGCAAATATTGTCTAGTTGCTGTTACCACTTTGAAAGCCTAACAAATGAGGCTATATATCATTGAAAACGATGAAAGTTTGAAAAATGGCATATTGCCCCACTTTCCCCTAAATAGAAATTCGAGAGACGCTGATGAGCTTCTTCGCTGTGCGCTCGTCGCCACAGAGCAGAAGGGAGGAGATACCTACTCCGTCCATTGAAGTGGCCTTGAAAGTATTCGTAAGGTAAATGGCTGTTTTGGATGGAAATTTACCAAGCGTAATAATTGCGTGAAATTGACTTGTAAACATTGCCGTTCCTTCGAGACTTTTTGCTGTGCTGCTGCTGTTATTGCTGCGGTCCGATGTGGTGTGGTTGTTCAACGCCTACACGCGAAACCACTGACTTAATTGCCGGTGTTGTTGCTCGCTTGATGTTGCACAACCAGCTAACCCCGGTCGCGACGACTGCGACGTTCACAGTATCCACGCCCACGATGATTGGTTCGATATTTGTTGCGAGTCAGTAAGCTCGAATCGATAACTCACTTCAGTGGATTGTGCAGCAAAAAAAATGAACCGCAGATGAAAAAGCTAAGTAGGACTGAGGACCCTCTCGTGTGGTGCTTTGAAGTCCGAACAGCGCCAGCGCCACCAATTAGTGACCTTTTCAGGAGAAGCCGCCACGACTGCTAGCCGTGTTTGAGATTAATGCCGATAGAAAGATGGATTGCGAAAAAGGTGATGCTGAGGTTTTTTTGTCTTGCAGTTAGGCTTGGTTCTGCTTATCATTATTCGATGTTACACTGGTTCATTTTATTTATTTTGTTACACTGATTATCCAATGATTTGTGACTTAAATTGTTGGCGATAAAAATTGAAGAATAAATGTATAAAATGGAGCGAATTCATATTTATTACAACGAGAAAAGTACTACACAAGATCCAATAAATCAAGGAACACTATTATTATTTTATTGTACAGTTTGATATACTGTAGAACGGTTCTGGGTCAGCAAATTGTAAATTTGATCCATTTTTAGCAAGCTCGTCTGCCATTTCATTCCCTTCAATGCCACAGTGAGCTGGAACTAAGTATAAGTGAATTCCCTTGGCACAACCTGCGTAATGAAAGAATGCATTCCCAGACAAGCTCTGAAGTACATTTGTAAGTGCACAATGCTCTTAGTGCAGCTTGACTATCTGAGAAAATACAAATATTTGCATATCTGTATTTTCTCTCAAGACAGATATTTGCGCATTTCAAAACAGCAAGAATCTCTGTTTGAAACACCGTAGGATAGTGTACCATCGCCACTGAAATTTGTATTCCAGGGCCGTAGATTCCTGCTCCCGTTTTTATTCCAACTTTTGAGCCATCTGTATAGAATTTGATTGATCCTTGACGAACAGTGGGACCTCCGACTTCCCAATCTGCACGAGTTGTTTCGTGCAACTTGTAAGGAACATCACGGTTCACCACAGGTTTCATCCTGTCTTTAAACATTTTCATTACTGGCCTATTTTGAAAGTATTGTGAAATGCTCAGGTGACCTACAAAATCACGTGGCATACACTTTTCAACTCGTTCAAGTCTCAGCAATTCCTTTTCTGCTTATAATTGCACGTACTCGTGCACAGATTGAGAATCACATCTAAAGCTTTTGATGGAGTGCTTCGCATCGCTCTTGTAACAGCAATGGACGCAAGACGTTGAATTTTCGCAAGCTTTGATTGCGTAGTAGCCTCTTTTATTTTTGGCCAGCAGACAAACGAAGCATACGTCACTTTTGGGCGGATTTTCAAGCCCCACTTCCTGCCAATAGTTTTGGAGCATAACCAAAACGCACTTGTTGCCTTACCGATCACGGACTCAATTTGAGCATTCCAGTTCAGTTTAGCATCCAGTATCAAACCTAAGCACTAGGATGAATTTGTATCCCTCCAAGCCGAAAAGCTTATTAGGTTGATCTTCCTTTTCCTAATGAAAGGGACAATTACGACTTTTGACGGGCTGATGCTAAGGACCTCTTTAATACACCATGAATGTGTATAGTTTAGGGCCCTTTGCATTCTCTCCGAAACAGTTTCGTTATACTTTCCTCTCACTATTATGACTATATCGTCTGCAAAGCCCACAACTGTGAAACCTTGTTCCTTCAAGCTTCTTAGAAGATCGTCTACAACTAAGAACCACATTAGTGGTGAGAGGACTCCTCCTTGAGGTCAATCAAAAATGCTGAAATTTTGACCAATTATAAACCATTATAAACCATATGAAACCCTTAGGTATGACCTGTAACACAAAAAAAAATTGAAAAAGTTTCATCGAGTACATATTAAAATATAATGTTTTAAAAATGTGTTCAAAAATCTTATAAGTTTTGCTAAAAGGTCTATAACTTTCAGAAAACTTATTCGATTTCGCTCAAAATTTCACCAATGAAGCTTTAGTATATGGTTTATGATTGTTTTTGAAGTTATAGACATTTGAATGAAAAATTATTTTGACCAAAACATTGCTGTACGAACAATTGTTTGATACACTGTATTTCTTTTGCTGAAAATGTTTTTTCCACCTTTGTTACTAGCGAATGAAATGCCATAACCGTTGACTTACCAGATTGATAAGCAAACTGTATCTGACTTCCAGTTGGATGCTCTTTTATGTAAGAAGAATTGATAAAATCCTTCAAAATCTTTTCCATAGTCTTCAACAAAACTGAAGAAAGACTAATTGGCGTGTATGCTTTCGGATGTGTCTTGTCTCGCTTTCCCTTTTTTGGTATGAGAATAACTTTTACAAGACTCCATTTTGATGGAACGTAATTCAATCTTAAACTAAGCCGTAATTCAATCTTAATCTTAAGCCTTGAACATCTCAATTAGTGTTGGAGCCTACACCGCCTCTCCATTTTGAATCAGTGCTGGAAATATTCCATCAACTCCTTTCAAAGTCCCAAAAAGTTTGTCGCAAAATAGGGCTGACAAAATCGGGTCCTTACTGTACCATGAATTTCCATTGATACTTTCCTAGTAGGAATATGTTGCCGTTACGTGACGATTTCCGCATTTTTCAACTCATTAAATACGTAGGCCTCGAATTTTGACAATTTTGGACAAACGACAATAACAAATTACAATGACCGGACCTCCTATTCTCAAATTCTTTATAGGTTACCAATCATCCCTTGGCGTGCTGACTATTTTGGATAGAGTTTATAAGTATAAAATTATATGACATATCAAATCACTTCACAGAAATTAAACATGGTCCAAAGATGAACAAATCACTACATGGTCACAAAAGAATCCTTTCTGAATTTTACCAGGGGTCATGCACAAAAAGTGACACGCTTGGGTTGTTCAAGAAAACTGAAATCATTCAAGCGTGTTGTTTGAGGTTTGTACGGATCTCAGCGTAAAACATAATTCAATAGAACATGCGAGTTCTTTTTTTTTCAAGACATTATAGGTTGTCCAAATCACACTGGAGCTCGGCCCTTGACTCTACTTCCGGTAGACTTGTGCAATTCCGCATTGGGTTATGGGAAAGGAATCACCCGCAGCTGGGACAACACACGTCTTACTTCGATGAGTGGAAGATACTGAAAAGGCTAACCCAAAGATGTCGACGTGCGACGCTGGCCCACACGAGGGACGCGTCTTGCTGCGAGCATACCGACGGCCGAGCCGGCGTCGCTGCGAGCTCTAGTTCAGCTCCAACTACACTCAAACCTCCATTTAGGTAGGATCTATTTAGGTAAAATCTATTTAGGTCCCTCCATTTAGAACGTTACCTAAATGGAATTTGATTGTGTTCAAATCAGATGGAGTACTTAAGATTGGGTATAAGGTTCGTTTACGGGAAAGAAGTAGTGAGTGGTGTTAAGGGGATATGGGAGGAGGGGAGGGGGTGCAATGTTGAGATCAGTGATCCAAAATGTACTATCAAAAACTGTAGTTTGCATGATAATCGTGGATGTATGGTCTTGACTATCATGCAACAAAAACATTCACGTATGACCACATGAAATATTCATGGGTGACTGTGACATTTTTTTAATCACGGCAAAAAATGTAGTGGATTTTCAAATTGAGTGAACTAATGAAATACCAGTGGTTCCGGAAACTGCGAACGGGACATGCGTTTAATTTAGGAACCGGAAGTGTGAAGAAGCGGAGACAATGATTTTCGGATTGTGCGTTCCGAGGGTCATGGCCACCAATGGAGCAGGGGAACAAAAATCAGTGGCTCCCAACTGAATAGTTACGGCCCACGTCTAACAAATCAAAAAGTCTCATGCCATACGGATATTTTCAGACCTGGCTAATTGAGCTGATGTTGAAACCCGATATTATAGGCCATTTTGGAATTAAATATGGCGCTTGGGGTTTCTGGGACAATACAGGGACACTACTGAGGGTTTCCGCCATCGTCAAAAATCCGCTGAAAATGCTCTGAACCTTCTTGGAATGTCTCCAAATCCCCCTAAAATCCCCAGAAACCCCATGTAACGCACCTCAGACACTCCGAAACCCCAGAAAACGCCATGTAACGCCTCCGTAACGTTTCTGAAATCTGCCGAAAATGCTCTGAAGCTTCTTGGAATGGCTCCAAAATCCCCCTAATACCCCCAGAAACCCCATGTAACGCACCTCAGACCCTCCGAAACCCCAGAAAACGCCATGTAACGCCTCCGTAACGTTTCTGAAATCTGCCGAAAATGCTCTGAAGCTCTTTGGAATGCCTCCAAAATCCCCCTAATACCCCCAGAAACCCCATGTAACGCACCTCAGACCCTCCGAAACCCCAGAAAACGCCATGTAACGCCTCGGTAACGTTTCTGAAATCCGCCGAAAGTGCTCTGAAGCTTCTTGGAATGCCTCCAAAATCCCCCTAATACCCCCAGAAACCCCATGTAACGCACCTCAGACCCTCCGAAACCACAGAAAACGCCATGTAACGCCTCCGTAACGTTACTGAAACCCGCTGAAAATGCTAAGAAGCTTCTTGGAATGCCTCCAAAATCCCCCTTAAACCCCCAGAAACCCCATGTAACGCACCTCAGACCCTCCGAAACCACAGAAAACGCCATGTAACGCCTCGGTAACGTTTCTGAAATCCGCCGAAAGTGCTCTGAAGCTCTTTGGAATGCCTCCAAAATCCCCCTAATACACCCAGAAACCCCATGTAACGCATCTCAGACCCTCCGAAACCCCAAAAAACGCCATGTAACGCCTCGGTAACGTTACTGAAATCCGCTGAAAATGCTCTGAAGCTTCTTGGAATGCCTCCAAAATCCCCCTAATACCCCCAGAAACCCCATGTAACGCACCTCAGACCCTCCGAAACCCCAGAAAACGCCATGTAACGCCTCGGTAACGTTTCTGAAATCCGCCGAAAGTGCTCTGAAGCTTCTTGGAATGCCTCCAAAATCCCCCTAATACCCCCAGAAACCCCATGTAACGCACCTCAGACCCTCCGAAACCCCAGAAAACGCCATGTAACGCCTCTGTAACGTTTCTGAAATCCGCTGAGAATGCTCTGAAGCTTCTTGGAATGCCTCTGAAATCCCCCTTAAACCCCCTCAGACCCCAAGTAACGCCCTTGACACCCTCTAGCACGAGTTATCCGCATTTTTCTTTCGCAGTTTTCGGAACCACTGGAACTCCAACTCTACATTTCAAAATTGTCATTTCGTACTCCCATCATCTTGATTTGTGTTACAATCATGGTGCCAAATGCTACATTCATGGTAGACTACATTGATGCATCGACGGCAGCATGAATGTAGTGTGTGACGGTAGTATGCAACATTAGTCATGACGGTAAAGGCGTTGCGACGATAATGAAAAAAATGTACTATACGGTTCACTGGTTGAGATATGCACCCTGACACCCCCCCCCCCCCCCCTTTCATGCAGTGTTGAAAAGTGTCAGTCAGTGCCTAAAAAAATCAGCCCATTGATGTTCAATCAGTGCGAAAACGCACACAAATAAACGAATGCAGTCTCCCACCAACATGACACAGAGAATGAACATGACAAAGAGAAAGCAAGACAATGAGAGCGACGCCTCGTAGTGTAATCAACTGTAGCTGAAGTTCTGTTTTGATCTTCAGTCCGAGCTCGGTGAATATGAATATGACTTTTTTGTAATTACGTTGTGAAAAGTTGAACATTTCAGTTGGCTGAAGTATGCTGAAATGGTCAACTTTTCACCCCTAATGCAAGTGTGCCGAAAAGTACTACTTTTCGGCACTCTTAAGAGTGCTGAAAAGTAGTACTTTTCGGCACTTTTGCTCGCACGCACTTTTCACTTACCACCATGCCTTCCGTAGATTCAGCCTCTGCCTCTACATTTACTGAGCAGCTCGAATGCGAATCAGGATGATTTCAATTCGGATTTGAACTACAAATCAAGTGTAGACGTAGAGGCAGCTGCTGAATCTGCTTTTGCTTTTGCCCGCGCACAACTGTTTGACAACGGGAGCTCGATCATTGGTGACGCCTACTACACCAGAGCCTACCTGATCAAACGAAAAACTACGCCGACAAGCATGAGCGCGCGCACGTGGTTCCTACTGATACATGTTTGTGTAGCTAGAAAAGTTCGCACTAAAATGGTGTTTTTCGTAATTACAAAAAACTTTGTATGCAACTCGTTGCAAAACTCGATTTTTTCAGTACTCATCGTATTTATCCAACTCGGCAAGCCTCGTTGGATAAATGTACGACTTGTGCTGAAAAAATCATCATTTTGCAACTTGTTGCATAAATAACTATTTTAATTTAAAAATGACTTTTTGTGATTTTGAGCACGCAAATGTCGATATGTTGCCCTAATTCCAGTAATTATGCTTGCTTCAAGTGAATGGTATGCATCAGCAGCACGTTTTGCTTTTAAATCGTGCTTAAACCAAAAAATATCAATTGAAGATGAATATGCTGACTTTGAATATGAGTCCATGGTAAAAATTCAGCAGACAGCGAGGTAATGAATTTTTCATCGCTTGAACTTCAGAGAGTGGGGCAGGGGTTGTCGAGGCGATAATCAAAACAAAAACAATTCTACGACGCAAGAGCCTCTGGGCGTCGGTTGGGATGACTGTAATTTGACAAATTAAGATACTGGTGTCAGTATCCAGCGTCATTTCCAGCTGAAATTGAGATAAGCAACCATCCTTCCATCATTCAGTTGATATCAGCTCCAGCATTGATGACGTCAAACCCGACATCAACCAATCATTCACCTATTTTTATTTTGGCCACCAAACTCCACATAGACCCAAAAGTTGATCGATGTTGGTCCAACATACGATAAAAATTTACCCGACTTTAATCCGACATTCTATAGTTTTTCTGTCTGGCGGAATTTTGCAGGGATTTTCGTGTTTCGTGCCCAGCTAGTCATTTGAAAAACAATTCTGATCTAAGACCCTCCTAAACCCCCGAAAACGCCCCTGAAACCCCTCCTCTCCTGAAACCCATCCCCTCCTGAAAGGTTTCGTTATTACGTAACGTTGAGAGGGTGGGAGGGGGTCTATCGCTGTGTTACGCTTCATACAAAATTTCAAAATTTTCCACACAAAAGTTGTTACGTGGGGGAGGGAGGGGGTCTGAAATTGTCAAATTTTGCGTTACGTAATATTTGAATGAACCCAAACTCCTTGAAAGCCATCTGAAACTCCCTCCGCATGACCCAAACATGACCTCCTTTAAATCTCATAGTAACTCTTCCTTCTTAAACTTCATCGCAACCTTGTACTCCATTTAGGTAATAAGCTGAATCCATTTTGGTAAAAATTCTATTTAGGCAGTCCCGACTCGTTACCTAAATAGAGGTTTTGGTGTACACTCAACATTGACACTAGCATTGGGAGCGCTTTTGCACCCACACAAGACTGCAGACTTAAACTGCAGCATTACATAACCAAGTTGCAAATATGCCCCATTAAAAAAATACTAGCCATTTCAACAAATTATTGGAACATTCCAGTTCATTAAAACTACGGTTGACTTCAGAACTCCAGGTCTATATGAACTGCAGGAGCAATTTCCGCTGTGATAAGCAGAGTTGCTTACCTAGTCTACCAGGTTTCCTGAACGGTTCTGAATCCAATATACATTGTTATATATTTTCGGGATTTTCTAAAATACAGTCCAGAAGACCAATCATTGACATCAAGACCCGTTACAGCGGCTCCACAAAAAATGTTCGGCTGGTCAAAAAAACTTGTGATTGCATCCAATCGTTTGATAAAAAAAGGAAATAACAAATAAGGGTGTTAGGAGCAAAGGAGTGTAAGTGACAAAATCCACTTTCGAGTAAACGGTGTTTAAAGTTTTCACCAATTTTTCATCCCATACAAAATTTATAGAGTTTTAAAATCAATCCAATTTTCTCAGATTTATTGATTTTTTTTTTTCTATTAATGTTAAAATAGTTATTTATGCAACAAGTTGCAAAATGATGATTTTTTCAGCACGAGTCGTACATTTATCCAACGAGGCTTGCCGAGTTGGATAAATACGACGAGTGCTGAAAAATCGAGTTTTGCAACGAGTTGCATACAACATTTTTTGCAATTATGACAAAACACCCTTGAGTACGATCATTTCTGACTATCACCACATGTCTCAAGAAAAACCACGTGTGAGCATCCGCACAAGCGTTATTTTTTCAATCAGGTAGGCTGTGTTCATAAATGTCACAAGTACTCGGAGTCGCGTCGTCAACAAGCGTTGTTTGCTGCTACTGCTTCTCGCTCTACGGCTTTTTGGCTAACCGATTCAGAATGGAAATCGCTTCTATTCAGATTAGATCTGTCGAAAAGACATAGAAGCAGCCACCGCATCCACATAAGACCAAGGAAAAACATGAGTGTTTCGGAAAACTTGCGAAAAGTGAAACCCTGCAAAAGGGCCGAAAAGTACTACTTTTCGGCACTCTTAACAGTGCTGAAAAGTATTACTTTTCGGCACTCTTGAGCTAGTGAAGAAAAGTAGGCCATTTCGGCACAGTTTTGGCGATAGAAAAATGCAATCTTTTGCCACGTAATTGCAAAAATAATCTTAAAATAGTTCCTGAAAGTTTGAAATCCGAAGATGTTTTTATATGTTCAGCTCTAAATCGACTTCTTTTGCATACAGGCCCTTCAAATAACAACTGATAACTCCTTCCATATCCCACACATCTTTCTCGGAGATTCTTCCAGATTTCTACTGGAACTTTTCTAGATTCAAGCAATTTTTTTGAGATTCTTCATTAAGAATCTTCCAGGAGTTGTCAATCATTTATTTATATTAGTCTTCGATCTGATCGATCCAAGCAACACACATGACTTATAAGAGTTACGGCAGCGCAAGATTTGGTTGTACATAAGTTAGTTTGATGTAATTCTAACATAATGTTAGAGTAAATTTCCATTCAACCAATACTTGTACTGCTGTTACTCTTATACATGTGTGTTGCTTGGGGAAGGGGCGGTGTCAAACTGTATTTTGCCCAGCAAAACTGCACCATCGATGATCCTAAGGAAATTCTTTCCAGATTTTCTTCCACGAGTTACCTAGGAGTAACCTACGGAATTCCCAGAGAAATTTCAGAAGGAATCCTGGTGAAATCATGCGAAAAAACTCCGACTAGATATTGTAGAAATTTCAAGAGGAACTTCGGCAGAAATCCTAAGGAAACTCGAACGGTCTCGTCTGGGACATCAAATATTAGGAAAATTCAAGAGACTCTGAAAATCGATAAGAGAAATCCTTGCAGGAACTACTTAGAGCGGAAGTCCCAGAAAACTTAATGAATCTAAAAAAAATAACAAAAATTTAAAAAATTATAATTATAAAAATAAATGAAACCCCTGAAATAGCTTCTGCAATCTCTTTAAAATTAGAAAATTTGTCGTGAACCCATCCCAAAAACTACTAAGAGAAATTCCTGAAGGAACTTTAGATAAATTTTGGAAGCATGTTTGGGAAACCTCTGGTAGAACTCCTGGGAGGTACTCCAGCAGTTCCTGGCCCCATGAAAAACTCCTGCAAAAAAACTATGAGGAACTCTGAAAGAAATCCCAGGAACAACTCTTAGAAATCTCAAAAGGAACTTCAAAATTCCTGGAGAAATAAAAAGCAATACTTTATCCCTTTGGAACCGGATAATTTTGCACTGCTGCTGCACTCGATTATGTCTGTTATGCTCGGTTTCAACATCGGAGTCATATTGATCCTACAGCTCCAAAGGGTTAAGGAAGAATTCGCAGGAAGAATTCTGAAAAACTACGGAATAGTTTGAAGAAAGAATTATCAAAGAATGAACCCCGTATGAAATTCAAGGAAGAACCTACAGAATTTAAAAAAAACCCTCAAAGGAATTTCGGAACGAATCTTTCTATAGATTTCCAAGCCTAGGCAAAATTCAGAAGAGATTGCAAAATTTTTTTGAGATCACGTTTTTAGTTTTTATCCAATAGCCAGGAAAATCTGTATCACCTGTTTTTATTCGAAATTGTTTATAATTTATCGCAATGTCCAGTTTTCCGTAGATTTTTCTTCGAAATCCAAACATTACCACACCATTAGTTACAAATATTTTGGGCTATCTAATAAAAACTTGTGGTAAACACTACTTTAATAAAATGTCCTGTAGCCCTCTAATACCCAACCCCACCTTTAGACGGGATATAGTTTGAGTTAAGGGAGTTTGTATACTCCAAAATAAAAAAAATAAATATATTTTAACAATATTTATAAAAACTTGAAAGGTTTTCGTCCTAAGAAAATCGGTATCCCAAAAAGGCTTCCAGAAAAAATTTAGATGACAAAATATGATATTTGGATCAAAATAAAAAAAATGGGTATTAGAGGATTAAGTCTCTGAGATTTTGACTCAATGGTACCTTTACTGAAGATTGCAAAGTTGTTATAATTTTGATGGCGTTAATCCAATGAGCAGAACTTTCGTTCAGTACGATAGAGCCTGGATTCCATACAATGGAAGACGACCCACCCTAAAACATACTCGATCACCTGTTTAATGTTTATACATCATACCAGCTGAAACTAGCCCAACAATTTTCCACTCACCCAAAGCGGAAGGGATTTCGTAATCCAAGCTGTATGCAGGGCTATCGTTTCCCTCGTATACATTTCGAAGCAAGAAATTTCTCACCAACCAACCAGAAGATCGGCGAGTGTTTATAAATATAACCCACCAGCGTGATTCTGGTCGACATCATCAGGAGAGGGGGATTCACTATGTATACAGATTTCGGACAGAAGACCTCGATTGGAAAATTAATTGCTCTTTTAATTGAGGAAATAGTTGCACGGCGAAGTCGTCCCGAGAAGAGAAGACGCGAAAAACTCTAAAGCTAATAGTGGTGCCTCAACGCGACGTGGCGGTGCTCTCCCGGAAAAGGGGATTTCTAAACATTCCACGCCATGACTTGACGTGATCCAATCCAGTAGAGAAGGTAGTGTGTAAATATACAAGGTGTTAGAGTAGGAATAGAGTATTCAAATTGTTTTAATTGCAGAGAATAAATGTGGGAAGGGAATACGTTACCTTGCGGAGCGAATTTTCAACGATTCAAAATGTCGTTGGAGGATGATTTGCTTGGCCGAATTCGGACGAATCTGGATGAAGGAAACTCGTGTGAAGAATTGTTGAAAATCGTGCAACGGTGCTCGGAATACCACGCCACTAATTTACGGGAACGGAAGGCGTTCGCTTTCAGCTTCAAGCTCTTTCGGTTAAGTCAGCGAAGAGTTGCTTGTTTGTTCGATCAAGCAAAGGTTTTCTCCAACAGCACCTACACAATGAAATGCTGCTCAACGCGTTCCCAGCGAAGCAGAATTGGTGAATGAAGAATATCGTTATTTAAAACAAAACCACGAGAGCGAAAATTTCCACGTTTTACTTTTTCTTCCTTCGTTTTCTTCACCTCAAACAATCACTTTGCAGCTCTTCTTTGTGTAACACAATTTTCCGCTTGCTCACGTCACTAAAATCAAATTTATCTCGAACTTAAAATAATCATAAGCTTTTGAAGACCAACTTGGCGAACTCAAACACGAAAGATATTGCCTTCGAGGCAAACGTAAAATCTTCGTTAGCTATTCACTTCAGCAACACTCATGAAGATGTGTTCTATCGACGTGCAATTAATTCCCTTCAGAACATGTTCCTACTCTCCAAACGAACTTGGCAGGAGGTATAATTTAGACCTAACGAGCAGCTACTAACGGTAGAGCAACGTATCTTTCCCCCAATATCTCGCAGAGATCTTCACTGTTCCAACTCCAAACCACAACTGACTTCACCTCAACAGTCTGGACAACTTCAAACTCTTCAGCACTTGGATAGTGCTTTCTGTGGCAGTGTGCAACGCGAGCTTTTCCTCCACAGCACTATTTCCTTTCTCTTCGGTACACATAGCCCATGGCCGCCACCGCCGCCACACGACCCACACTCGCACACAACGTCCGACTTAACGCAAAGCTCCCCGTCCTGATGAGCTAGTGTGGAATTTGATCCACAAACATGCACGCAGTAACGAAAACCTGTTCAACTCGTTTTTCACCACGTTTTGCCAACCCAGGTTCTATTCACCTGAATTTCCTTTTTTTTACCCCTTTTTATGCCACCTTCGCAAAACCGTTCTTCCCCAGATTCCCTTTTCCGTCCCCTTCTTCCACTGAAGTCGCAACAAAGCTTTCAGTACGAACTAAAACATGCTCCGCTATCCCAGACCCAGACCAACTGACCACGTCTTCTGCCGTCCTAGACGGAACGAAAAAATAGAATGGAAACAAAATTTGTTTAGCCTTGCTCGTTGCGTCGCCGTGCAGCTGGACGTGGCCGGTGGTGGTCGCTGTGTGTTGTCGAAAAGATCGAGAAATAAACAAACAAAAACCAAAATAAATCAACACACTCTCAGAGGGGGTAGACAACATAGCTCGCGCTCGATGTTACAAGTACCAGCGGACGTTATATCGATATTGGATATGTACGGCTGTATAACGAAAGGAAACATGATTCCGACGGACCGACCGACGACGAGAATCAATGTTTGGAAAGGGGCCAGCACGAAAACATTTGCAGTGGAAAAGTCGATGTTGGTGTGCATATGGTATATGTATGTCTACCACTATCGACGTAGATAGCGGAGGAAAAACTAACACCACACCACAACGAGAGAAACTTGTTACAGTATCGGTGCTCTGCATGGCATGCAAACGGCTTGTAAATTCACAGATGTTTTATGAAAAACACGACTTTTGATCGATGAAGTTTTCCTATAAATATTAGGACATCAATTTGAGTAAGTAGAGAAATTACTGATAAATTTCACGGGAGAAATTAAATATGTCCATTACGCCCTTTTGAAATGATATTAACGATTGAAATAACACTAATTGCATACAGAATTCATGTGACTGGTTCATCAATCTATTAACAACCACGCGCCTCCTTTTCATTCCTCTATTGCTACAGTAAATCATTCGATGGAGCCGCTAGGTGTTTCATTCCAAGTCAAAATGGCAAATAAGAATCAGCGAGCGTGTTACCTCCCATAAAATGTTCATCACCTAATTGTTGATACTTTTTCGAATGTAGGGTATTTAATAGTGGACCCTTAACCAATAGTGGACCCCTTCGATTTTTCATGTTCCTAGACAGTCGTTCCAAGTGGTGGAATTATGCTGGAAATCGATCAATCAATTTTTCAACAACATTGTGAGTGTAAACAAATCTGGGGTACCACTATTGGGGACCCGGGGTCCACCATACGATCATTTGAACCAGATTTTGAATGATTATAAGAAATATTAGGTGTTTTAGTACGAGTTTTTGTGTGCAATGTGGAAAGACATAGAACCTGTTACGCAATCGTTCATAACAAAAACCTTTAATTAGGATATCATACTGTGAAGATCAGAGCAATTGACAGCTACTAGGGGCTTAAAATACCCTTTACCAGTTGAAATTAATCACGGAGAGTAACCATAGGCGTGTGCAGTTAGTTTGAGGAAAATTTAACAAAGCTTTGATCAATCAACAGTGATAGACATTCGTTAAGCCGAGGCCAAAAAATTTTCAAAAAAAAGTGTCAGGAAACTCATACAAAAGATTTTATGATAAAACTTTTTTATCGCAGTGATGATATATCTAGTACTGTTTTATAAAAATGTGATACATCACACTTGCATGTACACTGAAACAAAAACGAGGGTAAAAACCCTTTAAATGTCATTTTTTGCCTAGACATTCGTTTAGCCGAACTGTACAATTTTTAGAATTCCACAATAAAAAACTAACAAATTTCGAAAAATAACCAACAAAATCATTTTGTATGGTGACCTGCATTATGGATCGGCTTGTAAATCATGAATTTGACCGTTTTTGGAAGTGTTGCCATATTAATTTTACATGCATCTCATAAAAATTATATATATATCAATGTTTGTAAATTGAGATTTGATGTAGTTATTTTTATCGGAAGTGTTTCAAAAGAATATAATGAAAGTTTTATGGTGAGTGCAGGTTGGAAATTAACGAAAAACAATGTTTTAAACAGAAAAAATAACGCAAACCATAAAAAATCACGTATTTAAGTAATGTTTTGATGAAATATGATGGTTTTACTTGCATAAATCACAGCGTTTACTACTATAACGTCTTCTAATAGCTCCCAATATCTTCTAGACTGTATTCTGGCTGAAATAACACAGATTAGACGGCTCACATTTCGAGAAATGGCACCGAAAGTTTTCAAATTTCTAGCATGAACTACATGTTTCATAATTTGGACGTTCTTTTCGAATAAAAAAATGAATGCGGTTCAAAACTAAGACTCATTTATAATACATTTCTTCAGATTGAAAAAAATAAGTCAATTGTTTGACCATATCTTGCTATTTGTATCAGCATCTGCTTTTAAATAAACAGGCTACAAAAATTCTGACACTTCATGCAGTTCTTTCACTTAGCAGTCTTCCAATTCATTTGGTAATGCTAGTATCAAACAGGTATACTCCACAGGCATTAGGACACGTCTTTATTCCAACGCAGAACTATTTATTTTAGCTTTTATCAATCCCATTTTAAGGTTTAACCAACCAAAAACCAATATACTTCATTTTTTCATGACATTTTATGCAATAATTTGAACATTTCTACCAATAATTCTGTGCCATATTTTCAAAACAACGAATCTAGTTTACGTTTGAGTGTTTACAGAAACCATTTTTCTTAAAAAAAAAATCGTATATCATCGCTTTTCCTTATCGGGACATTATTTATAACATTTCTCTGAATTTCACAAATAAATAAACTTTTAAGGTCAATTATCTTGCTAAGACGTCATAAATTAAATGCCTTGTGGTATATCCTCGAAATATACTCACGTAATTGCAAAAAAATCTATTGAAACCCAATTTTTCATTTACCTCGGCTAAACGAATGTCTAGGCAAAAAATAATATTTGAAGGGTTTTTACCCTCGTTTTTTTTTTTGTTTCAGTGTATATGTAATAGCGTGGGACACGAAAAGACATTTTACTCTTGTACACTTTTTGAGTTCCATTTTGACCCCATATCAACTGTGCAAAATTTCAGCTCGATCAGAGAAACTATATTTTAGCGCCAGCCGTTCTAAGTTTTCATACGATTTACTATGGGGAAAATCACTTTTTCAAAGAAAAATCGCCACAGGTTGCCCCTTAACCCCTAAAAATATATCGATGAATGATTTCTGTTGGAAATTTTGCGAGGAACAAACCCTCTGAAGACCGCAAAGCGATCTAAGGCATGTGGAAAAAGTTATTGATTGAAAACCGAATGGCATGCCAACGCTGTTCAACATGTAAGGAATAACAATAAATAATAAAATCACGTCATTTTATCGATCGGGCAAGGCTTAATAACTTTTTTCCCGAATGCCGCATCGCTTCGCGGTCTTCGGAGGTCTGATTCCTCGTGAAGTTATCTACAGAAATCATTCAACGATGTATTTTTAGGGATCAATGGGTGACCTCAAGCGATTTTTCTTTGAAGAAGTAAACTTTCCCCATAGTAAATCGTATGAAAAACTAAGAATGGCGGGCGCTAAAATATAGTTTCTTCGATCGATCTGAAATTTTGCACAGTTGATATGGGACCAAAATGGAACTCAAAAAGTATACAGGAGTTGGAGTTTTTCCATTTTTTATATTTTCCCATATAAACCGTGTACCAGGCTAATATGTAAGTGTGATGTATCACATTTTTATAAAACAGTACTAGATATACTATTACTACGATAAAAAAGTTTTATCTTAAAATCTTTTGTATGAGTTTCCTGAAACTTTTTTGAAAATTTTTTGGCCTCGGCTAAACGAATGTCTATCACAGTATCAAGTAATTTGTATTTTCCTGATAACCACACAATTTGCGAATGCAAAATGAGCGACCATTTCAAAGAATAGCTGGAGAAATTACTCATAGAACAATGAGCGGAGTAAGGAGAGGCGATACCCTACAAAGAATAAAAAAAAGGCACCAATTTCCCAAATGGAGGAGAACATTTATCTGAAGCTGACCTATTAAAGCTGTAAACACTCTATTGCAAATCTTGGAGACACATACAGGGGATGGCCAAAATGTTTGGGATAGGCAACTTTTTTTTCTCTCACAAAAAAGTTCAGCATGCTATAACTTTTCATAGAGCGCATCAAAAAATCTCAAATTTTGACTGTTTGTCAACCTATTATATGTGCATCATTGGTACAAATTTGGGCTTGATTGATTAATATTTCGCAAAGTTAGAACCGTTCGGATAAAACACCTTTTTTTAGACAACGCATTTTTGAGCTGTCATATCTTGGAAACCAATAAACCGAATTGGATGAAATTTTGAACGTACACTAACAATATGTAAATGCTTCACAAACTATTAAAACATAGATACTTTTTAAACGTTGAAAAAAGTTATCATGGATTGACACTTTTTGGACTTTTCTCGAAAAAATGTAATTTTTTTACATTAATGTGAATAAATTTTAGTGTTGATATTCAAAGATTTTCCACTTCTGTTCTCAAATTATCTCTAATCAGATATAATAGAGCCTATTTAGATTGAAGGAAAACACATTTAATAATTTTTGTGTGGTATTGTTAATTTTACTTATTTTCCTCTATATGGGTAAAAATTTCAACCCGATATAACTTAATTCGCCGTGAGAAAATATTACATTTTATAACGTCGTATTGAGTATCAATATATTGTTGATAAACGTTAAAAAATTCATTCAATTTGGTTCACTGGTTTCCGAGTTATGACAGCTCAAAAATGAGTTGTCTAAAAAATAGTGTTTTGCGCGAACGGTTCTAACTTCGCGAAAAATTAATCAATCGAGCCCAAATTTGTACCAATGATGCACACATAATAGATTGACAAACAGTCAAAATTTGAGATTTTTTGATGCACTCTATGAAAAGTTACAGCATGTTGAATTTTTTTGTGGGAGAAAAAAAGTTGCCTATCCCAAACATTTTGGCCATCCCCTGTAGATACTGGTTGCTGCGCTGTGTTATGTCAGAAACACACGTACTGGCAAATTTTTGAGCTTTTGGCTTTTTATTTTCGCAAATTCAAGCTCTTTAATCAGTAAAAAACATAGATCTTCGAATGAGTGTTATCAGTTTTCTATCCATGAATAACTGACACTGAGGAAGATTACAAGTGGTAGTCGAAATACGCGTATCTGTCAAAGGATAAGCAATTAGGGCGGAATTGAAAGGTAAAGCATTGTCCAGTTAGAATCCGGACGCAAAGGATAATTTATTGTGACGCTCTCAATGATCATAATCATATATTTTTTTACAGCAGTCTGATCATAAACAAGTCCTCTATTGATGGTGAAAATTTCATCGATTTTCTTGCTACGTGTGAAAAGTTATTTCAGATTGAAGACAAGTGAAGGAAAAAAATCTTGCACAAACACACTGAAAATTAAGCGTGGTCAGGTACGACAGTCGCGAAAAATGTTAATGTCTCCATAACCATTATGTGTGATGTGCACAGATGTTGTTAACCATGCCATGAGGAAGTGCCCAAGGAAGATTGAAGTTTATTATGTTTATTATTATTATGTTTTTTTTTTGTTTTTTTTGAACAATTATTATGTTCATGGATAAATCTGCTTGGAAATCCAAGATTTGCCAGGAAGTTCGAGCTCTGGACATCGTTTTCTCACATCACGATTTTGACACCAAATGTGTATAAAGGTGATAACCTCAAGAATCGCGTGCTGCTTTTCAAAAATTGCACACAAGGGATCTGTAGAGGTTTGAGCTAATATGGTGAGCTATCACGACAGCCTGAGATGTGTAGTGGTGTCATCACTGTTGGATAGTGTTTATCAACGAAAAAACACTCAAATTTCGCTTCTTTGGAATTCACTGAATAGCCCTTAATTTCGCAAGAAGAGTAATATTTGGCAAAGTTTCTTTGGAGGGATAATGAATGTTCAATTGCGTTAAAAAATAAATCTATTGCTTATAAAATTTTTCGTAAATCTGGCTGTAGGGAACATTATTTTTCATATTGCAAGGCTGAAGCTTTGTTTACTAGAATTACAAAATTCAAAAAAAGGAACTATTGAAAAAATTTTGTTGAAAATCTTGATAAAGAGACTTCTTTGTCAACATTATGGTCTGTTGCAAGAAATTTAAGAAACTTTGATTCTTCTTCTACCACTGTTCTGGAATACTCTGAAGATTGGATTCATAAATTTGCATCAAAAATATGTCCAGATTTTGTTCCCACTCTTACAAATTACAAAAATAGTTCTTTCAATCATTTTCCTGATCTTTGTATTCCTTTCTCTTTATCAGAAATGAATTTGGCCTTGTCACTTACTAAAAATACTGCTCCTGGTATTGATAACATAAAATTTATAGTTCTACAAAATTTACCGGATGATGGTAAAGAGTATTTACTGTCAATATATAACTCGTTTATTGTCCAGAATGTCATTCCTTCTGAGTGGCGTTTTGTGAAAGTTATTAGTATTCTCAAACCTGGTAAAGATCCATCATTAGCTGATAGTCGTAGACCTATTAGCTTATTATCATGTTTAAGAAAACTTATGGAACGTATGATTTTAAATCGTTTGGAATTGTGGGCTGAAAGTAATCAAATATTTTCTGCTGCTCAATTTGGTTTTAGAAAAGGACGTGGTACTCGTGATTGTACTGCACTTTTAGCATCTCAAATTCAACTGTCCTTTAATAGAAAACAGGATGTAGTTTCTACTTTTCTTGATGTGTCTGGTGCATACGATTCTGTTTTGATTGATTTGCTTTTTAATAAAATGAATAATTTAAAAATTCCACACATGATTTCAAATTTTTTATATAATTTGTTTTCACTGAAAATTATGCATTTTTTCCATAATGGGTCATCCAAAATCATTCGTTATAGCTGCTTTGGACTTCCACAAGGATCATGCTTAAGTCCTTTTCTGTACAATTTATTTACATCGGATATGGCTTCTGTTATCCCTAATGGTTGTTATTTAATACAATTTGCTGATGATAATGTTTTATCTGTCAGTGGTAAAAACAGAGAAATTTTACGTCATTTTATGCAATGGTCTTTAGATAATATTGATTCTTGGGCATTTCATAATGGTTTTACTTTTTCAGCTTCAAAAACAAAATATATGATATGAGTGGAAAAGTTTTTTTTAACGACCGAGTCATTAGAAAAATGTATGAAACACTTGAAGTGACTCATTCAAATGTTGCATGAAAGTGTATCATTGAAACGAAATTGTACGCCCCTGGTCCTAAAGTAAATAAAATTGCATGGTTCAAAAATTTGTCTATCAGTAGAAATATGATATGTACTTTTTCGAGAATAATTTCAAATCATTACATCTGTAATAGTCATTTATACCGCATCAATATTAAGGATTCTAATTTATGTGAATGCGGAGATTTTTATGAAGACATTGATCACATTGTATTTGTATGCCATAGGTTTGAATTACCTAGAAAAAGATTCTTTTGTAGTTTGAATCTTTTCAACCATTCCATTCCGGAATCTATACGTGATATACTCGGTAGAAAATGTTTACCTATAATGAAGTTGTTATTTGAATTTTTAAATGAAATTTCATATGCTGTTTGAAATCTTTTGTTTCTTCTGTTTTTTTTTTTTTTGCTTTATTTTTCAGATATGATTCATTGATGACCCTTTATGACTCTTGAGCAAATGATGACCCTAGATCCAATCGATGAAGCATCAAGACGCTGGCTCTGCTATGGTTTTTTGCCGTTTGAGCCTTTAGTTTTTAACTTTATTATTATAATGTTTTTGAAAAGATGAAGAGGTTTTGTGCCTTTTTGAGTAGTATTTCAAATGGAAATCGCTCAAAGGGGTTTTTCCCTCTTCTAAATTTTTAGTTAAAAATAAATAAATAAATAAATAAATAAATAAATAAATAAATAAAGTTTCTTTGGAATCCTAATCAGATAGGTAGAGGGCCTCAGGACACTACAGAGATGACCTGATTGTTAAACAAATCCGCCGAAGGGGTTGATGTTAAAATTTACTACCATTGAGCAGATTTTTAAGGAAGTAATCACGGAAAAAATGAGAAAATGTATTAAAAATTAAATTAAATAATTTTAATGATATTTTTCCATGAAACTACAGTAAATTATCTTTGTTTTGAGGGCTGCACCTTTTCTGTTTGTTATTCCACCTCTGAGATATAAGTGATTATCTGCGTCCGGATTCTAACTGGACAATGCTTTACGAAACTGATTACACTCATTCGAAGAGGGTATTCTGCTTTGAAGGTTAGAAAAGTCAGTACAAGATACATAGATGTTGGTAAGATTATGCTGAGGGCGGGCTTGACAGAAACTCCCTCACGAGAAAATGAGGAAGCGATTTCGCCGATTTTCTGAGAATTGAAAATAAAACTCAGAAATCACAGCCCAAGCAACACGACTTGTTTCAAAGCCAGTACCAGCAACATCAGTGCAATTTATTCACTGTTTGTATCAAGGACAACAGATCATAATTGCTTCTCCTTTGAAACGCAAAAAGCGCAAATTCTAAATCGTTATGCAACTTGAGCTAGGGGGATTGATAAAAAAAAAGAAAAAAAGGCCCAGACTCGAACCATGGACACCAGGGGTATTAACCACTCACCTTACATACTACACCAGAAGCTCTGTGAGATAATTGCGGCTCAACGCACCATAAAAGCTACTGAAGCTACGCGTTACTTCATTGTTAGAAAGCTGTCAAAATGAAAAGACGCGCAAGTTTTCCATAACACATTTGGAACCTAATCTGAACAAACAAACCACAGTAAGATGTTTCATGTGTGTTACATAGCACATTTAATGCAAGCTGACTGTATTGTCACTTGTGAGGAATATGTTAGCTCCGCCTCCATAAATCGATGTCAAATAGGGTATTGGTTCCCTTATTAAGCATGTGGCTCCCATTTTCATCCTACGAAAAACAAAGGATTGAAGCACTGTTTGTTTTGTTTCTTATTTTTGTATTTTTTGTTAGAAGTGAGCACGCATGAAAACAAAAAGAACGGAATCAATCGGTGCCGTAATCGCTTGTTTTCGAATAGGATGAAATTGGGAGCATGAGATTACTGATGGTACACAAACCCTACAATGTTTGTTGTAATTCCTATGAAACAAAGCTGCAATTTAACGATATTCGGAGTTTAAATGCAACTCAACTGACAAGATTGAAGTTGCGTGTGCTTTTATTGCAAAGCAAAGAAAGCCACATTTTGGATGATGTTGCAGGTGCTGCTCGGGAGCGCAAATCCTCAACAGCACCGAGCGCGAGCCTATCGCGCAGAGAGGAGTTCGTCCAATACTCCTTATTTCTTGTTGTGCTTATCACTTCCACTCACACTCATTCATCATTTTTGACATTCTTGTACTTCTCGTAGGTTATTTTTCCAATCTTGAAAGGATCCAGAAAGCATCCTTACATTAATCTTTGAAGGAAAACCTGAAAGAATACCGGAAGAAGTTCCGAGAGAAATATCTAAAGGAAACCGAGAGAAATATGTAAAGGAAAATCAATCAAGAAATCCAGGGAGCTAGGTGGTTCGCAGAGGGAGGGGGGTGTAGTGGTTTTCAACACGAACATCCCCGCTCCTCCCCCCAGCACCCGGGCCTGCCCGGAAGGAATCAATAATGGAATCCCTGGAGAAAGCCCGGGAAGGATTCCTGAACGGAATCCAGAATAAAAACTCAGGAAGAATCCTGTAGGAATCCCTGATGCTGTCTCGCGAATAATCCATAAAAGATTCCCGTGAGAAATCCCGAGAGGAATCCCGAAAGCAGTCAATTAAGGAGTTTCAGTAGAACTCCTTTAAGTAATCGCAGGAGAAATCCCATTAGCAAGCCCAGGAGGAATCAATGAAGGAAGCCCGACAGGAATTCCTAACGGAATACCAGAAAAAAGTTCCTGAAGAAGTCTCTCAATATATCTTAGCAGAAATCCTTTTAAAAGCGGAAAGGATCAGTGAAGGCATTTCGGAAAAAAATCCAAAGGGAATTTCTAAAGGAATCCCGGTAAAATACTGTAAAAAAAGAATCTTGGGAGCAATCAATGAGGAAAACCTGGGAGGAAGCCCTGAGATAATCCAGAAAAGAATTCCTGTCGGAATCCTTATCGGAAACCCAGTAGAAATTTCAAAAACAATGGAAAGAAAAAACTCTGGAAAGAAACTCGAGAGGAATTCCAGGGGAAATTGTTATAGGAATCTTAGGAAAATGCCAAAATAAATATATCTGAAGAATTCCGGGGACACTCAATGACGACATCCCAGAAGGAATCTCTGATGAAGTTCGCGGAGAAAATTCGAGAAAAATATTTGATGTAATCCTGGAAGAAATCACTAAATGGATCCCGTGAGAAATCTTTGAAGGAACCCTGGGAGAAATCCCTGAAAGAATCTCGGAAAGAATTTCTTTGTGAATACCGGGAGGAACCACTTAAGGAATACCGGGAGGAATACCTGTAGGAATCCTTAGCAGAATATATGAAGGGATCCCAGGAAGAATCGCAAATGGAATACCGTGAGGAATACCCGAAATGGAATACCGAGAGAATGAATGCGGAAATAGCAGACCCGTCTCTTTCGTGAGAAAAAGCGTCACTTGGTAGAAGCGAAGCGAGAAGAATTCGAACTGCTGTGCCATTTTCAAAAAAACACAAAAGTTCTATCAGAAGCTCAACACGTCCAAGCTGAAATACAAGGGATGGCCAAAATATTTGGGATAGGCAACTTTTTTTTCTCTCACAAAAAAGTTCAACATGCTGTAACTTTTCATAGAGTGCATCAAAAAATCTCAAATTTTGATTGTTTGTCACCCTATTATATGTGCATCATTGGTACAAATTTGGGCTTGATTGATTAATGTTTCGCAAAGTTAGAAACGTTCGGGTAAAACACTATTTCTTAGACAACTCATTTTTGAGCTGTCATATCTCGGAAATCAGTGAACCAAATTGAATGAAATTTTGAACGTACATTAACAATATTTAAATGCTTCGCAAACTATTAAAACATAGGTACTTTTTAAACGTTGAAAAAAGTTATCATGGATTGACGCTTTTTGATTTTTTCTCGAAAAAATCTATTTTTTTTAACATCAATGTCAATAAATTTTAGTGTTGATATCCAAAGATTTTCCACTTTTGTTCTCAAGTTATCTCTAATCAGATATATTGGAGCCTATTTAGATTGAAGAAAGAACACATTTAGTAATTGTTGTGGTATTGTAAATTTGACTTATTTTCCTTTATATGGGTAAAAATTTCAATCCGGTATATCTTTATTCGCCATGAGAAAATATTACATTTTATAACGTCGTATTAAGTATCAATATATTGTTGATAAACGTTAAAAAATTCATTCAATTCGGTTCACTGGTTTCCGAGATATGACAGTTCAAAATTTAGTTGTCTAAATAATAGTGTTTTACCCGAACGCTTCTTACTTCGCGAAAATTTCATCAATCGAGCCCAAATGTGTACCAATGAAGCACATATAATAGGTTAACAAACAGTCAAAATTTATGATTTTTTTATGCAGTTTATGAAAAACTAATGCATGTTGATTTTTTTTGTGGGAGAAAAAAAGTTGCCTATCCCAAACATTTTGGCCATCCCCTGTATGCAGGAATAAAGATGGAATATTCCTAAATAATGGACGCAGTGGTTAAAAGGTTCTACAGATGAGTGATGAAAAAAGACGGGATTCTCCTGATGGACAGACGTGAGGTGATCGAAAGGTGGAAGCAGTACTTCGATGAGCACTAGAACGGTGAGAAGAGCTCAGACATCGAGGTCCAAGTAGATAGCAAATTAATCTTGTAGAGGTGTTTAGAGACATGAGATGACTTTTAAACACCTAAACTGTTTTGCCGCATATCGGTAAAGTATCTAAAAAAACTGTCTTGTTGTGCCATCTCTTCACTGAGTCGAACCATCTCTCTCACATCTTCTTCTTCTTCTTCTTCTTCTTCTTTATGGCACTACGTCCCCACTGGGACTTGGCCTGCCTCGCTTCAACTTAGTGTTCTTTGAGCACTTCCACAGTTATTAATTGAAGGGCTTTCTTTGCCTGCCATTGCATGAATTTGTACATTGTGAGGCAAGCACAATGACACACTATGCCCAGGGAGTCGAGAAAAGTTTCCCGACTGGAACGGGAATCGAACCCGCCGTCTCCGGATTGGCAATCCATAGCCTTAACCACTAGGCTAACTGGAGACCCATCTCTCTCACATATGATGTACAAATTGCTATATGCGTACCAAATTTACCAGATACAAAGGTACGTATTTGCGCCGATATTTCTCAACTAAAGAACTTTCAACCAATCTCGAAAAAAGAACTTTTAGATCTACAGCCCAATACTATACCATTACACTAAATGTTTGTCTCGAGCATTTAGTGCAGCTCAAGCTTCTGAATAAGTGTCATTTGTTGTGTTATTTTCTTCAGAACCTCTCTATAAATTACGTAGGTCGGCTCCAGAGGCACGTTCTCCTCCATTTGGGAAATTTGTGCCATTAAGATACCGGGGGATTCAATTCTCGAAAAATAGGGGGAGGGGGTATGAGATGCCCAAAATGAGTCTGCGTAGTTTATGGATAGCACCTTACGTGCTTAAGGCGAAACTGGAAGCATTTCCTCATTTTTTCAGTAAAGTAAAAGTAATAACAATAATCTTTCTCATAATAAGGACTGTATCGGAAATTGACTATAAACGTTCACAATTGCCTAAAAAATAATCTGTTCGAAATCAACTTAACTTTATTTTTGGAGATACTATAAAAATCTTTTAAATAAAGAATGGCAGTTCTGATTTTCAAAAAATAATCATTCAACTTGGACTTTTATCTCAAAGATTGCACATATGTTCTTAAAATTTTGGACACCTCTTAAAAATTTGAAATTGCGAAAACTGTGGGAAAATATTTTATTTTTTGTGCAAATATATTCTTTTCCAGAATGCTCATGATATAGGAAAATTAATTTTATCAAAAAAAATCCCTCCGAAGTTTAGGGCATTTCTTAAAATCAAAAAAGGCCATTTTTCGAGGAACTCTTTTTATGCGTCTTCAAAGAACGTTTACGCAAATAAAAAATACATAAAGTTGAATATGTATTTGCATTTTTTTCGATTGGGTATGTATTTAAATCTATTGAAGAGGTAGTTTTACCAAAGAATGGAATTTCATAACCTCTGAAGATATTTGAAACAGAGCGTCAAAGTTCAACAAAAAAGTAGCTGTTTTTTGGGATAGACCATATTGTGAATGTTGGAGGTTTTTATATCCAAAATAAGAATTTTAAAAGTCGGTATTGAGTGATATGTTATGTGTACATAACTGCTAGTAATAATCATTATTTTCCAGATTTTTCCCCGTACAAATTATTTTCGCTACAAATGATTGAAACGTTAAAAAAATTTAAAAAATGCAGTTTGTACAGATTGTTAGTTTGTGTGGTATACTCATAGAACCATATTCTCAATAACACTAAACATATTCCAAATTTCTTCAAGCTGTTTTAAACTTAACTATATTGTGAAGATTTCACAGAAGAGCCGGAATGAAAAGACCAACAGTGCTTCGAGATAGAGCATTTTGAACGTTTATAGTTAATTTCCGATACAGTCCTTAATGTTTCGAAATTGATGAGATTTCACGTAAATTAAAAAAAAACAAAGTCAGTTCCACCTTTTTACGCTTATAACTAAGAAAATCCAATGTGACAGCGCTCATAATATGAACATATTCTACTGTTACACACAGTTTACAGCTTACATTTTTAAGGGGGTCGCCACCCGTAAAGTTTGGGAACCAATGCTGTAACCACCAAGGAATTTATCAAGAATTTGTTCCAGGTATTACTACATATATTTCTCCAGCATTCCGTTCAAAGATTTCTCCAGAAGTTCATCCAGAAACTACTGTAGAAACTCCTCCACGAAGTCCTCCAAAAATTCCTCCCAAGTTACAATCTGGAATTCTTCCAGAAAATAGTTTATGCTGAAATTCTTCCTAGAACTCCATAACATTTTGTATAAATATGGCTCCATGAATTCATCTAAAGTTTTGTCTAAGAAATATTGCTCGCGCTTAGTATCATACAGGCGTATACTGCCGTTCTATGCCCAACTGTCCCATGTTATATGGGAATCCCATATAACATGGGACAACTATGCGTAGAACGGCAGTATATCCAATCTTCGAATTCTCTTCGAATTATGCTGGAAAATACGATCAAATTTCGGATAGCACCATGGTGTAGTCCGATAAAGGATTGCTACGACTGGTATCAAGAACAACAAAAATAATAAAAAAAAATATTTGGAGGTCAAGTTATTACTGAATGAGAAAATCGATTATATGATACGACCGTATGATACTAAGCGCGAGATTTGAATGAAACGTTCTGATGCTACTCCAGAGATTCTTTCAGGAATTCTTTCAGAAATCTCTATAGAAATATATCAAGAGATCTTACACGGAATTCGTAAATACTTCCATAGATTCGAATTGCAATGTTTAGAAAAATTTACAAAGGAATCTAAAATATATTTCCTGAATGTTTGTAATATATGGGTGAATTACTGGATATTCACTGAATGTCTGTCTTGAAGCAACTCCTGCAGAGGTCATTGGAGGAAATCTTAGATGAAGTTCTGAGAGATATCCTGCTGGAATTCTTTGATGATTTTTTAATTGAATAATATCTGAAATAAGATCTGTAAAAGTATCCACATGAATACCTGGAGTAATTTTTTAAGAAAAATTTGGAGAATAACTAGATTAATCTCTGGAGAATAATTTCTGCAGAAATCTTCTAGAGTTATTGCTATAAAAATCTGAGGAATTTTCGAAGCAATTCTTGCAAAAACCTCTAAAAATTCTCGAAATTACCTCTGAGTATATTCTATGAGGCAACGAAGAAGCAATTACTGCAGGTACGCTTAAGAAGGCTTAAAAGGCTGTTTTTGAGAAAATTTTGGAGGAAATTTCTCGAGAAACTTCTGGAGTAATCTCTGTAGGAACCCTCTGGTATATCTCTGGAATAAATCTGAAGAATGTTTAAGACTATTCTCTGAATAATCATGAATAAGTTACTGTATGAGCTTCTGGAGAAATCTGGAGTATTATTCCAGTAGTTACAGGAATCTATGGAAGAGCTGCTTGAGGAGCTTCAGGACGAACTTCTTCTTACAAAAAAAATTGTTGCAACTCATAGTGGAAACTTTAAGAGAAATCCTGAAAGAATCTTTGGGAGGACTCGTGGAAGAAATGTCTGAATGCATTCTTCAGAATTGATGGAAGGATTTAAGGAACAATCTTATTATATTTTTAAGCAATCTGAAGAGGAATTTCAGAGAGTTATTCTAGAGGATTCACTGGATTCCAGAAGGGATATTTAAGGACTCCTGGAAGAGTCTCTGAACATATTTTCGAAGGAATTTCTTAAGGAATTCCTGGAATAGCTATGTGGTTCTCAGAGTTCTAGACATCGCCAGTTTTTTCACATGGCACATAGCTTGTCATAAGAAACTCATGCATTTTTTTCGAAATGTGTAATTCTTGTCGAAATCATAAACTGTAAATACAGGGGTCAAAAAATGTTGACCTATCTGTAACTTTTCGAAAAGTGCATCAAATATTCTCAAATTTTCACTGTAAGTTGATAAACTAGTTGTGTATCAGTGGTCAAAAAGAAGATCGGACTATTCTGCACGAAGTTATTAAGTTTCTAGAAAAAGGTATGATTGTCCAATAGCCAACTTTGAGCTGTTATATCTACGGATTTGATAAACCGAATGCAATGAAATTTTGACCATTTATGACTTATATAATGAGCTCTGAAAAACGTTTGACTTAACATGAAATTACTAACAAGAGAAAAAGTTAGAGAGATTTAATTTATTTTATGATTTTTAGGTGAATTGGTCTATTTTTAACTGCTTTTTTTTCTTCAAGTGGTTTTAGGAATATTCAGGAGAGTTTAAGGAGCGTATCAGAGGTTTCAAATTTCAAGGATGTTCCAGAGGATTTCTGGGGGTTAAGGGGTTATCAAGGGTGTTTCACGGCTCTTCAAGAGGTTTTAGGGGCGCTCCAAAGCTGTTCTTGGGACCTTAGGGGGTTTCAAAGGGGTCAGGGAGTTTCATGGGGTTTCAAGGTTCTTACTTGGTATTTCAGAGGCGTTCCAGGGGTGAATCTTTTAAGGACGCTTTCAACATTTAGGCTCCCGACTATCGATACAAAAGTTCTATTTTATATTGGCAAATGGAATTTATTGTTTATTTCAATGAGGAGTATAGGAAATGACTGGTTGTAGACGTTTACTGGATATTATTCTACTACCGGAAACCCAAATGAGAACAAAAATTTATGAACTTAGCGTTCAACAATTGGCGAATTACTCTAAAAGAATTCTTGAAATTCAAAAAAAACATAAATCGACAGACGCTGCTGACAAAGTCCTGCTCGGAAATGAATGATGAAAATGTTAAAGTTTTGCATTGTTGAACCAGTACATCAATCAAATAACATACTTATGCCAAACGCCATTATTCCTAACATCGTTATCCCTAATGGGGTATACTTCTTCTAATTGTGGTGTGACTTTGATATTTATGGTCGGTTTTCCAGCAGAGCTTATTTCGCTACTATTATTATTTTTTATTGAGTAATTTTGAGAATTGTGCAGTTTTTGTGTCATCATTTGTGTGTCATTTCAATCGATTTTTTAAATGGAAAATATTTATAATTTTGAAACTTAGTCGGTGCAATATGTATACGCAATACACATCAAAATAGGCCGTTTATATTGGGCAACAATTACCTTAACTCGATTTAGACTTAAGACAAGCTTTGAACATTGTTTTTCTAAGTTTGACACCCTAGCAGCATCTTGAAACTAGAACACACACCACTTCCAAGTGTCTTCACTATTTAAATTCTACATAGAAGTGTGCAGCTTCCCAAGAAAGGAAGCACCATATCGCCACACACCCTTGATTCTGTTCCTTCTTTACTTTGTGCAGTTCTTGTGCATACAAAGACGCGCGTCTGCGCATGTATTGCATCGTATGCACTGCACACTGCTGCTGCTGCTGCACATGTACCCATTGCATGTGCACTTGACCACCGCTCACCTTTCCCTATGTGTAGCGACTTCAGTAGTGCGTTCTCTACCTATCTACAATCTACATCCCGCGAAACTAGAACGGTGCTAATGGTACACATGCGTTCAAAGCACCCCAGCAAGTAAACAAAGACGACTTGGTGTGTCTCGTAGGCGAACTGGTTGGGTCAACTAGAAGTGAGTTAGATTTTCATTTCTTATGGATAAAATGTTTTTAGAACTGTTTCATGTGATTTTCTTTAGGAAACTTAGTTCAGTCAAAAAATATAGCAGTTGATAATATATTATTATTGAATCTTTATGTATGTTAATAATAACAAAACAAATACATAATTGAAAAAAAAAAAACATTATAAAATAAGCAGACTGTTCAATATAACTATGGATGTTCCTAATTTATAAGTAATTAGTTCAGCTTTTTTGTCTTTTATTTATACTCTATTACATTTACTGTTTTTACTGTTTTTCTTCTTAATTTTTAATAAGGATATTTTTATTCCTATCGTTTTCTTGCTATTTATTACTTTGTTCATTATTTTTCGCCATTTCATAGTCCATCTTTCAATTTAATAACTGTTCTTTTCTTTAAAAACGGAAATCAAGCTCCCCACATATATTTTTGCCATTAACATTAAACTGCCTGCTTGAAATAAATTGATTACCAATCAGTTACCATTGTCGCATCTCGTTTTCAAAGCCATTGCTATAAATTCACTCAGAGAAAGCATGGCCTCGTACAAAACAACACCGGCAAGGGAATTGGATGAACATCATGATGAAAAATCACCATCATCACAAAAACGGAGTGGTAACCTGATCGTTAAATCGCATACCACCATGTGGGGGGTACCGAGCATGAGCCAGGCAGTTGAGGCAATGCCCTGCTCGGTGATGATGTGGTGCTTGCTGGTACGTGGTAAGAGTGCGAAGTACGCGATGCGAAGATACTGGACCGGAATGACTTTGTATGGGATAGGTACCTAGGTATCTAGTCGGAGATCGGGTCGGCCTGGCAGGGCAAAAAACACAGAAACTAGGCATTTCCATACGGAAAGTAGGTACACCTATGCCGTGCGATAAAATATGGCTTAGATGAATAAACAAGTAAACATTGAAGTATAGCACTTCGGATCCATCCAGAGAGATGGTGATGTCGTAACTTTGGCACTTTATTGCGCAACCGGCCGCCATAGCTAAGTATGAAGGTAAGTATGGGAGGCAAGCGCAATTTTGCTAAGCCGTTTCCGAGTGGTGCTCCGTATAGGCAATTGTGAGTAGCTTTAATTCATCATTAATTAATTGTTACGGACGATGGGTAGGTAACAATGGTTAGGGAAGTGGTAAGATTGAGGATTCTTGATTAAAACCTGAACAGTACTCAGCTATTGAGAGTTCGGTGAAATGTTTCTCCCCTTATTTAAATATTCCTGAGCAGTTTGAACGACGACCGCATTGAAAAGACCGCCTAAGCTGGCGGACTTATTTTATAGTCGAACTGGCAACCTCGACACTCACCTGCAATGAAATAATTAAATAACACTAGTTAGTAAATTACATTTGGAATTGAACAAAAAGTCATGGATTATTAGAATTTTTCAGACATTTGCAACGAACAAAGTCTTTGGCCGGCGGTTTAAAGCTGTTGAACAAAGATAACGGAGAGTTACACGCGCATCATGATTTATCGCGGCACATGACTTTAGTTTTGTCAACAGCGAGCTGCGTTCAAATAAACAATTCCCTTTCCCGAGGAAGAGGATTAACCGGCAAGTGAGGCCGCTTGAAGTCATCTACTGACTGTAGTTATTTAACAAATGCATATAAATTATTGCGGTGTTCAAAACAATGATCTAAGAAGAAAATGGTTTGAATCAGCGAGTAGATCATCGGGGTTTCTCGGTTAAGCTGAACTTTCCAAAGAGAATCGTTATTGTTACCACCGGATAAAAAATCACAAGCAACATTTTTAAGACAAATAGATTCAAAGTTCTTCATAGAACAAATCAAACACACCATTACATTTACTTTAGTTTGATACGATTTGCTGCAAGGTATGGGCGATAGAAAAGCTAAGCTTTTATCCATAACGTAGGCGGGCACAGCAATAAGTACACAACTTTTCATGCAAAAATATTCGATACAATGAACGCAAAAAGTATTCGAACACATGCAGTAAGTAAAAGATAAAAGTATTATTCATTCCAAAATTAATGTTCACTATCAGCCGTAGAGGGGACTTCTTCTTCTTCTTTATGGCACGACGTCCCCACTGGGGACGATCATAGACAGGAAGATGTAGAACTCCCAAAAGAAGGTTAAAACACACCGAAACATAGGACAGTAGATGCAAAAGGCGGTTTTGCTGCTTAATAAAGACTAGATGAGCGGTAAAATTAAAACTTCGTAGGATCATGACAAACCCGAAATAAAACAATTTAGGTTCTATGACGGTTCTTGAAACGTTCCAAAGTCTAATTGGTCTTGATAATTTTGTTTGGGAATATATCTCCTTAGAAACCACCGAGCATTTTACGTCATTTACATCCAGTAATTTCCGCAGCCAGCTGCTTGGTGTTTTGTCTATCACTGTCAGTTGAATAAGGGGCACTGGTGGAAGCTAAGTAGAAGGAAACTAGCTAAATTAAAACATTTAGAATATGCAATACTTTGCAAGCCAAAGAGAATAAGATTATTATCACTCACTGTGAGTACTTATAAGAAAAGTTACCTGAGCATTTTTTTTGTTCAAAATGCAGAGCTTTCTAAAATTTTGAAGAAAAGAGTCATATTGGGAAATGCTTATTCCCCCCTCCTGAATATAATAAAATCAGAATTTTCCTAGCCTTTTTGTGCTCTTACAAACATGAAGTAATAACTCTTGTGAATATTACAATATTACAATATTACAATAAAGAGTTATCCAATATTTTTGTGCCCTCACACATGCAAATGGATTCTGTGAAATTGGAGCTTTATCCAGAGATTATTGAAGAAATCCCTCCAAGTAAATTAAAGAGTTCAGTAAAAGTTGTTCAAACTCGGAATATTTCAACAAATTCCCCCAGAAAACCCTCTTGGAGCTCTGTAACAAATCTATCGATATGAATCTACATTCGGTCGGATGGCTCTTGAGAACCATTTAAGTCGGGTTGCTATCCGACATCCTGATGACGTGACCCGCCCACCGTAGCCTTCCGATTTTCACGGTATGGACGATGGTTGGTTCTCTCAGCAGCTGATGCAGCTCGTGGTTCAATCGCCTTCTTCAAGTCCCGTCTTCCATCTGCTCTCCGCCGTAGATGGTACGCAACACCTTCCGTTCGAAAACTCCAAAGGCGCGTTGGTCCTTTGCACGTAGGGCCCATGTTTCGTGCCCATAGAGGATGACCGGTCTAATCAGCGTCTTGTAGATGGTTAACTTCGTGTTACGGCGAACTTTATTCGATCGTAGAGTTCTGCGGAGTCCAAAGTAAGCTCGATTTCCTGCCACAATGCGCCTCTGAATTTCTTTGCTGGTGTTGTTGTCGACGGTCACCAGTGAGCCTAAGTACACGAAATCTTCAACCGCCTCGAGTTTATCACCGTCGATATAAATTCGGGGTGGCGGGCGCGGTGATTCCTCCCTGGAGCCCTTTGCCATCACATACTTTGTCTTCGACACTAATCCGATTCGCCTGGCTTCACTCTTTAGGCGGATGTACGTTTCCGCCATCGTCTCAAATTTACGAGCAATAATATCAATATCATCAGCGAAACCAAGCAGCTGAACGGACTTCGTGAAAATCGTTCCACTCGTGTTTATCCCCGCTCTTCATATTACACCCTCTAAAGCAATGTTGAACAGCAAGCACGAAAGACCATCACCTTGCCGTAACCCTCTGCGAGATTCGAAGGGACTCGAGAGTGTCCCTGATACTCAAACTACACACATCACTCCCCAAGCAGCACCTGCAACATCATGCAGATTGTGGCTTTATTTGCTTTGGTCTAAATGAGTTGCACTAGAAGCACACGAAACTTCCATCTTGTCAGTTGAGTTGCATTTAAACTCCGAAATCCGTAAAGTTGCAGCTTTGTTTCATAGAAATCACAAATTACCACGTGTTTGACATCGATCTGTGGAGGCGGAGCTTACATATTGCTCGCAAGTGATAATACAGTCAGCTTACATCAAATGTGTTATGTAACATGCATGAAACATCTAACTCTGGTTTGTTTGTTCAGATTAGGTTCCATATGCGTTACAGAAAACTTGAGCGACTTTTCATTTTGACAGTTCTCTAACTTGTGACAAAGAAGGTGCAATAAAGTAACAAGTCTCGCGTTTAGTATCATACAGGCGTATCTACAATGATCGATTACTCTTCATCGATTTTCTCTTCGGATTATTCCGGAAAATACGACCAATATTCGGATGATCTCTCGGCTTATTTCGATGAAGGATGACTAGGACTAGCATCTAAAACAACAAAAACAACCAAAAATGGTTTGCAGGCCAAGTTATTAGCCGAAGAGAAAATCGATGAAGAGAAATCGATCATTGTAGACACGCCCGTATGATACTGAACGCGAGAAGCAACTTCAGTAGCTTTTATGGTGTGTTGAGCATCGATTCTATCACAGAGCTTTTGGTGTAGTATGTAAGGTGAGTAGATAATACTCCTGGTGTCCATGGTTCGAGTCTGGACAAAATCTTTTCCCAACTTTTTTATCATTCCTCCTCGTTTATGTTGCATAAGAATTCAGAATCTGCGCTTTTTGGGTTTCAAAGAAGAAGCAATTGTGTTCTGTCCTTCATAATACGGACAGTGAATAAATTGCACTAAGGTTGCTGTTACTGGATTAGCAACAAGTCGTGTTGCTTGGGTCGATCCATCGTCGCCTTGATCAATCGTATCAGTTTATCCGGGAATCCGTGTTCATGCTCACTATCTACTCTTCCGAAATTTCACAAAAGATTATTTTAGGAAATCTTGCTTCAGTAATTACTTAAGAATTTCCTTCAGAAATCTTTTAGTTATTACTTAAGAATCCTTTAGTCATCACTTCAGAAATTCTTTCAAAGATTCCTCCAGAAATTTATCGAAGGATTCATTTAGAACGTCATCCATAGACTCTTGTGAAATATCCCCCAGGTATGCCTTCAGAAATTTTTCCATCGATTCCCTGAGAGAGTCTTCCAGGGAAATTCCTCTGAGAATTCTTTTAGGAATTCCTTCATGGATTCGTTTGAGAAATCATAATTTCCTTTTTAGAGATTACCCAGAAGTTAATTTAAGAAATATTTTAAAAAACCTTTCTTTGATTCTTGCCGAGATTGTTGCATGGATTTCATTAGAAAATTCCCCAGAAGTTGTTTTCAAGAAGTCTTACAGCACAGACATACAAATGCAAATCGTAGAAGAAATTCGTTGGAAATATAGCCCGAAGTGTCAAAACGATTGAACTCTGTTGCAGCTGGTGGAAGAATCGCGGAAATCAAAATGCCGCATGTGTCAAGCCCATTTGAAGAGCCTTACGTCTGCTCGTCTGTGCTTTCACAGTTTCCTTGTAAAGTTCATGGATTGCTTCAGAAATTCCTCCATAGTTTGTTACAGAATTCTTTTTATTATATTTATTTATTAATTTAGTCTTTCAGGATACCATACATGTAGTCCTTTAGAAATGATTCCAGATATTTTTCGCAAGGAATTCTTTGTAAAATCTTCCACAATACTTCCAATGTTCCCTTCATAAATTCTTCAAGGGATTCCTTCAGATATTTTCACTCCTGGAATTTCTCCAAAAATATGTCCAAGGATTCGTTTTAGAAATTTTCCATGGATTCCCTCTTATATTGCTCCATGAGTTTCTTCAGAATTTACTACAAGAATTCGGTCTTAAATCTAACCGAGAAACTCTTCCATTGGTTTTTCGAGAACTTCCAGGGATTTAGGTAATCTTTTCACCAATTCTTTGAGGTAAATTTCTGTTTGTTTCTCCTGTAATCCCGCCTAGGAGTGTCTCCAGAAATTCCTCCAGAAAAATGACCATGGAATGCTCCTGGAATACTTCCAGAAAATGCTCCAAAAAATTTATCAATTTATAATCCAGGTTTTTGCCTTTCTCGTACACCAAGGTGTACCGAAAGGTTATATGTTCACTTCAAAAATAAAATCTTGATAGAACCCCTGGAGGGCCAAGTCTTATATACCAATCGACTCAGCTCGACGAGTTGAGATGATTTCTGTGTGTGTATGTATGTATGTGTGTGCGTGTTTTTTTTTTTTTTCCTTCTAAACCATAGGGGGATAATCTGCTCAACAGACACCCTAACAGAAGGTTAGGGTAGTGTAGGTCTGACAGGCCGTCTTCTACAACAAAAGTAAAATCCAGGACTACTCTCTCCTCGTACCCACTAAACCATTCCTATGGTCGCCAAACCCTACGTCTCTCCGGAACCACCAAGAAGGTATTGCTTCAGAGAGAGGCTAGTGCACATCGCACCCACAAGGTTAGCTGCGTAGCCTGCAGCAACGAACATCGATGACTCGCTTTGGAGAGTCCATCACGGTAGCATGCTGGCGCTTAGCCAGTTTCCCGAGTGGTCCTCGCCACTCCCTTTGTCCTCGGAAGGCGGGCAGGGTCAACCCCGCCCGCGCTCTACTGCTGAGCGGACATCAAGAACTGATGCCCACGTGCAACCCGATCTGACCTGCCCGTAAGGAAGGGTATCACTACCCTTCAGGCCCTATCAGATGCACCCGTAGGTTGCAGACAGCAGGATCTCCGAGTCCACGCGCCACCTCCTCTGTAGCTCCCAGACGATGTGGGTAATAGCCGTTGAAACGGCGTTCCAGCCAAACTCATCCCTACACATCCTCTGGACCAAGTTGTCCGGAGTTGTGTCCTCCCCGCATGTGGCAAGCATGCGGTCACGCATTGTGCGAAAACGCGGGCACACGAACAAAACGTGTTCCGCCGTTTCCTCTAAACCATTGCACACTGGGCATTCGGGAGAATCCGCATGCCCGAAACGGTGTAGATACTGTCGGAAGCAACCATGACCTGTAAGGACCTGTGTCAGGTGGAATGTGACTTCCCCATGGCGCCTATTAATCCAACTATCTACTCTCGGTATCAACCTATAGGTCCACCTTCCTTTGGTGGAACTGTCCCACGCGCGCTGCCATTTGACCATAGAGGCCATCCTGACAGTCCGGCGTATGCCTCTTGTGCCGCGCATTTCGAAGCACTCCATGTCCTCACTGATAAGAATGCTGATAGGCACCATACCAGTAATGACGCAGAGAGCGTCGTGTGACACGGTACGGTACGCGCTCGCAACCCTCAGGCACATAAGCCTGTAAGTACTTTCCAGCTTCCGTCGGTAGCATTTAGTACTTAGCGCGGTGCCCCACGCCGGGCCGCCATACCTAAGTATGGATGTAGCAACACTAGCCAGAAGCTTGCGCTTACTGGCGTACACCGCAGAGCTATTGGACATCATCCGGGACAGTGCCGCAATAGCTGTGGAGGCTCTTTTACAGGCATAATCGACGTGGCTACCGAAGGTAAGCTTATCGTCGATCATCACGCCCAAGTGTTTGACGGAGCGCTTTGACAGGATAGTACAGTCTCCTACACTGATCTCCGTCTGCTGCTCCGACTTCAGGTTGTTAACAACCGTCACCTCTGTCTTGTGGTGAGCCAGCTCCAGTTTCCTGGACCGCATCCACGCCTCCACAACCTTGATCGAGTGGTTGGTAGTCAACTTTACCTCCTCGATTCGTTTCACCGTAGACTTCGAGCGTAATGTCGTCGGCAAATCCGACAATCTCCACTCCCACTGGATACTCTAACCTCAACACCTCGTCGTACATGACATTCCATAACACCGGACCCAGGATGGAACCTTGCGGGACTCCTGAGGTTATGTGAAAGCACTTCCGACCCACCTCCGTGTCGTAGACTAGTACACGATTCTGAAAGTAACTTCCGAGAATCTTGTACAGGTACTCCGGTATCCCCAGACGCAAGAGCGCAGCGGCAATAGCAGACCAGCTGGCGCTATTAAACGCATTCCTTATATCCAGAGTCACTACCGCGCAAAAGCGAATTCCCCTCCTCTTAGGCTCGAGTGCTTTCTCGGCGGTTTTTGTAACCGACAAGATAGCGTCTACGGTGGACCTCCCCTTCCGGAAGCCGTACTGGTTACTCGAAAGACCAGTTTCGCCCTCGGTGAACCGCAACATTCTATTGAGGATGATCTTTTCGAGCACCTTCCCCGCCGTGTCAATCAAGCATATTGGTCTATATGCCGACGGGTCTCCGGGTGGTTTCCCCGCCTTTGGCAATAGTATCAGGCTCTGCCTCTTCCATGCTTCTGGGAAAACTCCCTCGTCCAGGCATTTCTGCATAGCAGACCTGAACATCTCGGGAGCCTCTGCAATAGCTACTTTTAAGGCCAGGTTCGGAACTCCGTCCGGACCTGGGGCCTTACCTACGCTAAGGGACTTAGCTATCCCCGCAAGTTCCACATCGGTGACCCTCTCCTCGTCGCCAGCCCCAGTCCCCGGCTGTCCTACGAAAGGAGGCCAAGGACTAGGATCATGACGCGGAAAAAGTCCTCCAATGATCCCCTCCAACATCTCTGGAGATTGCTCTGTAGGAGTCATCACACCTCTCGTCTTGGCCATAACGATCCTGTAGGCGTCACCCCACGGGTTCGTATTGGCACTCTGACAGAGACCCTCAAAGCAGGCCTTTTTGCTTGCTCTTATCTCGGTCTTAAGCGCGGCTTTTGCAGCGGCGAACACCACCCGCCGTTCGTTTCGCTCTTCCTCTGATCGTGCTCGCTGCATCCGCCGCCTAGCCCGTAGGCAGGCGCGGCGCAGGTCCGCAATCGCGTCGGTCCACCAGTAAGCCGGTGGCCTCCCATTTCTAGGGTGGACTCGCCTAGGCATGGTCGCATCACACGCACGTGAGAGCACCGCTACCAGCTCGTCGCCGTCTAAACCGATTAAGTTTCTCTCACGGCGGAGCGCCTCCCTAAATACCCCTTCGTCGAAGTATGATGTCTTCCACCTGCGAGGGCATGTGTGTGCGTGTGTGTATGTGCGTGTGTATGTGTGTATGCGTACAAAAATGTCACCTCACTTTTGGATAGTAAATATCATCCAATTTCAACGCTTTTGGTTTCAATCGACGCTGAATCTGGTACCATTGATTCCTATTGATAATGATTCGGATCGATCCAGCCGTTCCGGAGTTATGGCCATTTAGGTGTTCCGGACTGGTACCCCTGCAAGGGGCCAGACATGAAAATGCACCAAACACATACATGCGACACATCAAACTGCGACATTTACGATAACTTGATGAACGGTTAGCAAGAAAATAGTTGCAGACCATATCTGAACCGCCACTTTCGGCGGGACACCCGGAACCGGTTCCGGAACACTACGGAGCCGGTTACGGGTGTCCCGCTGAAAGTGGCCAAAAAATAATAGTTAACCAAACCCATGCATGCGACACATCTAAACGCGGCTTTTTGATAACCTAATTAACGTTTGGCAAAAAAAAAAAAAAGTCTGTGATCGGAAGTTGCCAAATATAAAAGTGAACCCAAGCAATGCATGCGACACATCCATGCGCGACTTTATTGAAAACCTTAACGGTTGGCAAAAAAATAGTTTCGAACCATATCTGAACCGGTAGTGTTCTGGAATTGGTTCCGGATGTTCCAACGGAAGTGGCTAAATATAATAGTGAACCAAACCCTTGCATGCGACACATCAAAGAGCGGCTTTTTTTTGATAACCTAATTTACGGTTGGCAAGAAAATAGTCTCATACCATATCTAAACCGGTAGTATTCCGGAACCGGCTCCTTGTGTCCCTTCGGAAATGTCCGTGAATGTAAAAGTGAACTAAACCCATGAATGCGAAACATCATATCACGGCTTTTTTAATAACCTGATGACCAGTAATCAAGGAAATGTACGACTCTAAGACTACATTAGAGATCTAATTTAACATGAAGAACAGTTGGCAAGAAATTAGTCTCAGACCATATTTGGGATTCCGGGAACCGATTTTGGGTGTCCCGACGCAAGTGGTCAAATATGAAAACCCGAACCTATGCGTGCGACACATCGAATCGAGGCTTTTTCAATAGCCCAATGAACAGTTAGTCAGCAAAAACTTCCAGGCCATATTTGGGAGAACCAGTAGTGTTCCAGAGCTGGTTACGAGTGTCCCGCTAGAAGCCGTAAAATATAGAAGGGAACCAAACCATAGTGGCTTTTTGATAATCTGATAAACGGTCTGCAAGAAAATAGTCGCAAGCCACATCTAAGACTAGTACATAATAGTGTTCCGGAATCGGTTGCGGGTGTTCCACCAGAAGTAATTGAATAGAGAAGTGAAGCAAAATCATGCATGCGACACATAAAATCGCAGCTTTTTCAATAACTTATCGAAGGGTTAGCATGAAAATAGTCTCAGATCACATTAGAAAACCACCGATAGTGATCCGAAACGGGTTCCGAGTGTCTCGCCGGAATTGGTCAAATGTCAACCCACGCATTCAACACATCAATTCGCAGCTTTCCAGGCGTTTTTAGGTAACCTGATGAACTGACAAGAAACATTCTGGGACCATATTTGAGATAATCGGTAGTGTCATGGAATGAGTTCCAGGTTTCCCGCCGGAAGTTGTCAAACGTAAAATTGAACCAAACCCATGCATGCGGCACATCAAATAGCGGAATCATGAAAGTGAACAAAATCAATGTTAGCGATGAATGAAATCGTGGATTTTTTATAGTCTGGTATACGTTGGGTACGATTAAAAGTTAAGAAATTGTGGAAGTCTCCATATATGCATGAGATCAAAATTGTAACCAAAGCGATCTCATCAAATCACACCATTTTAGATTCCTGCGAGGTAAATATATATTGGGAAAATTATAATTTGATCGCATCAACACCAAATAAAGTTTTTCCAATCCCTTTTGCGTCTAAAGTTACTGCTCATAATTTGGATGCGGCTGGTTAAGCCCTCGCTCTTCTCATTGCGATTGAAATTTGAAAGGGAAATTTCCCTTTTCTAGTCTAGTCTAGTCTAGTCTACACATACACAGCCATGCATTGAAAGAATCCTGGAAAATAATAGAATCGACTAATTCTACCATTTTTCTTGTCATTATTAATGTTTGCAGTACATTGGAAATGCATTACAAACATTAAAGCGGACAGGCCTACTGTGCAGCGTTATTGTTTTTTACAATAAAGCCATTAAGTGGGGACATCTCGTACCAACCACTCAGCTATTGAGAAAGCAAAATAAGTGAAAATCCATGGAGGTGACGATGCTAAGAAGGTTAATGTCACCCCTTGGTCCTTCGCTTCCTGGGATGGAACACACCCGAGTAGCACACATGTTCAACAAAAGTACATATAACTCCTATATGACTGAATTTGGTCATATAAGAGTTAAACACACTTTTGTAGAACATGTGTGCTACTAGGGCAGGTATTTGGTCCGTGTCCTGGCCCTTATGCCTAGGCTTAAGCGCCTTTACTCGCTCTCTGAAATGAAACAAACTGGGTGCGAGGAAAATGTTGCGTTACTAAAAATTAGTTTTCGAAGTTTATGAATGCCCCCTTAAGGGAAAAAAGAAAATGTAGTTTGAAACGGTCTCACTGACTTATATGGAAATGAAAGGAAAATTTCCCTTTTCTGCTGGTCCTTTTCCAACAGAGGCACCCAGAATACCTGCGTCAACTTTTACATGAATCATGTAACCAGGAATAATAAAATATAGCCTAAAATGTGCTGAAAAAAACTTTGTCAGAGATCGTAAATGATCTGTGATTTTGAATAAAGTTAAGGCAGTCAAGTAGTTAACTGAGAGGTCTGATATTTGTCAGCTCTGTTTTGTCGTTGAACATAATATCGGAATATTTGCCATCAATAAGTTTCCCAAATCTATGATGGCTTTGTTAAAATTGTTGCTTTTCTATATAAAGTGTTCTCAGGATTCAGGAACATTTTGGCTAAAGTCGACGGAAAGATCATGAGTACATATTCGACGAGAAAGGCATCACTTCTAGGTGGATTAATTTGTTTTTTTTTTTAATTTATAAATATTTACCAACCGCCTCCCGGGTTTTTTGAGAAATTTCTCCAAAAAATGTTCAGAAATTAATTCTTTGATTCCTTGATCTCCCTGGAACTTCTTCAGAACAACATTTCTTGTTGTTCAGAAAAACATTTCAAATAAAATGTTCAAACATAACTTTTTTTGTGATTTGGACGTACTTCCAAAAGAATCTCTTGGGGATTACTAAGGGGAATTTCTAAATAAATGCCTGAGAGAATTCCTGAAAACATGGAGTAATGAATAAGGGAATCTGATGAAATTCCAACAATAATTTCTGAAAGAGTTTGTCGAAAAATTTTCTGAATTTCCGAAGGGAAGCCCTAGATGAATTTCTGAAATAATCTCCGAACATCCGAAACAAAGTCTTCTGAAATTGCATCTTTTTAAGAAATCTTTCGAAAAATTCCTGGAGAACCTTTTGCAGTAATTGTTAGAAGATTTTTTTTTGAGAAATTTTTTGAAGATTTTTTTAAGAAATCCAAGAGAAAATCTGATAATACTCCTCGAGGGCGTAGAGGGCGAGGAAATGGAATTGCTGTGTAGTTTTCTCTAAACATAAAAGCTCTACCAGAAACTCAGAAGCTCCGATTGAAAGTAGTAAGTAGAACTTCAAATTCACGTTAGAATGTATTATGCTGCGACTGGGTTGTGATAAACACAGAATGATTATCAGGAGATCCAATCATTTTTTTTTTCATCTTCGTGGATGCCTTTGGCATTATCATTGCAGCTCTGTACAACAGAGTTCCGATCAAAAGAATAGTTCACATGTCTCCAACCTATGCATCGTTCATCATTATTCAAATTACTGTCATTTTTCTGTGATCGAAAGGGAAAATCCATTCATCAAATCACAACGGCTGGGCTGGGCGCTCCACTTTGCAAAGTATCTAATCGCATTTGAAAGTGAAATGTGATTAAATCCGCACAAAGCACCATATGGTGGTGGAGGCGCTGACGGCGATTGGCATTGTAGTTTTCTCCACGAATATGCATATGTTGTGAGGCACCAGCCAGCGGACCTAAGACTACCTCACGCAACTTCGCACACAATATGCAGCCGCAGTTTAGTCACCGCTCGCCACGCGAAATTGTGCATGGCTTTCTAGTGCAGTTGCATGCATCATCTCACTATTTCTCCCCATGGGCATGGGGACGACGACGACGACTGACTGCGGGCTGGCTGGCTGGCGGTGACGATGCTGCACCTAGTTTGCTGATGGCCGCATTTCACGACACGCCATTCGTATAATTATGTAGCGTAGAGGCACTTCCTTCCAGCATCTTCGTACCTCCCAAGCCCGATAGGTATTGTCGATATATGAATGAAGAGTATTACTTGCTGCATGGATCTGCATGTTTTGATGTGAGCTCGGAACATAATCGCAGACGATATCGGTGATGACAATCAACACCCCGTTTTAATTATGGTTATTACATTCGAGAGTTACATGGCAACAACGTAATCAGTGAAAGAAGAATAGGTGCTTGAAAGACAATGACTCCCCCATGGACTAAGTTTGACAAGATTTTGTCGGTTTCGATTTTTGTTTGTGGATTTTTATTATTTTTAAGAGATTTTCCGGCCACCTACCAAATATGGAATATAGCAACTTTTCAATCACTCTACCAGAAAAAAAAATCTGCATGGCATCGTGCCTACAGTTGCATCAGTCCATATTTTTGCACAAAGCCGGCTTTCATTGCAAACCAGATGCATTGCACCGTGATTGTACCCAGTAGGTACACGTCCCAAGTAACACAGAAAACATCATTGAAAGTGAAATTTGAAAAAGATGTTGTAGTATAGTACTATAATCGAATCTGAACACATCCTATGTTAAAATCATGTTTTAACTATGTTTGGCAAAAACAAGTCACTGAAAAATCTTATCAACCAAAACAAAAGTTAGAGTAACGTAAATTGAACGTTGATATCACTAGAGTTTTAAATCATTGTCTTTCTTCAATTCAAGACGATATGAAAAACATCAGCAGGACATAGTTATAACCTTTGGGCTGAAGCATGTTAAGAATACGTTGAGTTTACGTATTAAATACGTTGGTGTATAAGTTTATCAATTCGCTGTCTCTTTTCACTCACTTGAAGCTTTCCAACTAATCTAACACTAATATTTTATGCTTTGCGATTGTTGATTGTCTGGACTTGATATTTCGTTGTCGTCCAGGCTCCAAATTTGCCTAACGGGTATAAGAATATTATCTAAAATTCTTGGCGATTGCGAAAGTCGCTTTAGTCCTAATGGGTCGGCAGACGAAAGTCACCATTGAATTTCACCTTAGTGTCAGGCCTTATATGTCATCTTAAATCATTTTGGGTACTTACGTGGCAGCTGAAACACACTTATGAACAATAATTTTGATTACGCGAAACATTACAAATCAAAACATTCAGATTGGAGTCAGAAATTGCATTACAACTTTGTTATTGTTATACTTATGTTCAAAACAGGTATTCAAAAACAACAATCACATCGTTGTATGCTATTTGGAAAAGGATGTTGCAAAAACGTAATTATGATGTTATTTCAATGTATTTCAGTCGATTCAAGTAGTATTCGACAAACATGTTGTTGTGATGTACAACCGATGTTATTCAAACGTAATTTTAATATTCTGTTTTTTTTCCTATCAGGACTGACAGATTACAGTGCCTGCAAAAAAGTTTTATACTAATATTTGTACATATAGCCGTTTGTTCATGTACAAATTCCAATAAACAAATATTTATCTAGCGCTGTTCAAACATTCGATGAAGTGATTTTATGTCCTTATTTATATGTAACGAATACAAGCACATCTTTAGTACAATGATTAAAAATAGCATTCCAAATCTTCCAGACGGTGCTGTAAGTAGCCACCATATTGCATGTCTGAAAATTTGTTCAAATTCTCACAAAAATCAGAGAGGTGACCAAAAACTCCCTTCTTGATATCGATCTGATGGAAAGCGAATGAAAGCATGGAAGGCGAATGTGTTTATTTCACCAGAAATTTTGAATGGTACATGAAATTAAGTCATAGTGACCGAACATCGAGATGGTAAATTACAAATGTGAGGCTTGAATATTATTTTCAGCCATTACTAAATAGCACATAAACAGGTGTCACAATTATTTGCGGTCTCATTTGATAAATCGTGATTTTTCTACTGCCAACAAGTTTTTACGATGTCGCTGAGAACATATTCAATACTTAATGTTATGTTATAATAATGTATTGAAAAACATCTTTTGTAACATCATGAAGATGTTTTATAAGCCGCCATTTTTTGCGCTTTTTCGGTGATATAAGTGTACGAAAATAAGTTTTTCATAGTAAGAACAAAACATAGACGTTTGTATGGAGCATGTATTATATACATTATTATAACAAGTTGTGTTACTTGGGGTACATACTTCTGGCTGGGAAACTAATCATATGCTGTCATTGCCGTACTCAACGCTCGACTGCACGGCAAAACATGTCACATATGGTCCTTTTCGTGAGCGCAGTTGGCTAAAATATACACACACACAAAAGGTCGCGTCTAACTCTTGCCAAATGCGGTTTGTCTGCGCGTTTTATTTCGGCTTGCCGCTAGTTCCAACGATGCACAGTGATTAAAAACGGTAAATTACGGAGGAAATCCAGAGGACAAATCTTTTCTCACAACGGCAACCCTCACCTTCTTGATCCATGCACCTATGTCGATCTTGGTGCCACCTTCGGCCGCCATTTGGCTATCAAGATATTGGAAGCTTTCAACCTTCTCTACTGCTTACCCAACTACCGTGAAGCTCGAAGGGTTGACCGTGTTTACATCCAACGATTTGGTCTTGTTGACGTTAATGGAAAGACCCGAGCAGCGATCGGCAAGATCATCGAGCTTAGTGCGGTTGAGCTAGGAGAGCTACGTAATCAGCCAATTCGAAGTAATTTAGGTGCTCCATTGTAATGAGTTGCCACAGCAACCCACGATATGGTTCACGATCAATCGCACCTACCAGGATCTCGTCGATTACGATGAGGAATAGTATCCTTGCTTCACTCTAGCAATGATCCGGATGGGACCGGACAAGACACCGTTATGCAGTACTCTGCACGAAAATGCCCTATACAGTGCTTCAATGAGGCCGATGATTTTCTCAGGGATACCCTTGCGCCTGAGAGCTTCCCACATGTTTTCGTGATTGAGACGGTCGAAAGCTTTTTCGTAATTAATAAACATCAGGTAGAGAAAAACTAGGAGTTCATTGATTTGCCCCAAGATGAGGGTGACCATATGGTTCATACAGGATCGTCTCACACCGAGTCCTGCTTGCTGCCGTCGGAGAGTTACATCAATCTTCTCCTGTATCCGGTTAAGGGTGACTTTGAAGAGGACTTTGAGAACGATGCACAGCAACATGATACCCCGTCAATTATCGCATACAGTCAGGTCACTCTTTTGGGCACCTTACTAAGACGCCTTGCATCTAGTCGACAAGAAATGTCGCGGTTTCCCAGAATAATTAATGCAGCAGTTGTGCGGATACTACGGGGTCAGCTTTGAGCATCTCAGTTGATATGCGATTGACCCCCGTGCCCTGATGAATTGCATGCCACGGATGGCTGTTTCTATCTCCTGCACTGATGGAGCTTCGGTGTTGACACGGGTAATGCGTCGAACCCTTGGCGGATCATTCTGAGGTGTTGGTGGTGTGGGTGGCCGACACTTGAAAAAGGTTTCTAAATGCCCTGAGCATCAATAGATGTTCAGATGTGTCTTTCATGGGCATCGTATAATTCATCTTAGTCTCACTAAGGCGAAGTGAGACATCGTAGAGGAGACGAATGTCGGTTCGGCTGTTTGGGCTCGTTCGGAAGTTAACCATCAATGTTAACTTCTTTTCCCAATCAGCCTAGATAGCTGTGTAGTGTCGGTAGCAGTTGTCTCAATTGGCTATAAGAATAACACTACGGACCGCCTGATCCAGTGGTAAGAGTCCACTAAACAGGTGACCCCTAATTCATGGTGTTATGCGGCTTTATGCTTACCGTGCCAAGGAATGAATGATTAGGGGGGTCTAATAAAAACCTAACCACAAACGGAGCCTGTGGAGAATTAGGGCGTCCTCCACAGTATTACGCCCTTACTGTGCTAACCGGAGCAATAGTGCAGCGGACCTTGCGTTTCTCCGAGATAATCAGTTGCCCTTCTTAACTCTCAAAATTGAGGCTAAATAAGGGCGGGATTATTCAAATGTTGTAAATTAACTTACATTACCACCTATATGGGTTCGCTTAATGCGTTTTCGCCATTGGCGTTTTTCAATTGACACCGATTTGGTTTGTCGTTGATGTTTCCTTTTTGTGCTGTGATTGTGAAGTGTGTAATCCTGACTAGTTTGGGTAGTGGCTACGGCTAGGAAACCTAGGATCAATTTTCAGCGTAAAAAACGTGCGTGGCCCAAGTGGCTCTACTCCAAAAAGCTCATTTTCGTAGGGCAACTTCCGTATATGTTACCTTGTGAACCCAGTTTGCTTCTTTCATTATAAATGAAGTGTCGTGCCTCGAGCATGCTATATCTTAGAATAACGTTAACAATATTTTTCAACCTTTCCTTATGGATGCCTTCAAGCAAGCTCTTGTATTCAGCATGTTTTTGCTGATATTTGGCAGTATTGCTACGATGATTACATCATCTGAAGTAGCTCAAACATTAATTTGAGATGCTTCAGTTTGATGGATTACTTAGGTAGTCCAGTTCATGGATAACTTATTATAGAATTGCACCAACTAATCTCTGCATGAGCAGAATTTGTCAAGAGTTGATTGATTGGCATGTGTCAGATGAGGAGTCTCCATTTGACCTTCTTTGCACTTTTGAGTGTTCCATCGTAAAACTTGCGTATTCAGGCGTCCCTGCTGAACAAACTAGGGAACCTGTACTAATTGGTTGCGACCACATTTTGTGGATAACTCGCTTCCATTGCTACTCCAAGAGAGTTTCATTGTGGTTTTGTACCTACAACGCCCTCCATTGTGGTATACCATAGCTATTGCTTTGAAAGAAGCTTGCCCTCTGCGGTCTGTGCGGACTGCAAGAGATATTCCTGAATGGAACTCTGATCTGTTCAAGTTCAATATATCTTCGGATAAACCATTCTTTTGCATAGTTACGAATCTCTATAGAGCTATAGCTTCCGCTTGAGAATTATAGCTATATAATCGACTTAGCGGGTTCTAAAAAGCTCTGCTTAATTCAAATCTCCAGGAGGAAATGGGGTTTTGTCCTATTTTTCTCCAGAGGGATTTGGGTATTTCAAACATATGTTGAACTCTTGTAGTTTTCTATGGGGTATTTTCATGGCGTGAAATAACTCCACAGTTTTATCCCGAAAGGGTGCGTGCGTTGTGTAAAGATGGAATTAGTTTCAGATTTATCTGGTTACCTCGTTCTTTCTGAAATGTTTGAGACGCATTGTCGATTCACTAGTTTACAGCATTTTTGAACTCGGTAAGCTGATGATCATTTGTAGAATCATGCCCTGAGGTCGAAAACGCGAAAGAAAAAAATTACAGTAGAGCGGAATTTTTTTCGACTTTCCATACAAGGTTGATGATTTGAAATCGATTTTTGTTCTATTTTTAAGCAATGTCGCTCACTTCAAACATCTCATTCTCCGTAATGAATGCTCCGATTGAGCTGATTTTTTTACTGTAACTCGCCTACATATGATATGTCAAATAAACGTCGAGAAAGAATTTTTAAGTTGGTTTTTTCTTATCGAAAAAAAATACATTTCTTCAAAAAATTTTGGGAATTTTGCTAAAATTTAAGAAGATTGTCCCTAAAACTCGCCAATATCTTGAATTTCATCAATCTGACGCAAAACCTGTATTCAGATGATCGAATGGTATTGTATTCAGCTTTCAATTTATGGAAAAAGATTTTAAATTGGTTGAACAAAACGCAATATATTTGAATTTTAGTAAATTACATATTTTGAAAAGTTGCAAAACTCGATATTGAGCTGAAACTCAAAAACTGTTCTACTTAAAAATTTTTGAAGGCCAGATTTGAAATCAGCACTAAACTATGCTTCAAAAATTTTGGTCGTTGACAGAAGTTCACGACTTTCGTTTTATTTTGTAAACTTGTGTATCACATCTGTGATGTTCGTCTGGCTGACATTCCTTTTCATGTGAACTCACATGCCTCCCAATTTGGGATGTCCACAGTGACTCTTTTACACAAAGTTGTATATGTTTTCATGAAAGTACTCGCTCAAACGTAGGTTTTACTTGGGTGATTTCTTGAATATTGAGGATGCCGTGCCTTTCAATGTCACATTGAAAGTCGCGTGACGTCACAAGCTACTTCCAATGAGCTACAGGCTCTCTTTACGCTTATGCGTTTTACAGTGTCCTTTTCAGGGCACTGATTAAACCCATTGTGGTATGGGCTATTAGCTCTCGTTGCGATTATGCGTTCATTTCCTTTTCTAGGGTACCCCTTCCTATTTCATCACCTTTCCCTCTCCTAATGGGGCACGTTCGGTGCAGTACTAGATTTGTAGTAATGAGCTGAATTTTTGTATGGTGAGAAGGTCAATTCTCCGTTTCTGCAATAAAATGGTACAAAAAGCGTGGGTATTATAATTCCTTGCCTAATTTGATGCTGTTTGAGCAAAACTTTGGATAACTAAACAACATAGTTATGTTGCCAAATCCGTGAACCGTTTTAGGTCAGCGTTATTCGGTTCTTGAGAAGAAAGTGAAGCGGTCATGTGGGCTAGGCCTGTCCAGCTTTTCAAAAATGTTCTCTGATTCTCAAGTCCACCCCCATATTTTGATTGGCATCCTAAAAGAAGTAACTGGTCAAAATTTCAGCCAAATCCATTGAAATTAAGAGGTGCATCAAATCAATTTTGTGTTTTTCGACTATTTTTGAACTTCAAAAAATCATAACTACACTAAAACATGTCAAAACTTAATTCTTTCAGCAGAAATTGAAAGCTATACTTGTTTGCTACAACTTCTCCGAACAACGTGTGCCAATAAAATTGAAGGAAACATGTGTAATTATCACATTTGTAATCAGAAAAACCTTAAGAAGTTGATTTTTTGATAGATTTCGTTCTGGAACACCCTAATATACTTAATAAGTTGGATTTTTCAAAACGGTATCATATTCTCCAATGTTATTTGGTTATTTGCTTCTTTGACACCAATGCTGAAGGAGTTGAGCAAAAATTACTAAAATTCGTGAAAGTCAAATGTGGCCTAAAAACTAGCTTTTTGGAGACAATCACGTTGTGTTCCAGAACAAAATCTATCAAAACATCAACTTTTTAAGGTTTTTCTGATTACAAATGTGATAATTACACATTTTTCCTTCAATTTTATTGGCACACGTTGTTCGGAGAAGTTGTAGCAAACAAGTATAGCTTTCAATTTCTGCCAAAAGAATTAAGTTTTGACATGTTTTAGTGTAGTTATGATTTTTTGAAGTTCAAAAATAGTCGAAAAACACAAAATTGATTTGATGCACTTCTTAATTTTAATGGATTTGGCTGAAATTTTGACCAGTTACTTCTTTTAGGATGCCAATCATAATATGGGGGTGGTCTTGAGAATCAGAGAACATTTTTGAAAAGCTGGACAGGCCTAGCCCACATGACCGCTTCACTTTCTTCTCAAGAACCGAATAACGCTGACCTAAAACGGTTCACGGATTTGGCTCCTCGTATTATCGCTCGCTCTATCGCGGCTTTGGCGTTCGTTCGCTTCTCTATTGTCCTCCAGCTGTCATCTGTGAACCACTGCTTTCTCTCGATGCGTAATGCACCCAATCCGGTGGGGATTCTGAATGGCGCTCCATTGATTTTCTACGCTTCCACCTTTCAGAATATGTATCCATGGCACGGTTCTCTAGCTCATCGACGAAGGGCCTTTTCACCGCAGCGTCTTTTTTTTCTTCTAAACCATAGGGGGAAAATCTGCTCAACAGACACCCTAACAGGAAGGTTAGGGTAGTGTGGGGTTAAGGCCGTCTTCTACAACACTAGTAAAAGCCAGGACTACTCTCTCCTCGACCCACTAAAACACATTCCTATGGTCGCCAAACCCTTCGTCTCTCCGGAACCACCAATAAGGTATTGCTTCAAAGAGGGGCTAGTGCACATCGCACCCTCAAGGTTAGCTGCGTAGCCTAGCAGCAACGAACATCGATGACTCGCTCTGGAGAGTCCATCACGGTAACATGCTGGCGCTTAGCCAGTTTCCCGGTTGCTGACAGCAGGGTCTCCACCTGCCCCGACCCTTGCCGGGGACCCCTTACCAACCGCGGGCTCGGATCCAACCCAGTATACCGACGCCACGACAGCACCGCTACCGGGACTTCCTCTCCGCGGCCACTTAATCGCTGTAAGAATCGATCTCGACCGCAGGGCACCGGTATGACCTACGAAGCCGACTTCGAACCCCTGGACCACCTCTTGAACTGCATCTGGACTAGCCATTCTCCGAGTCAACGCGCCACCTCCTCTGTAGCTCCCAGACGATATGGGTGATAGCCGGTGAAACGGCATTCCAGCTAATCTCATCCCTACACATTCTCTGGACCAAGTTGTCCGGAGTTGTGACCCTCCCGCATGTGGCAAGCATGCGGTCACGCATTGCGCAAAAACGCGGGCACACGAACAAAACGTGTTCCACCGTTTCCTCTAAACCATTGCACACTGGGCATTCGGAAGAATCCGCATGCCCGAAACGGTGTAGATACTGTCGAAAGCAACCATGACCTGAAAGGACCTGTGTCAGGTGGAATGTAACTTCCCCATGGCGACAATTAATCCAACTATCTACCCTCGGTATCCACCTATGAGTCTACTTTCCTTTGATGGAAGTGTCCCACGCGCGCTGCCATTTGACCATAGAGGCCATCCTGACAGTCCTCTTGTGCCGCGCATTTCAACCACCCACGGTGGTGCGAGGGCCGAATCGAAGACCTCTATCCCGAGCGATTGCCCGTCATCGCCTTGACCTGTGGCCAGGTCAAATTTCTGTCGACTTCCTTTATTTCCTTGTTGAGACTGCACCGCCATGAGCCCCTGGGCCTGTCTCTGGGTCTGCCTCTGCTGCGATGTCCTGCTGGGTTTCAATCTAACGCTTGTTTGCAGATTTCGTTCCCGTCTCTGCGTAGGGCGAACGTGGGAGTGGATCGCCTCAAAATTTCTGTCGCTATCGGCTTTTGATGACATCGTCGATGGAGCTCCACGTTGGGGATTCAATTGTGAGGCCACAATGTACGAATTACATACCGCAGGCATCTATTGATGAAGACCTGTAGCCGTTGAGTGTTCTCCGCTGATACACACCAAGTTTCACTGGCGTACAGCAGCACAGATTACACGTTCGAGTGCAAAATATAGATTTTGGTGCGTCGACTTAGCTGATCGTTTTTCCATACATTTCCTAAGCTCGCAAAGGCTGTCCTCACCTTCTTGATCCGTGCACCTTTGTCGATCTTGGTGCCGACATCGGCCGCCATTTGGCTACCAAGGTATTGGAAGCTTTCAACATTATCCACTGATTGCCCAGCTACCGTGAATCTGGAAGGGTTGACCGTGTTTACATCCAACGATTTGGTCTTATTGACGATGATAGTAAGACCTGCGCAGAGGAGCGATCGGCAAGATCATCGAGCTTACCATGTTTTCCAGAGCGCTGTTGAGCTAGGAGAGCAACGTAATCAGCTAGTTCGAAGTAATTTAGGTGCTCCGTGGTAATGTGGTGCAACTGCAACCCAAGATTTGGTTAGTGATCAATCACACCTACCAGGATCTCGACGATTACGACGAGGAACAGTAGCGGTGTTTGGATACATCCTTGCCTCACTCCAGCAACGACCCGGATGTGGTCGGATAAGACACCGTTTTGCAGTACTCTGCACGAAAATGTCCTGTACTGTGCTTCAATAAGGCCGATGATTTTTTCAGGGAGACCCTTGCGCCTGAGGGCTTCCCTCATGTTTTCGTGATTGAGAAGCTTTTTCGTAATCAATAAACACTGTGTTTGAGACTGTTGAGAGATTTTTGGAATTCATTGATTTGCTTCAAGATGATACGGCGCGTGACAATATGATCCACACAGGATCGTCCGGCCTGGAATCCTGCTTGCTCCCGTCGGAGAGTTGCGTCAATCTTCTTCTGTATCCGGTTAAGGGTCACTTTGCAGAGGACTTCGAGAGCGATGTACAGCAACATAATAGCCCGCCAATTATCGCATATATCAGGTCACTTATTTTGGGTACCTTTACTAAGATGCCATGCATCCAGTCGGCCGAAAATATCGCAGTTTCCTATATGTTGCAGAATAATTGATGCACCAGTTGTACGGATGCTAAGGGTCACTTTTGAGCATCTCGACTGATATGCGATCGACCCCCGGGGCCCTGCTACGGATGGCTGTTTCTATCTCCTGCACTGATGGAGCCTAGGTGTTCACACGGGTTATGTGTCAAACCCTTGGCGAATCATGCTGAGGTGTTGGTAGCGTGGCCGATACTTGAAAAATGTTTCCAAAGTGCTCGTACCAGCGTTTCAGCAAGTCGGTCAGGCCGGTCAATAGCTGTCCGGATGTGTTTTTTACGGGCATCGTAACATTCATCTTAATCCAATCAAGACGACGACGACGTGAGACATCGTAGAGGAGACGAATGTCGCCGGTATTTGCGGCTAGGGAGTCCGCCCATGCTCTTTTGTCCCGTCTACATGAGTGCTTCACTTCCTTCACGAGAGCCGAATAGCGCTGACGGGCAACGGTTCTGGCTACTCATATTTTCGATCGCTCTATCGCGGTTTTGGCGTTCCTTCGTTTCTCTATCTTCTTTTCCAAAAACCTACCTAACGTAGTTGTCGATGCCTCCACGGAGCTTGATTGCGATGCTCAATGAAATTTATTATTATTATTACTATATATTTAAGACACTTTACCACTTAAGTGGCATTCGTGTCTAAACTCAATGAAATGATTACCGCGATGTAGATATGCTTTCACATGATAAAACGAGCAATTGTTACAATACGAGTGTTTAAATTACGCGAAACATGATTCAAATGTAACTAATGCACTTCAGCTGTCAAAATTTATCTGTTTAGTGTTTGGCAATCACATAAACAGAAAAAAAGGCTGAACAGCTTTATATCGGCATTTGAAGCAACTATTTTGCTTGTATATTACTTTCACAAATGCGATTTTTAATCCGTTTGCATTAATAAGATTTTTTTATGTATAACAGCAAGGTAGCAATGTCAATAAAAAATACTTTTCAGCCTCCGCCATAATGGAAGACATCGTACCGCTTGTTTATTTCGTATAATGTAGAGTGATTTTCTGTATTACGTTTCATGTTATCAACTAAATTCTGGTCCTAAATTGTTTGTAGTTGGTAATAAAACCTGAATATAAATGTTATGGTGAAATTCCGTCCAAAGTTGTGTTCGCCTGTTTTTTTTTTGTAAATATATTGTTAAATGTTAATGATTTCCGAGGGAGCACTTGTTTTTTTCGGGTGATTCATAACACATTTCACTGTAAATTCCATAATGCCATGGAAATTAGGCACTACATGATAAATAATTTCTCACAAAACTTGGCAATCTTACAACTCCACGGAACTATTTTCTCCAAGATAAATTTATCGAAGCTAAATATAATTTATGAATTCCATGTTGTTATCATTCATGCCCACGCTAGTAAGATCAGCAGTTTTCAAGATGAAGTGTTATAAATGTCAAACTAAATTGTCAGCCGTAGTATTTGCCATCCTTCATAACCTTTTCTAGAGTGGGCCAACAAGCCTGATTCTAACCTTGATGAGGTTTCGATAGAAGCTATGAAGATGTTGTTGCCTTGAATGGAATTTTATCAGCTTAGATTTATAACAGGCTTGTAGAATGGCATAAAACATAAAATGTTACTTGGGATGTCCACACAGGCATGTATCAGAAAAGGTACATTTCGAGGGAAGTGTTTCCCCAGTTGAATCACTAAATCGCGTTCTGGAGGTGCCTGATCCAGGTACCTTGCATTTGTCACCAATGTTAGGAAGTATTCCGTCATCTTCAGGCCAGATCGAAATTCATATATTCCATGCATGAGTTCATGACGAACAAGTCGTTGGGCGCGTGGTCCCCAACTCTCTGAAGTATTGTTGAAATTTTCCGTAGTCCGCCAACAGGTATCCGAATCCTCGTGACCAGGTTCTTACTTCACTTTCCAACAGCAAAGCGCCATTTGTAGTCGTTCCACAGCTTGTAATCCAAGTTTGTCACAGTAGATGTGAAGTTCTCGCACAAATTTAACAGAATGACACTCATCGAAATTTCCGTTGAATTTTGGTTTTAGCAGACTATTCACCGCCATATTTCGGCTGAATGCTGGTATCGAAGCCCCAACTGATCCGTATCCTACACTGTTTCAGCCCGGTAAGCCCGAAACCGCCGAAATACCCGGTGTTTCCCGGCCATTCCTATATTTATTTTAACATCGCTGGCTTGGTACGCATTGCTGGCCTGATTACCGCCCGATTGCGTAGCGCTTCCAGCCAATAGGTTACGGTAATCAGCACGAGCTGGCATTGGTGGCCTCAAAAATCCTGGTTCCACGTCCTGAGGCAAAAACGGGAGTGGCATTACCGATTCCCGCAGAGTAGAATTCCTTTCGTTCCGGCAAATTTTCTTGCATGTTGTTGTATGCCCAAGGCGTTTGGAAACATTCTGATGATCCACGGGTCCCCTGTAAACCACAGACCAAGGTAGATCCAACGACGATTTTTAGGAATATAGGAACGCTACTATCCTTTCTTGGCTTTCAGGTAAACCTCCTATTGATCAATTTTGCTCCCCAATGGTCCAATATTTTCTGCGCTAGTTTATTTATACCGGGTGTTAGTTTCTTGAGTGCAAGCAAGCAAGGGTGATAGAGCACCATAAATGGTGAAAAAAAAATTGTTCTACGCATATGGTCAAATCTCAACTATTTCGTAGTTATTGAACTCCCCATGTTTTTAACTCATATTGCCTTAACTGGCTATATCTATAAAATGGTCAAACTTATCGCAGTTTTTTTACCCTTATTCGAAACATTATTGAATTTTTCATCAAATGGTATCTTTGAATGGATTGGTTCATTTTATAGTCGATCTTTCTTCTAACGAACCATCTCGCCGGAGACTCCAACTGTGATGATTTTATTTCTTTTCCATATTCTTTAAATACTTTTATGCAATTCAGTATCATAATATTCATTTTATAGGACTCATTTCGGTATCATAATGGCCAATTTTTTCGAACTGGTTCATTATGCAACTGAAATGAGTTGCATAATGAAAAATAATTGCATAATGTTCATAATGCAACTCATTTGGGTTGTATTATGAACACTATGCAACTCAAATGAGTTGTATAATGAAAAAATCATTGCATACAATTTTGTATGGAACTCGTTGCAAAACTCGATTTTTTCAGCACTCTTCGTATTTATCCAACTCGGCAAGCCTCGTTGGATAAATGTACGACTCGTGCTGAAAAAATCAACTTTTTGCAACTTGTTACATAAATAACTATTTTTACTTTAAAAATTCAACTGATTTTTATTCCACCTATTTCTTTATATAATTCAACAAAATTTCTCTCTGATACATTACTCAATCCTCCAATCGATCCTTTTTTCTCTTCCTACTCTCCTCCTCCCTCTTCGGCTCGATCACTTTAGAGGTTCTCACTACCGCGATGCGAGGTGTACTACAACCGGTCGATGAGGAAAGAGCGGTCCCCAAATCACCATGTCATCGTTGCCACAAAACTCTGCAAACAGCTCACCGTTCTCGTTTATTTCTCCGAGACCATGGTGTCCCATGATGTGCTCATAGTCCGAGTTGTCGCAGTAAACTTTCGCATTGAAGTCGCCCATCATCATTGATATCATCTTTTGGAATCTTATCCACGACAGAATTCAGTTGACTGTAAAAGTTGTCTTTGTCCTGCAATTTGACAGCATCGGTTGGCGCGTAACATTGCATTGGGTCATGGTAAGGTTTCGAACCCGTGTTCTGAATCTGGTCACAATTATCCTCTCATTAATATTGAGGGATTTGCACAAAAGTGCACGCGGCCTATCGCTTCCGAAAGGTACAGCCGCGGTTTTCACTCCCAGTTTACTTCATCCTTATGGGGAATAACATTGCGGCGTTTCCTACGGTGCGGCTGTTCCTTTCGAAAACGATAGACCGCGTGAACTTTTGTGCAAAGCCCCTTTTTGAAACATTTCAACGACCACGCGGTGTTTACGTTTCAAGAATTCTGACAATAGGTTCCTTCTTCATGAGCGCAGCGTGGGCGTGAGCGCTGAGAAGGAAACCAACTCCACGGTGGCGAGGAGCGTGTTCACCTCTCAGGCAAGAGTATAGCACAATTTGACCAGACGTCAATCTGCGTTATCCAAAGTTCGGCCAATGGACTTCGCCCAGTTCTAGGATCTCAAGTTTCATACGGCAGGCCTCATTGGCTAGCTGTGACAGGTTACCCTGCTGGGCTAGGGTTAATACATTCCAGGTTCCAATTCTTGTCTGTTGTTTCGCGCTAAAAGTCGTTGTCGTTGAATCAGTTCGTAATCTTTCATTTTCAGTTTCTGTAAATGTTTTAAGGTTTCGAGAACAGTAGATTGTTGGCCTCAGGTTCCCTGTCCACTGTGGTGGGGCTGCCACTTTAGGTACATACATACTATTATATAGCTTCCGCTAGAGGAGCATTTCATACTCAGCCGCTAAATACCAGCTCAGACGCTGTTTGAGCCACATCTCTTTGGTTTGCAGATGCTCGGTACGTACCTCCTCAATCTAGCTGAAGTCGGACAACAGTGCCCAGGCTGCACTACCAGCTAACCAAAACTCTTAGCTGGCGGTCTTTGTTATATCGATTGACCTGTGGAAGCATGAGGTAAGAGCTTTTGAGGACCAGAGCTATGTTGGACGCTCTCCTTATCGACTCAGCGTTTTGCAGCCCTTTTTTCTGAAATGTATGTTCCACCAAGTGTTCGACTTACTGATCCAAACTGTACCTTTCTTCGTAATTTTATTTCTGACCATTGTGGCATTATTGTGGGGACCACCGCACCGCGCACTCGCCCCATGGGAAACCAAACAGTGAACAGTGAACACAGCAGCTCGCAGACTTTGCATGCATGTGTCAGCTTGGGCAAAACACGCCCCCGTTTGCCCATCCGCACTCGTTTCGGTCTCAGCTCAGGCCTTTCTTCCACTTCCCTATTGGTGCAGCAGCAGGCTGACTTCAAGTACCAAACCGCAAACACTCAGCTGCAGCTCAGCGGCGCGCACAGGGAACCAACCAAAGTGCACGCCATGCCACCACGGCGACGGCGGCGGGCGACGGTGCTGACACCGAGAGCAGTAGATTTGAATTACGCCAACCAGGAAATAAAAGTGAAAATTATAATCGCTACTCGAGAGGCTCAATTTAATTTCACAAACAAAGTGCCATAAAATTCAATTTTGCTCTTCCAGACCAGTAGGTACATACACTCACTGACTGGGATGGAGTGTGGTGTAAATGTCTCCTGTGGGGGACCGACTGGCTCGCTCGCGAATGCACTCCATTTAGTTGATATGACTATTAGACGGTCGTTCGAGACAATAATGGATGCAGATGGTAATCGGTACGTCGTCACAGAAATGTTTTCATGGAAACAATGCAGTTTACTTCTGGAGGATGTGTGCGATCGACCAATTTGTAGGTATTTTTTTATTGCAGTACACCTAATTACTGACAGTGTGCAGTTTGGATTCCTCATTACATGCATGATCCAAATTTATCCAAAAAGGGGAGGGCTGAGGGGCCTATGAAATGGTGAGTTAACATCCTGGAAGGATCATCGAAAAAAGCTCTACTGCCGTCCTATGCATAATTGTCCCATGTTATATGGGAGTCCCATATAACATGGAACAACTATACGTAGAACGGCAGTCTAGTTCTCACTAGTTTCTACCGGATGACAAAGACTTCAGTTGAAAATAGTGTGCACAACTTATAGTTCACCTGGTATGCTGTTTTCCTTCTGATCTAAACCAGATTCATGAGATGCCAAGAAACTGTGACTCATACAGAATGGATGAATGTCGAGAAAATCACTGGATGTATACCTACTTACGAAAATCACCTAACGAATTTCTGGAAGAATCTTTGATAGAATTATGTGAAAGAATTCTGGGAAGAACACATGAAAGTAGCATTTCCTAAACTCGAGGAAGAATCCCTAAAAAAAATCCAGGTGATATCTCTGAAAGATTTGTTTCAGAATTCCGGAAAAATCACTTGAAGAATTCCTGGGGACTCCATGGATGAAGTCCGAGAGGAATACCTGGAAGTAAAATCTTTGAACTCCAGGAGGAATCTGTAATCTTTTTATCCAGGTGAAATCCCTAAGAGAATCTTTGCAGAATTCCGGAAGAAACTTCAGAGTGTGTTTCGGGAGGAGTCCATGGAAGAACTCAGGAAAAATCCGGTAGAAATCTCCGGAAGATTTTCGAAGGGAAATCTTTAGAAGAATTCTGGGAATCTCGAGAAGAATTTTGAAAGGAATCTGTGGAAGAGTTCTGAGAGGAATACACCTGAGACAATGTTTAAAGAAATCAAAGAAAATATTCCGGGGAGGAATCCCATTGAAGAGTTCCGTTCAAAATATCTGGAATAATTTCGAGAGGAATTTGTGAAAGAGTTCAAAGAGACTTTCCTAGAGAAAAAAATCTGGAACGAATTTTTACTAGGAAGATTTTAAAAACATATCCTTGGAAGAAATTCTTGAAAAAATCCAGAAAGGATTGCTGGAAGGATTCCATTGGGGATAACAAGAAAATTGCTAGAAGAGCACAATTTCAAAATGAATCCTTGGAAGAATTTCGAAAGGAACTTTGAAGAATTCTGAGAGAAATCCCTGGGAAAATTTCGGCCGAATATCTGGAGCAATCAGGGGAAAAATCATAAGAGATTCTCAGAAAAAAAAAGTCTTCTTCTTTTCCAAGCTTTTCTATCAGCTCGGGTTTCTTTTTTATCAGCTCGAGTGACTAGTCCATATGTCCAAAAGAATCTCCTAAGTAATCACAATTGTCAGCCGCTTCGGAAGAATCTCTAGATGAGTTTCAGGGAAACTCGGGAAAAAGTTCTTGAACAAAAACGTGAGAAATTCTGGCGAAAACCTTGGAAATAGCTGAGGAAGAATATGTGGAAAAAATCCACGAGAAATATTTAAAGGTATCCCTGGGGTAATCCTTAGAAGAATCCTGTGAAGACCCCTGAAAGAATTCCAAAACATATAAGCCATCACTCAATAATTGAAGGAGGACTCTCAAGAGACATGCCGGCAAGGGCAGTGAATTCTCGGAAAATGCTGAAAAAAAATCTCCAGAAAAATCCAGAGAGATATCTGGAAAAATACCAGAATTTTTTTGTGTAGGTCTTGAGGAAACTCATTCGACGGAATTCCTAGAAAAATATCGGTAAAAGTTGCATAAGGGATCACTGGAATGATCCTGAAATGTATGCTTGGGGAAATTTCACAAACTGGCCTTAGAGGAACCCCAGATGAAGTTCATGAAGCATTGCTGAAGGTACTCTAGGAGGATTTGCAAGGAGAATGTCGTACAGAATCCAGGTATTAATCCTGCGAAGACGCTTTCTAAAAAATCGTAGGAAAACTCTGGGCGGTCTTGTGAGCAATTTCGAGCCGAATCCTTGATGGATTGCCTAAAGCAATCCCTGGAGGGAGCCAAAGAGAGCTCGATATAATTCTGTGGAAAAACACTAGGTGGAATCTCGGGAGAAATCCCTAAGAAAATCCCAGGAGGTGAGTCGATAAGGAGAGCGTCCAATATAGCTCTGGTCCTCACAAGTTCCTACCTCATGCTTCCACGGGTCAAGCGATGACAAAGACCGCCAGCTAAGAGTTGTGTGCTTAGCTGGTAGTGCAGCCTGGGCACTGTTGTCCTTCTGACTTCAGCTAGATTGAGAAGGTACGATCCGAGTGTCTGTTCACCAAGGAGGTGCGGCTCAAACAGCGTCTGTTCTGGCATCCAGCGGCTGAGTAAGAAACGCTGCACCACGCCCAGCTAGATCCAAGGTGGTAGCCCCATCAGCGTGGTCGTCCCAGTGTTGGTTGGGACGTTAAACAGAACTGGCACGATGGCCCTCCGGCGAGACAGGAGTGTTGGCGTAGGCCCGATAAGCCACCCGTAAAAATCCCCATTGCGAATAACATAGACTCGATACAATCGGCAAATAGACTCGATACAATCGGCAAAGACCCACGCGACGAAATAAGGACTACGATTGGAAACTTGGAACATGGAATTGCAAGTCACTAGGTTTCGCAGGATGTGACAGGATAATCTACGACGAACTACATCCCCGCAACTTCGACATCGTGGCGTTGCAGGAACTTTGTTGGACTGGAGAAAAAGTGTGGAAAAGCGGGCATCGAGCGGCTACCTTCTACCAAAGCTGTGGCACCACCAATGAACTGGGAACAGGATTTATAGTGTTGGGCAAGATGCGACAACGTGTGATCGGGTGGCAGCCGATCAATGCAAGGATGTGCATGTTGAGAGTTAAGGGCCGTTTCTTCAACTACAGCATCATCAACGTCCACTGCCCACAAGAAGGGAGACCTGATGACGAGAAAGAAGCGTTCTACGCGCAGTTAGAGCAAACATACGATGGTTGCTCGCCGCGTGACGTGAAAATCGTTGTCGGCGACATGAACGCGCAGGTAGGAAGGGAGGAAATATACAGACCGGTAATCGGGCGAAACAGCCTGCACGCCGTATCGAATGATAACGGCCAGTGATGCGTAAACTTTGCAGCCTCCCGTGGTATGGTAGTCCGAAGCACCTTCTTCCCCCGCAAAGATATCCACAAAGCCACCTGGAGATCACCCGACCAACTAACAGAAAATCATATCGACCACGTTCTAATCGACGGTAAATTCTTCTCGGATATAACCAATGTCCGCACATACCGCAATGCGAATATAGATTCGGATCACTACTTAGTCGCTGTATGCATGCGCTCAAAACTTTCGACAGTTATCACCACGCGTCGAAGTCGAACGCCGCGGCTCACCAACGAGCAACTTCGCAACGTAGAAGTGGCTCAAGACTACGCGCAGCAGTTAGCAGTGGCCCTACCAACGGAAGAGCAGCTTGGCGTAGCTACACTTGAAGATGGCTGGAGGGACATCCGATCCGCCATAGGTAGTACCTCGGCTACAGCACAAGGCTTCGCGACTCCGAGTCACAGAAACGACTGGTACGACGACGAATGTGAACAGTTGAAAAACGAGAAGAATGCAGCATGGGCGAGAATGCTGCAACACCGTACGAGAGCGAATGAGGCACGTTACAAACAGGCGCGGAACAGGCAGAACTCAGTCTTCCGGATGAAGATGCGCCAGCAGGAAGAACGAGATCGCGAAGCGATGGAAGAGCTGTACCGCGCTAACGACACACGAAAGTTCTACGAGAAGCTGAACCGCTCGCGCAGAGGCTTTGTGCCACAAGCCGACATGTGCCGAGATAATCACGGGAATATTCTCACGAGCGAGCGTGAGGTGGTCGAGAGGTGGCGGCAGCATTACGATGAGCACCTCAATGGCGACATTGCAAGTACCGGAGGTGGCGTGGTAACAGATCTAGGAGTATGTGCACAGGACGAAAGACTTCCGGCCCCTGACCTTCAAGAGATTGAGGAGGAGGTTGGCCGGTTGAAAAACAACAAAGCCGCTGGAGCAGATCAACTACCAAGCGAGCTTCTAAAATACGGTGGAGAAGCACTGGTGAGAGCACTACACTGGGTCATTACCAAGATTTGGGAGGAGGAAGTATTACCGGAGGAATGGATGGAAGGTATCGTGTGTCCCATCTACAAAAAGGGTGACAAGTTGGATTGCGGGAATTACCGCGCGATCACACTACTGAGCGCTGCCTACAAGATACTCTCTCAAATTTTATGCCGCCGTCTATCACCGATTGCAAGAGAGTTCGTGGTGCAATATCAGGCTGAATTTATGGGTGAACGCGCTACAACGGACCAGATGTTCGCCATCCGCCAGGTGTTGCAGAAATGCCGCGAATACAACGTGCCCACACATAACTTGTTCGAATCATAACTTGGTCTTTCGTGCTTGCTGTTCAACATTGCTTTGGAGGGTGTAATAAGAAGAGCGGGGATAAACACGAGTGGGACGATTTTCACGAGGTCCGTTCAGCTGCTTGGTTTCGCCGATGATATTGGTATTATTGCTCGTAAATTTGAGACGATGGCGGAAACGTACATCCGACTAAAGAGTGAAGCCAGGCGAATCGGATTAGTCATTAATGTTTCGAAGACAAAGTACATGATGGCAAAGGGCTCCAGGGAGGAATCATCGCGCCCGCCACCCCGAATTCATATCGACGGTGATGAAATCGAGGCGGTTGAAGAATTCGTGTACTTAGGCTCACTGGTGACCGACGACAACGACACCAGCAGAGGAATTCAGAGGCCCATTGTGGCAGGAAATCGTGCCTACTTTGGACTCCACAGAACTCTACGATCGAATAAAGTTCGCCGTAACACGAAGTTAACCATCTACAAAACGCTGATAAGACCGGTCGTCCTCTATGGGCACGAAACATGGACCCTACGTGCAGAGGACCAAACGGAAGGTGTTGCGTACCATCTACGGCGGAGTGCAGATGGAAGACGGGACTTGGAGAAGGCGAATGAACCACGAGCTGCATCAGCTGCTGAGAGAACCAACCATCGTCCATACCGCGAAAATCGGGAGGCTACGGTGGGTGGGTCACGTCATCAGGATGTCGGATAGCAACCCGATTTAAATGGTTCTCGAGAGTCATCCAGCCGGTATAAGAAGACGTGGAGCGCAGCGAGCTAGGTGGGTCGACCAAGTGGAGGACGATCTGCGGGCCCTACGCAGAGTGCGGAACTGGAGACAAACAGCCATGGACCGAGTGGAATGGAGGCGGCTACTATGTACAGCAGAGGCCACCCCGGCCTTAGCCTGATCGGTAAGGTCTACAGGCTCTACTCTTGTTTCTCTTCACTCTATCGACATAATTCTCTCACGATTATGTCTGTTGCACCTCATAATATTACGACTATCTCTATGTGTTGCTTTTTGGGTGTCCACTGGCATACAAATGGGCCCTAATGTATTCAGAAGTTTGGGTTGCAATATCTGTTAATCTTTGGATATTTTTATACTAACGCTTGCTCGCGGAATATAACCTACGCCACTTCTAGAGCCTCAGATTGCAATTCTGATAACTTAGCAACATTCACTTGGTGATCTAGGTCATCCAAACTTTTCTGGAACTAAGACATTCAAGCTTTGCAAGCTCTATTATTGCATCTCTTTACTTTATCGATGCAATTGTTTCACGATTATTCACGAGAACTCCTCCAAGACTTCCCATGAAATCCTCCATGAGTTACCCGGGAGTTTCCAGGAAATTTCTTCAGGAGCTATTATGAAATTCTTCCTGGAGTTCCTCAGGAATTACTCCAGCAACATTTCAAACATTCCTGCAGGAGTTCCTTGGGAATTTCTCCGGGAGTTCCTTCGGAATTCATCTAGGAGTTCCCTGAGGATTCCACGAGTGTTCCACGAGGATTCCTCGGGAGTCCCCAAGGATTTCTTCAGGAATTCTTTGAAAACTACTCCAGGTAATTTTTCCAAGAGTTCCTCCAGAAATTTTTCCTGGGATTCCTCCAAGAAGTTTTCCAGGGATTCCTCTAGGAATTCCTCCAGGGAATTTCTACGGGTGATTTATCCATGAATTTTTCCAGGACGTACTTTTTCCAGGAATAACTGTTAATTCATCTAAAATTTTATCAACAGATTCCTTCAGAAATTCCTTCACGGTATCCTCCAGAAATTCTTCCAGGAATTCCGCCACAAATTCATCCCGGAATTCCTCCAGGAATTCCCACAGGGCTTCTTCCAGGAATCCTCACAGTGATTCGTCCTGAAATTCCTCAAGGGATTCTTTTTAAAATTCCTCTAGAAATTGTCCATGAATTCTTTCAGGGATGTCTCCAGAGATTCCTCCAGGATTCAACCAAGAAATCTTCTAGGGACTCCTCGTGGAATTTCTCCTGGGATTTCTCCATGAAATCCACAGAGAAAGATTTCTTTGTTGTGTTGGTGTATTTTGATCTAGTTCGCAAAAAAGTTAATTACAACATTCTGGTCGATATTCTGAAGCTACATTCATCTCAATTTAAAAGTTTCTGCTCAATCGAATTTTCAAATAAACGTCCACGGTCATATCATAATTTTAGATCATCCGATGTACCATAGTGTCACGTAGAAGGTATGCCGGGAATTGAATTCAGGCTTGGCCCAAAATAGAGAAACTGTTTTAAGGAAATTGTTCATTCAAAATATCTATTTTACAAGATATGGAAGCTAATTTATCAATAAATTATTGATACCAAATTGGCCATGAGGCTTCCCGTAACGTGGGTAGATCACCTCAGAACGGTGCGTTACGGTGTAAGATCTACCACATTGCATCAAATTTTAATCTTGCTATTCTTTGCCTAAGTGGTAGCATACCAGATTAAAATTTGATGTATTTTTGTAATGGTCATGTTTTAATTTATGTTTTGTTTTTAACTGCTAATAAACCTTTTTGTTTCAGGAGGATTCAGGTAATTTTATTGTATAATAATACCATGTTTTATAAAATAGTAACTGTTACGAGCGTGTCACTTATGCCTTATTCAGTATATATTACTTAATCCTTTATTCTCTTTTCAGTGAAGAATCTTACCACCATTCCTGGCGCACTAATCAATATTTTACAGCAAATCACCGTATACATCACCATATTAATACATGCGAACATGTTTAAATATCTGTATCGTTACCTGGAAGCGTTTGGTACGGGAGGTCCACGCTTCCATCTTTCCCCTCGATTTCAAGGTGTAGAATGTTTTCAAATATTGACTATGTCGAAATCTTTCTATCCCTTGAAATCTTCTCTGCGGTACATGCTGCGCAGTTGGCCTGGCCGTTAGACAAGAAAAATGATAGACTTGAAAAGTCTCCATTTTCCAGGATGCATTCAAGTAATGGCTGCGTTAGTGTGAGATTAGATTAGATTAGATTAGATACCAAATTGGCCATGAGGCGTCAGGCGAGGTGTAAGAAATTCTTGGTCGATGATTAGATGGACGGGAATCAGATAAAAATCCTATTTATTTTTTTTTTTGTTGCCCGATTATGATATCAGCATGAAGATCGTGAACACAAGTTCATAACTTTTATTTTATTTATATATTTATTTTATTTTTTTTAATTATAGTGTAGAAAAATAAGTTATCAAATGAAGATTGGTCAAGTCACTGGGATCTAGCATCAATTTACTATCCAACTTTGCTTCTGAACAGATTCAAACCAACTCAACCAATCATCCAAGACTACCCCACTTGAACGGGTCAATTTAATGCGATTTGTTGAAAACTGTGTTTACCCATCAGTAATCATAGTGCAATTAGATTGCGGCATCAACACCGTGTACCAGCCAGCAATGACCGCGGTTTGTATGTTTACATCTAGATCAAGGAACGGGAAGGCATACACTAATGACGCACTTCAATCTATTTCTTTCTTCTGGCCGATTACCTACTTGTGCAGCGGGCGAGAAGTTTGTTCGTAGTATGTATAGTACAGCACATTACGGCGAAATAGCGCAAATATTTTTGTTTACAATTTAATACTTGTACTAGTTGTGGCGATCATTATACCAGCAAAGCGCTTCTCGTTTGGATTTAGCCACGGTTGATAAAGCGATTCTCCCCGGCACTTTTGCGTCTTTCGCCCAGACAAAACTCTTTAACTGCATTATCTCATTGTACGACTCAGTCCGTCGGACTATGCAAAATAAGTATACATGATGCGACAAACCGAGATTGCAATTTTGAAGGCAACATCATCGTTCCAAATTCACCAATTCTAAGTGGCTTCTACACCGGGTCGGGGGTTTTGTTTCAGAAAAAAAATGCACAGATGCATATAAGGATATCAAGATAAAATGCGTCTCCAATGACAAAACTCATTAGATTTTTTTTTTTATTTGTACTAACGAGATTTTCAGCCCTATGCAGGCTAATTCATCTCGGGTCCCACGCTTTTACTTCTCTTCTGAAGGAAAAACTCACATTTTTTGAGTTTGTGGGGGGTGGGATTCGATCCCAGGTCCTCGTCGTGATAGTCACGTGCTTTAATCATCACACTAGGTCCGCTCCGCATCAGAATTAATGTTTTAAAACAAAATTTTGGTTGTGAAACTGAGAAAAACAGTTGCTATATGGTTATTTCATTGTAATATATTTTAAAATGCCCAAGTTGTTTTAAAACTATTTTTTTATCATTCAATCTTGTTGAGTAATGATAAGAAAAAGGTTGCAATTCGAAGTGGGTACAACAAAATACTAGGTAAATATGCAGCATGGTTGGGCATGCATTTTACACCGAATCCTCCCACATTTGGTCGCATCGTCTCATGTAGGTATGCAAAATAGCGTAACCAGATTTCAACGGGTCGCAGACTAACGATGCGATGGCGACAAACGATAGCTGCAGTGGAGATTTTAATGTCACTTAAGAAAACACAAGCAGCCCTGGTAGCACCAATTTTATGCGCCATGATTGACTTGAAGTATGTATATTAGATTGCACAGTTTACAATCTATAGATAGTTACACACTACACTGCATGCATGAACTGCATTTGATGTGGGTCTAGGACAATCTGCACAAGTTGTTTTCATATTAGCTATGACGATGGTAATGAATTGGTTCATCGAATCTGCATTAAAGCGGCAAATCATAAACATATCCTGGTCTTAGCTTTGCACTTAACGCTAAATGCATTTGAACATTTTCGTAACGCCGGTTAATCACTGACGGGTAATTAAACCAGCGTTTAAATCCATCTTATGGTTTTATTTATTTTTATTTTTTATTTTTTGCTCGGTTGAGTCACTGCGACCAATTTTTGGATCTTTTGTGGTAATATCCGTATTCTTAGTATTTAGTGCATGCCATATTACTCCATAGTCACTGAAAGAAAGCTTCGTTCTTGTTTTGTTATCTCAGAGGTTCAAAAAATCAAATGTGATGAATAAGAACCGATTTCAAAGGGATCCGGGAGAAAGTGCGCTGTATGAAATTTCGTAGAAATTCCTCATTATCCTTGGCGGTATTGCTAAAAAAAATCTTTGAAGAAAATCCTTCCCAGACAACCAGTAATCGTATAAGATGTTGCATAAGATGATAAAGTGGAGGCCATATGCGTGCATGCCTCCATTTAGGCGCATGTACAATGTACGCATAACGCCTCCACTTTAACATCTTATGCAACATCTTATACGATTACTGGTTGACTGGGTTATGCGATCTTTGGGGAATTCTTAATGGAATATAAGGAGTAATGCCTAAAATTAATAATAGTCCGTGTAGCTGCCGGCTAAGAATAGCACTACGGACCCCTGTTCTGGGGGTAAAAGTAAACTAAATATTTACATTTTTCACATTTATTTGTTCAACAATAGTACGCCACAATAGTCACAAGTCAACTAAACAGGGAACCCCAATCCGTGCTGATGTATGAATGTTTGAAGGTGTGAAAAACATACTCGATCGTTAACGGATCCCATAACGTGGTCAGATCGCCTTTGCAGGTTGCGTTACGGAGTAGAGTTTACCAAACCGAAACCTAGTGTCGTCATATTTTTAATTTTGGATCCATGTATATATGTACAAACTCTTCAAAGACTGGTAAGTGCTGGTATACAAGAAACATACTTGAATCCTTATTATCGGACAAATGTGCCTTTATTGGAATGATATTGCTGCTAAAACCCGGGTCCTAAGCCTCCTACTGGGTAGAGCTCAGCTGTAAAACAAGGGCGATGCTAGGTTTCCGATGCATGGCCAATTATCAGTGCTCTTGTTTTGTTTTCTAAAAAAACAAAAACTACATCAAAAGTTATACTTTATTGCCCTCTAATGGCAATGGAGTAATGCGACATGCACTACACTAAGGATACGAGTAATGCTACAATAGATCTTAAAATTGGTCGCAGTGTCAATCTCAGGGTCTTCAGTAAGCCTACTATTTATTAAGGCTATGCATCACCAATCCAGAGACGGCGGCTTCGATTTTCGTTCCGGTCGGTGAAATTTTCTCGACTCTCTGGGCATTGTGTCATTGCCTCACAATGTACAAATTCATGCAATCGCAGTCAAAGAAAGCCCTTCAAAAATAACTGCGGAAGTGCTCAAAGAACACTAAATTGAAGAGAGGCTGGCCATGTTCCAGTGGAAACGTAGATCCGTAAAGAAGGAAAAGAATAAGATAATCCAGAACAGGAATAAAAAAATGCCTGGAAGAACTTTTGAAAGACTTCCTAAAGGAATCTTCGAAGGAATTTCTTAAAGTCTTTAAAGTCTTATCATTTCTCTCATCATTCACATCTCTCCAGAAGTTGCTTCAGAGATTTTTCCTACAGGAGTTTCTCAGGGGATTAATCCAGCAAGTTTCTTCACAGAATCCTTCTAAAAATTCTTCAAAGATTCCTCTAAAATTTCAATCAAGGGTTTCTCCAGCAGTTTCTTTAAAAATCCCAGTCAACACATGGTCGCATATGATGTTGAATAGGATGCAAAAGTGAAGGCGATATACGCACACTCTACACGTGGTTAAATGGAAGCATGTACGCATATGGCCTCCACTTTAGCATCCTATTCAACATCATATAAGACTTTGTGCTAGCTGGGATTACTTCACTTCAGATATTTCATCATGGATTTTGTTTTTCCAAAGATGTCCGATTAACAAGATGGCCATGTGAGTGGGTTTTCTATACAAATCATAGGAAACATGTCCTTTTTGTGATTGTGCTGCTACGTAGGGGACCAATATAGAACTGCGGAGAACTTTTTCACAAAGCATACTAAGATTATTCGTGGGAAAAATTGACAACTGATTTGTTTTGAATCGGTCGACGTATATTTTCAGGCTCTGGGTGATCCGAGCCTTTTTCTGCAAGTTGCAAGTGCGGTTGATTTTTCGTTCAAAGAAATTCAGATTCGGATCGCTTTGGCAATGACATCGAGTTGGTGATCGCCCGAATTCATATAGTGTCCGGCGTTCGACAACAAGGCAGAACATGGTGGTCTTCAAATGGTTTAGTCCTTCCCCATCCAGAGCATCGTGGAATTTACTGCAGCGAATAAGAGCAGCTTACTCATGAGCGTAACTTCGATCAATTGCACCGTCGGACCAGTGAGACGATGGTCTCCAGCAATTTATTGAATAACATTTTGAAAAGGGAATAGGAGTAGGTGGTTAGTCGCAGCCATTAGTGTAATGGCACAATTATTAAAATGCTATCTTAATGACTTATCTCCCGACAGATTTTGAGCTTTTTGGATAGTAATTAAATAAAAAGGTTTCATATATGTTCATAACATGGATAATATGTGGCAGACAATAAATTTATAAAAGTAAACGCAATGATTCTACGTTTTTAATTGCTTTATTCGGAGTTCCACAACATCAGTACAGCGCAATTATTCTTACAAAATAGAAAGCACCCGACGGATCTGATTGCAAACTGAGCCCGACGTCTTCGAAAGTCTCGAATGAATCTTAGTTTTGCCTTCTTAAGGTGCAACTCTCTAGAATGTCCGGACAAATCGTAATCCGAATTTCCTCGGGCGTAGCAGGCACGGTGAAAAGGCACTTGATAGGCACCGATTCTGTTACAGAACCTAATTCCTCGTCACGCCTTTTTAACCGGCATCTTCACTAAGGTCATCACGACTGGATCCTCCTTGGCCTTCTTCCCAGGCTCAACGTAGCCGAAATAATCTAAAAAAAAGCTAAGGAAAAGTTATAATTGATCAAAATTAAAGGGAATTCGTACCTTACGTACCAGAGCTCTGACCCTACCAAGTGACACGCAAGTAAATAACAACTACAACAACCAAAAGCAAAGCATACTTGTACCACTATTTTAGTTCTATCTTTTCCCGCAAGCTTGATGATGGCGCTGTATTTCTGCTTCCAAGAAAATGATGAAGTTGAGGGGGTCTTTCAGAAGATCTCTCAGGAATTCAGACAGGGGCTCTTCTAGGGCAGCGTTTCTCAAACTATGGGATGTGACCAGTGAGTGACCAGTAGGATTTTTAAAAATGTTATCTGATTCTCAAGTCCACCCCCGTATTTTGATTCGCATCCTGAAAGAAGTAACTGGACAAAATTTCAGCCAAATCCATTGAAAGTAAGAGGTGCATCAAATCAATTTTGTGTTTTTCGACTATTTTCGAACTTCAAAAAATTGTTAAAACTTAATTTTTTCGACAGAAATTGAAAGTTATACTTCTTTGCTAAAAGTTCTCCGAACAACGCATGCCAATAAAATTGAAGGAAACATATGTAATTATCACATTTGTAATCAGAAAAACCTTAAAAAGTTGATTTTTTGATAGATTTTGTTCTAGAACACCCTAATATACGAAATAAGTTCGATATTTCTAAACGGCATCGTATTCTCTAATGTTTTGTGGTTATTTGCTTCTTTGACACCAGTGGGTCACGGGCCGATTTCTGGTGGGTCGCGAAAGATTGCGGAATAATATAGGGCCGTTCATAAAGAATGTAGAAACGTGGACAACTATTTTATTTATGGAGCGAAGACGTAGACTGGTCGTAATCTTTCCCTGAAAGTCCTAAATCCCTTATTAAATCGTTATTCTTAGCTTTTCTTAACACTTCTTAAACTCTACCAAAATTCAACCAGCAGAATCATTGCTATAAAGACAATTCTTCGAACGGTAGGACACCAAAATTGTAAGAACGATCTCCTTTCACTGAGCTTCTAGCCCCACGGTTCCCAACCTTGGCTCTCGCGACCCCCCAGTCTGTCGTCACTGCGCTTTTCGTAAAACAATCGAAGCATGCCTGCAAGCGATTGGGAGGTCGCGAAACGAAGGTTGGGAAGCTATGTACTATCCCATGTTCTAGCCTAAACTAAAGAAGAACATTTCAGCATAAAACGATTATCCACAAACACATACGTTAAATGTGGTGGTGACTCCCCGAACAGGGGAGTGTTTTTGGGGATTTCTCTAGGTGTTCCTTCAGAATTTCCTCCAGGGATTAATCCAGAAATTCTTTCGAGGACTCCTGCAGTATAGTAGCTCTTTCAGAATTTGCTCCAGAAGATGCTTCAGTGATTTCTCCAGGAGTTGCTTGAGAGATCTCTCCAGTAGTACCAAGATGCCACCAAGTGTTTTATCATGGATTCCTTCAGAAGTCCCCACAGCTATTGCACTAAGAGTTCCCACAGGTATTCTTTCAGAATTTCCTTCAGAGATTCTTTCAGGAAGATTCAGGGATGTCTCCGGAGATCTACCAAGAATTTCTTCAAAAGTTCCTTCAGAAATTCCTACAGGAGATCCATTAGAAAATAATCTAGGAGTTTCTTCAAGGATTCCTTCCAAAATACCCCTACAGATGTTCCTAAAGGGATTAGTAAAGGAACCTCTTTAGAGATTCCTTCAGGAGTTTCAGGGATTCATGCATATGTTTTTTTAGATTCCTCTTGAATTTCTTCTTGACTCCTCAGGAATTTCCTTCACAGTTTCTTAGGGGAGGATCCCAGGTTATCTTCAAAAGAATGTAGGGATTCCCCCAGAAGTTAAAAAATACACAGACACGTTCACTGCTTCTAATGAGCTTTTTTGCTCTTTGACAGCTGCGGCGGGACTCGAACCCACACTTCCCAGCACGATGGGAGTATAAGTTTGGCGATACTAGCCGCACGGCCACGAAGCTACACAGACAGAGAAGTTCATTCAAAGATTAGTCCAAATGTTTATTCTAAGATTCCTCCAGAAGATTCTACAGGGGATAGACAAAATGATCGGGACAGGCAAAATTTTCACTTTTCAAAAAATGTTCAATTAGCTGTAACTTTTCGAAAAGTGCATCAAATATTTTCAAATTTTTACTGTAAGTTCCTCAACTAGTTGTGTATCAGTGGACAAAATTTGGAAAAGATCGGACAATTCTTCACGAAGTTATAAAGATTTTTGAAAAAGGTAAAATTATCCGATAGCCAACTTTGAGCTGTTATATCTCCGGATTCAATGAACCGAATGCAATGAAATTTTGTCCATTTATGACTCATATAATGAGCTATGAAAAACCATTGACTTAACTTAATATTCTTAACACGGAAGAAAGTTATAACGATTAGATTACACTAGTTTACAGCATTTTTGAACTCGGTAAGCTGATGATAATTTTTGGTGTAGAATCATGCCCTGAGTTCGAAAACGCGAAGGAAAAAAATTACTGTAGAGCGGAAATTTTTTCGACTTTCCATACAAGGTTGATGATTTGAAATCGATTTTTGTTCTATTTTTAAGCAAAGTCGCTCACTTCAAACATATCATTCTCCGTAATCAATGCTCCGATTGAGCTGAAATTTTTACTGTAATTCGCCTACATATGATATGTCAAATAAACGTCGAGAAAGAATTTTTAAATTGTTTTTTTATTACTGAAAAAATACATTTCTTCAAAATTTTTTGGGAATTTCGCTAAAATTTAAGGAAATCGTCCCTAAAACACGCCAATATCTTGAATTTCATCAATCTGACGCAAAACCTGCATTCAGATGATCGAATGGTATTGTATTCAACTTTTAATTTATGGAAAAAGATTTAAAATTTGTTGAACAAAACGCAATATATTTGAATTTTAGTAAATTATATATTTTGAAATGTTGTAAAACTCGATATTGAGCTAAAACTCAAAAACTGTACTACTTAAAAATTTTTGAAGGTCGGTTTCGAAATCAGCGCTAAATTGTGCTTCAAAAATTTTGATCGTAGACAGAAGTTCACGACTTTCGTTTTATTTTGTAAACTAGTGTTATTTTTCTAAAAAAACACCAAATTATCCAAAACATCAACATCGTTTCAAAATTCAAGATGCAAATTATAGTTCAATTAGTATCCCTCTAATCAACTTATATATAAATGCGTTTTGAAGGAAAGTAACAACATAGCCGCCAATAAATTGAAAAAGTAATGGGATGCATATTAAAAATAGACCAACTTACTAAAAAATCGTGAAAAAAATAAAATCGCTACAACTTTTTCGCTTGTTTAAAATTTCAAGTTAAGTCAAATGTTTTTCAGAGTTTATATATAAGTCATGAATGGTCAAAATTTCATTGCAATCGGTTCATTGAATCCGGAGATATAACAGCTCAAAGTTGGCTATCGGATAATTTTATCTTTTTCAAAAATCTTTATAACTTCGTGAAGAATTGTCCGATCTTTTCCAAATTTTGTCCACTGATACACAACTAGTTGAAGAACATACAGTAAAAATTTGAGAATATTTGATGCACTTTTCGAAAAGTTACAGCTAGTTGAACATTTTTTGGAAAGTGAAAATTTTGCCTGTCCCGATCATTTTGTCTATCCCCTGTATATGGGATTATTTATAAAGTATACTATATTTTATGAACAGAGAGTGACCAATATGTTTAGGACAGGCAACTTTTTTTTCTCTCACAAAAAAGTTCCACATGCAATAACTTTCCATATAGTACATCAAAAATGCTCAAGTTTTATTGCTTGTCAACATACTATATGTGCATCATTGGTACAAATTTGAGCTTGATTGGTTCATCTTTCATGAAGCTATTACCATTCTCGTAAAACACTATAATTAGATAACTTATTTTTGAACTGTCATATCTTGGAAACCAGAGAACCGAATTGAATGAAATTTTGAACGCTTATTAACAATATATTATTGCTTCACAAGATGTTAAAACATAGGTTCATTTTGAACACAAAAAAAGTTATCAAAGATGAACACAGGTGGATCTTTTTCGAAAAAAAAAATATTTTTTTTACATCAATGTCATTCAATTTTAGTTTTGATACCAAAGATTTTCTACTTCTGTTCTCGAAATATATCTGATAAGACATATTAGAGTCTATTTGGGTTAATGGAAAAGTAACATTTAGTAAGTTTTGTGTACTATTGCAAATTTGGCTTATTCTCCTCTATATGGGTAAAAATGTCAAACCGTTATAACTTTATTCGTCGTGAGAAAATTTTTAATTTTATAACGCCGTATTAATAATTAATATAATGTTGGTGAACGTTCAAAATTTCATTCAATTCGGTTCACTGGATTCGGAGATATGGCAGTTCAAAAATTTGTTATCTAAAGAACAGTGTTATACCAGAACGGTTCTAATTTCACGAAAGATCAACCAATCGAACTCACATTTGTACCAATGATGCACATATAATAGGTTAGAAAACAGTCAAAATTTGAGATTTTTTGATGCCCTCTTCAAAAAGTTACAGCTTGTTGAACTTTTTTTGTGGGAGAAAAAAAGTTGCCTACCCCAAACATTTTGGCTATCCCCTGTACCTATTTCTAGAGATCGTTTCTTATAAGTTTTATCATTTTCAAATTGTTTAAGGATTGATTCCTATTTAAATGAATCGTTTCATTAATTTTATGTATCAATTCATGATATTCTGGAATTTCTCATTGATAAATTATCCGAAAAAAAAATTATTCGATAATGTTCTATGAATCCAAATGGCTTTTTTCTAGATTATTTCTACGAAATATTGAAAATTTGCCAATGGATCATGATTTGGCCATTCTTCATATATCATTCTGTGTTTTATATAAAAACGAATATGTTCCCATAGTAAATAAGTAAAGGATTAAACAAATTATATGACATTTTGTTACAAAAAAGATATATCAATCTAGTAGAAATTTCGGAATGTTGGAGAAGTTCTCTAAAGAACATTCCGAAGATTTTTGGAAGCAAACTTGAAAAGAATAATTTGGAATTTTTTGTAAGAATTTCTGAAACAATACTTGAATAAAGTATTATAGAAACATTTGGAAGAGTACCTGATATAATCCTTTATAAACAATGGTCAAATTATTGGAGGATTTTCCGTAAGAATGTTTTCAGAAATCCCCTAATAAATCTTTGGAGTAACAGAAAAACAGTTAACAGAATTCTTTGAGGAACATCCGGAAGAATACTTTGAATAGAAAGAGCAATGCCTGAAGGATTTCTTGTAAGAAATCTCGAAAGAGTGGAATTCCTAAAAGAATCTTCAGGGGCAGTGTTAAAGAATTTTTCTCCTGAAAAAATCTTGGGGTGCGTTTCCAAAAAGGTTCTTAAATAAATAACTGAAGCAATCATTTTAAAAATCTTAGGACATCTTTGGAATGATTCCCAAAAAAATACAAGACATTTTCAAATATGCATCATTAAATAAATTGCTTAAAGAATCCTTCGATAGATGACTGAAGACATTTTTCATGACAGGATGGATTCGTTGGATAAATTTCCTAAGAACTCCTTGGAGGAATGCCTGATGAAATCTCTGGAAAAATTCCGAAAAAAAACTTAAGGAAAATTTTTGTTGAGTTCTTTGGAGGAATCCTGGGGCGAATATCTGAAGGAGTCCTTGGGGGTTTTCATAAACGAATCGTCAAAGGAAATCCTAGAGAAATTTCTAGAAGAATCTCTGCTGAAATTCTTAAAAAAAACCATACAGGATTCGTAAAAATTATCAATGCAGATTTTCTTGCAGGACTTCATAGTTTTCCTTGCGTTACATTACAGAGATGCCATATATACAAATTTATCTGTATTATTCAGATTTTTGAGCATCTGTACAGATTTCGTTTTATATGAAATACAGATTTTTTAGCTAGAGGGGCTATTTCAGTTTTGTATGGGATACAGATTTTTCACCCAAATTTTGTATGAGATACAGATTTTTGAAAATAGTACACAGATTAAAAAAAATCATCTGGCATCCCTGTTTTAGTAGTGAAATGGCGTATCACGAGAGTCATAAGCATTCTGCGCAATTTTGCTGATGACTTAAACTTTCCTGGTGGTGGGGGTGGTCATTATTAAAACATGTTAAAAATGGTGTATTTTCCAAGCACAATAGCACTATTAATGGCAATATTGCGCATTCAACAGTACCATAATAAGTTCATTTGTTATACTGAGTTATTTATAAGGTTGCTGTACAAATGATCAACGTAATGTTCTATTTATTACATGTGACCTTGTTTCAGACCAATCCCATACCCATTGATTGTATCTAAATATAACAAACGTTGATGTAGCTACCCACCGTTGATACAATTCCGTTATAATATTGTGTTGATAGCTGGCAACAATGCTTAAAAAGCTTTAAGTTTTAGCTTTGAACGTCTGTGTAAAGCTCTGTAGAGATTCTCATCTAAACTGCTGATCATAATCTTAAACGTACTTACTTTAAAACCAGGTCCATCAATCTCCTTTATCAACCATGATCCATCTGGGAGGCCGACACCAGATTAGCATATAAACTTGCCCGCATTGGCTTTCTCCCCTGCAATTACATGGTCGTATCGATTTCGCATTTGTCACAGAAGCAATCTGTGCCCGAGTTCGAACAAAAGTGGAACATATTGTCGTCTATGATGGGAGGCTAAAAACCGAGACAAGCATCTCCGTTCGAGAGATTGTCTTCTCAACACGTTCGGTTAAAGTCGCCCGCCCGGAGGCGGCATCTGGTAGACTGGTTTTAAATCGATTGTGCTTTCCCCCGAAGCCTTGCTCTTGCTGCCCGTGTTAAGTGTGGCAATTATTTTAACAAGGCCGGATAGCTTCACTTTTGCTTTTTCCTCTCTGCTTATACCTGCGGTATTATTTATTGAAACAGGTAAATATGTCACCGTTTAGCTAATAATAGACAGCAATGTTCTATTTTGCATAATTTATAGGACACTCAATTTATTAGTATTTTTTTCTGCTGAGGTAGAAATGGTAAGGTAAACAGTATTGTTCGATAAAACAAAAAAATTCGAATATATAGTTACGATCAAAGTTGAAATTTGGAGTTATTGCACTTATTTTGAAAGGTGTTACATGTTTATATAACTGATTGAAAAAAGTAAAGCCCCTAATTCAATAACAAATTGTGCAATTAAGAACAAAAGAATAATGTTTTGCACGGGTATCGCTTTCCATTCCTTCATTATAATTATCGGCGTCACTAAGTAGGTCATTGTACTATGGCAAGCGCAAAATAAAAATACCAAGAATAGAATCCATACTAAAGACACACTAATTTGCCGCTGAAACCACTCAACGAACCAACAACCTAAATAGATCAACAACTGCCAAGCTCTTTACAAATATGTACATGCAACACTTTCCACCCAGAGTGATGCAAAGCTAGAACATCAAATAAATGGAAGAGTGTGCACTTCTCCCAGGCAGAAGGTGTACTTCTCTAAAAATATGTCAGGTGTGCACGTTCGCTTAAGAACTTTGGCACACAATCGCCAAAGACAAACCAAGCATCAGCGATAAATAAATACACACCCTATGGACACCCGCCAGCCAGCACAGCCAAGAAGACTGATGGCGTCTTTCGGGAGCATGTGGTGCCGCGAGCCATGTCATGACGAGCGTTGTTAATCTTCTTAACAGCTTGGTACATTTACGGATATGTAGGTGTACATCGTGTTTACCGACGTAATGCTTAGGCGAAAAGGAGCAACATTCTTGTAACACAATTGGTTTGAGGTAGGTCAAGCATATTGTGTAATATTTCGGCACAAGGCAATTTTGCGTCGGTTCTTTTTTCAGTTTCATGTGAATATTTCTGTAATTTTCCAAGCAACTACAAGCAGTAGGTACATAAATTTGTTTGCTATATTTTAACTGAACTAGAAAAACAAGTATTGAAAAAAAAACAGAAAAGAACAGTCAAGCGTTACAGCAATATATTTCTTGAGTTTTGATATTGTACCTTGAACTTTGAATTTTCTCGCATAAGGTTTCTCTAATCACAAAATTTCGATACCAAGGTATATTAGCAACAGATTCAGACAGGATCGTTCTGATTTCGCTTGATGACTTTTGTGGTAAAACTGGTTCAGCTGAATAGCCAGATTTTTTACAACCATGTGAGCACATAAACGGCAATAAATTCTGCAAAAGCAAACCAAACTAATTTCGATTGACCAGCTGCCCTCGTGAAACAGTATAATCAGACGCGCAGAGCTGGTTTACTCCTATGGCAAAGTGGGGAAAGACAAATCGTGTTTTCACTAATTGAGCTGTATGCGATATAACGGAAGTTTTAATGCTTAAGGTTTGAGCAAACTTTCAAAAAATAATACGAATTATTGATGGTTACTACGAGTTTCAGTCGGGTTACAGGGATCATTCCAAGCATTTACACGTTGAGCTTCTAAATGTCAATCAAATGTTGCTAAATACACCAAAACCTTTTTTATGCAGGTTTTTAATGTAAATTCAATTTATTCACTTTTTTCCCCCTGCATGAAAAGACGGAGAACTATATTCAGTACCGTAATCCGGGGTCAAATTGATCACTTTAAAACAACTTTTGCGGATAACATCAGTGCCTGTTCAAATATTGCCAAATAATTTTTGTAAAACCAGTACCCAGTGGATCTTCTCCATGGAACCATGTGACAGAATTTTGTTCAACAAATTTAAACTTTAAGTTAAATAACTTCAAATATCAAAATATCAATTAAGCATCGGTTGGAAAGAAAAATTTCCTTCACCGTTTAATTTTGCTCTTTTTAAACCGAATGATGCGTCAAAAATCTTACAACTTGTGAATTTAATACTTTAAGCTTAGTTTCCTGCTCCCAAGTAGAGCGCTTAAGTAAAATTGCTCCTTTTTCCGTAAGTAATTTTGACATTTGTTTAACTGACATTATTTTAACGAAATGATGCTGTAAGAAGGATGTGAAAGAAAAGGGCACCAGGTTGTTTACCATTTGGACTTGAAGAAATTTCGACGTTTCCTCAGGAAATGTTATTGAAATTGAAATGTACTTTTTCGCGCGCGTGTGGGGGAATTGATTTAATTTATAACTTTTGGGTGGGCTTCTGGGGAAAATCCAGACTACGGATTCGCACTACGGTGGGAGGAATTCTGCTGGGTCTCTGATGGTTACTTCATGGAGTTCTTGAAGAAATACTGGGACAAAGCTTCACAGGGAATTGCATGGCATTCCGTACGAAGGTTTTCTTTGAGATTTCGCAGAAAATTCTCTTGAAACTCTTCCAGGTGCTCCACCAGAAAATTCACCAGGAGTTCGCCGGGGATTGTCTTAAAATGTCTCTGAGATTTTCATTAGAAGTTCTACAAAAAATCCCACCATGAGGGATTTCTGTAGTATTTTTTTCCGGGGTTCACTCACATATTTATTCAGATTCCCGCAGAAACTCCTTCCGGGATCATTCCAAGAGTTCCTTCTAGGATTTCTACAGGAATGCATTCTAAGGTTTCTCCAATAATTCCTCCAAAGGTTCCTACTCCCCCGGACATTTCTCCAGAAATTCCTCCTGAGATTTCTCCAATAATTCCTCCAGAAATTTCTCCGGAGATTCCTGCAGGAACTCCTCCGGAGATTGCAGAGATTCCTCCAGAAGATCCTCCTATAAATCCTTCGGGAATTCCTCCGGAGGTTTCTTCGGAGATTCCTCCATAAATTCCTCCCGGAATTCTTCCGAGGATTCTTCCAGAAATTTCTCCGAGGATTCCTCCAGGAATTCCTCCCGGATTATCTCCGCCAATTTTTTCCAGGAATTCCTCTGAGGATTCCTTCAGGAATTTCTTTGGGGATTCCTCCGGATTATCTTTGCTGATTTTTCCAGGAACTTTTCCGAAGTTTCCCCCAAGTACTCCTCCGAAGATTCCTCCAGGAGTTCCTCCGGAGATCCCTCCAAAAATATTCCGGAGATTCCTCGAGAAATACCTCCTTTAATTTCTCCAATAATTCCTCTAAAGATTCCTCGAGAAATTCCTCCAGAAATTCCTCCCGGGATTCCTCCAGAAATTCCTCCCGGAATTCTTCCGGAGATTTCTCCAGGAATTCCAACGGAGATTCCTCCAGGAATTCCTTCGGAGACTCCTCCAGGAATTTCTCCGGAGATTCCTCCAGGAATTCTCCCAAAGATTCCTGCAATAATTTCTGGAGGAATCTCCGGAGAAATTCTTGGAGGAATCTCCGGAAAAATTCCTGGAGGAATCCCCGGAGCAATTCCTGGAGGAATCTCCGGAGGAATTCCTCGAGGAATCTGCGGTGGAATTCCTGGAGGAATCTCCTGTTCAATTCCTGAAGGAATCTCCTGTGCAATTCCTGGAGAAATGTCCGCAGGAATGATTGGAGGAATCTCCGGAGGAATTATTGGAGGAATCTTAGAAGGAATTTCTGGAGATTTACTCCAGAAGATCCTCTGGTGATTGCTCAAGAAATTGCTTCGGGGATTTCTCCGGTAAATTTCTCCAGGAATCCATCCGGCGATTTTCGGGAAAGTCCTGCAGGAATTCTAGAAGAATTGCACGAGAATTTCAGAGGAACTCCTGGAAAATTTCCTGACGAAGTCATGGTGGAAGTATTGGTGAACTTCTGGTGGAATTATCGTAATTTTAGATGAGTTCCTGGGAAACTTCTGGGTGAATTTCCTGGAATCTCATTGGGGAATTCCAGGGGATTTTCTGCAGGAATTCCCGGGGGATTCTTGCAGAAATTCTCGAAAATCCCCTCAATGAATTCCCGAAGAACTCCTGGAAGAATTTCTGGTGAACTCCTGGATATACTCCCTAAGGAATGAACGGGGAACTTCTGGAGGCATACCCGGGGAACTCCCGGAAGTTTTATCGGGGATTTCCTAAAGGATTCACCTGAGAATTTTATGATTTCCTGGGAAATCCCTGGAGGAATTTCCTGAACACTCCTTGAGGAATTCTCGGGGAACTCCCTGGAGGAAAGCTGGGAACTTCTGGAGGAATTTCCGGGGAACTCCTGGAGGAACTCCCGGGGAGCTCCCACGGGAATTTCCGGGAAACTCCGGGGGAATTCCTGATAATCTCCTAGAGGAAGAACTGGAGGAAAACTTCTGGATGAATTCCCGTGAACTCCTGGGGGACATTCTGGAGGAATTATCGAGGAACTCCTGATAGAACTCTTTTAGGAATTTTCGAGAACTGGCCAGCTTGTTCCTGGAATTAAGAGCTATATTCATGATGAACTCAAAAACACCATCTTTCCAAAACTCCCAGAGTCCCGAACTTTCTTTTGAAATCATTAACTTCCCTTGGACCCACAGCTTCTTTGAAGAACTTGAGGAGCTTCACCGAATTACTAGTTTTTTGTAATAGTATTTCCCACTTCCTGCAGAATCTCGAACAATACCGGGATTTTTATAAAATTATAACTTTCTCTCATGAGAATGGAATTCTTAGAATTTGCTTCCGTATTATCTTCTTTATATCTCATGGATTGACGAGGTAATTCGTTCTTAAAATATTTGGATTTTTACTGCACTAATTTTCTCTGTATAACCCCATTATTGTCCCCGAGATCGTCCCACAATTACCACCGATAGAGCGAGACAGAGCAAGAACAATGCTGCAGATTCTCGCATAATTCCTTTCTTCCAGGAAACAAACTTATTCACCAAACTGAAGGACATCCACGCTCATTGCGTTTTGCCGCAGCGGCAGAGTTGCGGATTTTTTTTTTATTACATGCCACACAGTGCTTCCGCATTCCGTTGCGCGTCAAACAGATGTTTTTTCTTGAGTTCTTCCCTTGCCAAATCTTTAACCCTGTGTACTTTAGGCTAAAGAGTCTCGAGTATACCAAAGTGGCGAATCCTGGTCGTTTTGACAGGTCTCCTGCTCGATTGGAACTATGGGGATGACAGCAAATCGGCTGTTCCAATTTTGACGTTTCTCCTCTTTGTTATTCCAGACTCGTTACTTTAGGCCTAAGGCCCCTGTGTACTAACAGCTTAATGCACACTGATGTCTTTGGTGCGAAAGAAGAAACAAAAAGAAAGAGAAATGTCACTTTTACTCACGGAATAATACATCGACATATTATTCCGTACACGGAGAAACTCAAGTACCTATATTTGAGTTTTTTTAATCCTAAAAGGGATACCTTCATGGCCTCAGTTTCGTCACCTCGCTAAGTGTGTTCCATCAAAGACGAGCTCTGAAAGGCGCCTGGGGTCCAATGGACCCCAGGTATCCCTTTTAGGGTTAAACTTACTTTTGAGTTCTTTTTTGTCTCCTCTCTCATCCACTCCTTTGTTGTTGTCGGAGAGCGAAGAGCAAACCAACCCAACTTTGACAGTTCGGTGCGGGAAGCCAAAATTGAGTAAACAGCATTGAACTCAAATTTGAATATTTTGAACTAGCAGTTGGGTGAAAACAAACTTAGCCGGTAGGTACTTTGCCGCACGGGATCAAATGTAAAAAACCCACTTCAACATCGCTTTCACGAACTCAAATATGGGTTCCCGCAGGCAACCCCGAAGTTGGGTGAAATAAACTCATATTTGGGTACTTTGTTTTCTCCGTGTACGGAAAATTAACAACATGACTGACAGCATCGCATGCCAGTCCCATCTGTTGGCAAATATTTTTGACTGCGATTAACTTATCAACTGCGAACGCTAAAGTAATTTTGATTGCAAAAGTTTTACTTGGCCATTACTTGTCCTATCCTTTTATACAGTACTTTCAAGAAGGAAACTAGCCATTAAATGCAAAATTAAATTTCGAAATTTGCCCTTAAACGCCTAAAGGTAGGCAATTTCATTTGAAATAAGTGATTTCTATTACAATAAATGACTATTTCTTCATAAAATGAACTTTTTACAACAATTTCATGTTCTGATTAGCTGCAAAACATCCCAACCAAGGCTCCACAAAAATGTTAAAGCAGAGAATTCACGGGAAGTCCTATTAGCAATTGATTGTTTAGTAGCAATGATTTCAGCTTAATGAGAAATACATTGCAAATTCCTTGGAAAAATAAGGCAAAACTAACTTTTTTCTAAAATAATAAAATTTGACACTCATCTTTAGACATCTACGAATCAGATGACGTAAAAAGTTTCAGATCATTACGACGCTTAAGAGTTACTAGTATGGAATTACAATGTAGTACCCGAGTTCTCAATTTCACCCCGCTGATCAATTTGACCCCGGTTTACGGTACCAGCATTGTATAAAAGAAAATTAGACGGTTACTTAAGCAACATCGCTGGGAAGCGGTGACAAAAGAGAACAAAAGAAGGAAGATCTAAGTTTATTGAACTTACATGGACACTTCAAGAGGTTTCAGGAATGTTCCGGGAGGATTCAACGGACATTCAGGGCGTTCATTAATTTTGGGGGTTTCAGGAGCTTCAGGCTTCCAGGAGCTCAAGAAAGATTCCAGGAAGTTTGCGTGCTATTTCAAGGGGCTCATGGTCGTTCTGATAGATTCAGTGGGTTTTAAGGGTGTTTTGGGGGAGTTTCAGAGGCATTTGAGGGATCAGAGGATTTTAATGGTGTGTCAAGGGAATCCCAGGGACATTGTATAAGTTTTCATCGGGTTTCAGTGAGTCTCGGGGGGATTCATGCGTGTTTCATGAGGATTTTGTGAGGATTTAATGTGTTTCTTGGGATTTCAGGGGTTTTAAATAGGTTTTAGTATAGTTTTTTTTATGATCTTTATTAGTATCTCAATCAATTTTTACATTTTTCAACTTAATCTAGGTGTTCTGTGTATTATAACACATTATCATCCTAATTTGGTAAAATAAATTTAAGCTATTCTCAATATTAATTAATAACATATTACATTTCATTTGCTGTAGCAGTTAATATTTTTTGCCGGCTTTATTTTTCACCTGCGTGTCAGAAATACATTTTTTTAACTTATCCTAACCCTAACCTAACTAAAACTAATTATACAAAGAACTAATCGTAGCAATAGAAGACTGCAACGATTTTTGACGAAAGTTTGCAATGATTTAGTTGACATCTGTTCCAATGTTTCAATATTAGAAATTTGTTTCAATATTTGAATTTGATGTACGATGCGAACTCGGGTTTTAGTATAGTGTTTTATAGCTTTCAAGGGGTTTAAGTAGCGTTTTAGGAAGCCCCAGGGATTAGGTCAGAAGACCAGCTCCTGAGGCACGATATCCTCCATTTGGGACAGACGACAATGGCGTTTCAGATGGTTTCAGGGATACTTCATGGGCTCCAACAAGATTCAGACACCCAGAGGCGTTCCGCCTTCCGCAAACCGTCAACGGAGAAATTGGCGAATGGTTGAGTTTTCCAGATTTGTTCACTTCATTGATCCATTGAAAAACAGATTTGCCCGATGTTGAAAGGTTTCCTAGGCACGAATCAGAGGCTTCGGAAATAATACGTGCCCTTTATGGGAGAATATCTGCGGTAGGGTAACATGCGGAGAATCGACCACCACCAAGCGGTGTTTTCTATCTTATCATTCGGTGCTCAAGGAGGCTAGCACCATCACCAAGGTACGTGTGGTGTTTACCGCATCCAGAAAACGGCTTCAAGATTATTGTTGGACGATGTGTTGCTGGTAGGATCCGTAATTCAACAGGATCTTCGCTCCATTCCCGAATAAAAAATACAGTAGAAGAACCGAACGTTGTATTGTAACAGTACTATTTAGAATAAATATGGTACAATAGACACAACTGTAAAAATAAAAATACAAAAACAATAAAATGTAATGTAGACACCATACAGTAAATTGTAAATACCTAAGATTTTTACAATATACTATACGGGTTGTTAAGTATCGTAACAATATAAAAAAATATGTTTCTCCATATATATTTTTTAGCAAAACCATACATTATGTTGTAAATAAATTGTTCTAAATACTGATACGTGGGTTTTAATATACCGTACATTGCATGGTACACGTATGGTTTCAAACAATAAAATGTATCGTAAATATATTGTTTTTAATTGTAATTTCACTACTGGTTCTACATTTAAATATTTTTTTTGGAATGGTTCTCTTTTGTTATGTTGTATTGTTTTACAATACATAAATCATATAATGTTAATCTTATGCTTACTAGCATTATAAGAATGCGCTTTAGGAATTCTCCAGAGCGTTTTGAATAACCCTTCAAATATTGGATCGCCCACGTCTAAGTCTGAGTAGTCTCTGATTGCATTAACCGTTGAAGCTTAGGCTCCCATGCCCCACCTGCCAGATAACCGGGTTTTGCAAACTAAGCATTATTTGTGGCAACACTTTGAGCGGCATGATGGAACTATGCCGAGCGCGCTAAGTATTATTAGACCACTAATGTAGTTCCATGAAGTGGGTGACGAGTAGGCCGTCCCTTATTTTGCAAAAATTGGAAATGTTATAAGTTCGTTAGTGGAAAATGATCGTTTTAGCTAAGAAATGATCGTGTCAAAATTTGAAGTCCGTATCTCAAGGCTAAGTGGTCCCTCAAGGGGCCTAAAATTGTCAAAAATTGTATGGGACCAAAAAAACATGAAATTTTTTTCGACTGAAAAATACGCTATTCTACTAAAACCGGTGATTTTAAGATCCCAAAGATTTGCGATATCTCTACTCGTTTTTGAGTTTTTGAACAAAATATGGTAAATTTCCTTGGGAATCTAAAAAAATGGTCAAAAATGCTGATTTTTCAATTGTTTTTTTTTGTCAATATCTTGGAAACGAGTAGAGATATCGCAAATCTAAGCACATTTTTGGCCCTTTAGAGTCCTAAAATCACCGGTTTTAGTAGAATAGTGTATTTTTTAGTCGAAAAAAATTTCATGTTTTTTTGATCCCATACAATTTTTGACAACTTTAGGCCCCTTGAGGGACCACTTAGCCTTGAGATACGGACTTCAAATTTTGACACGATCATTTTTTAGCTAAAACAATCATTTTCCACTAACGAACTTATAACATTTCTAAATTTTGCAAAATAAGGGACGGCCTAGTGACGAGGTACATAAGTATCATTACAGCGTGCTTAACCGTTATTGCAATATTGAGGCTCCAGTTTGACTAAAGTTTGAAATACAAGGGGAAATACATAACAACTCATGAGAAAACTGTCAAGTTCGATTCAAGTATGAGTTAGGTTAAAAGGCGAACCCACAGACGAACCTATATTAGAAGTTTTTTCAGTGTTCAGTCCAGTCCATATGTTAAAGATGGCTCTACGTCAAAGATAAAATTCGTCAATCGTATTTCTCTCATCGCACTCTACATACCTAGCCCGCCATATCTCTTGGACCTGCAGTTCTTAAGACATCTGGTTTACTACTTATTTAAACATTTTATTGACTTTAAATTGATGTTTCAACTTATACACTTTTTTCTTTCTTTTCCTTTGCATCATAAAAGTCACAAACATCAACAAAACAAAGCGCGGAAAAAATCTAAAACTGAATAAATAACACTAGTTTACAAAATAAAACGAAAGTCATGAGCTTCTGCCAACGACTAAAGTTTTTTTAAGTACAATTTTGTGCTGATTTCGAAACCGCGCTTCTAAAAATTTTGAGTAGAGCAGCTCAATATCGAGTTTTACCAATTTTTTAAATATGGAATTTACTAAAATTCAAATATCTTGCGTTTTGTTCAACCAATTTTAAATATTTTTCCATAAATTGAAAGCTGAATATAATACCAATCGATCATCTGATTGCAGGTTTCGCGTCAGATTGATGAAATTCAAGATATTGGCGAGTTTTTGGAACGACCTCCTTAAATTTTAGCAAAATTTCCAAAAATATATGAAGAAATGTATTTTTTCAATAAAAAAAATAATCTAAAAATTCTTTCTCAACGTTTTTTTTTTTTTGACGTATCATATGCAGGCGAGTTACAGTAAAAAAAATCAGCTCAATCGGAGCATTGATTACGGAGAATGAGATGTGTGAAGTGAGCGACTTTGCTTAAAAATTGAACAAAAATCGATTTCAAATCGATTTCAAATTTCCATCAACCTTGTATGGAAAGTCGAAAAAAATTTTGCTCTACTGTAATTTTTTTTTTGTTCACGTTTACGAACTCAGGGCATGATTCTACACCAAAAATGATCATCAGCTTACCGAGTTCAAAAAATGCTGTTAACTAGTGTAATTAAAAATGCACGGAAAATAATGTTTCGGAAAAGTGAATGGTTCAAACGTAAGAAAAACAGTATATATTATATTGTTACATAAAAATCGTATGTAAATGTATAGTAGCTACAATGTGCAAAGCTTTTAACGAACCAATTCATTACAATATACATTATTGTAGCTGGTACACTGTATGGTGCAGGAATGGTTTTCATCAAACACCCTACACACCAAAATTTTTGAAATGCTTCCAGCACGCCAAAAATCAGCAAAAGAAATTGCTGAATTTCAGCAACATTTTTGCTGAATTTCAGCATAACTTTGCTGATCAACTGTCAAAATTGCTGGATGGTTCAGCAAGTTGAAAAATAATTGCGGATACTCAGTAATTTGTGTTGCTGAATGCAATCAGCACGCCAAAAATCAGCAAAGTTTGCTGATTACCAGCAAAAATATTTTGCAGTGTATGGTTAGTTTTTATCCGGGTTACCCTTCGCTGCTGTGCTAAGCAGAAGATCACGTTGGTGGCTGATGTGTAAAAAATGTTCCGGCAGATATTCATCCTGTCGGAGAATAGGCCATTCCAATCGATTCTCTGGCGATCATTTACGGTGGAGGAGATACATACACATAGTTGTGTATGAGTTGAACACGGTTACCTATGGAGCCAAATCGGCTCCCTTCTTGGCTACTCGTTTTTTTTTTTTTTTTGCAGCAATTTCTGGAGGAAAATCAGGAAGAGTTTCTGGAGGAATCCGTGGAAAAATAAAAAAATCCTGGAAGAATTTCTGACAGAATTTATCAAGGAAATTCTGGAGAAATTCCTGGATCATTTTCTGGTGAAATTCTTGGAGGAATCCCTGTAGAAATTCCTGGGGTAATTTCTGGAGGAATACCTCGAGGAGAACCTAGAAAAATCGCCGGATGAAATCCTGGAGGTATGTCTGCATGAATTTCTGGAGGAATCCCAGGAAGAATTCCAGTAGCAGGTAAAACTTCTGGAAGAACTCCTGGGGACCTCCTAGAGGAATTCTTGGAGGAGTCCCTGCAGCAATTCCTGGATGAATATCTGGAAAAAATCCTGGGGGAATCGCTTAAACAATTCCTGGAGGAATCTCTGCAAGAATCCAAAGGAGAAACCCCGGAAGATTGCATGAATAAATTCCTGGAAGAAAGCCTAGGAAAGTTCCTCGTGGAATTTTTGGTGGAATCTCTGAAGCAATTTCTGGAGAAGTCTTTGGAGAATTTCCTGAGGGAATTGCTCAAGGAATCCCTGAAAAAATTCCTGTTGAAATCTTGAAATGTCTGGATAAATCCTTGGAGAAATCCCTTGATATCTTTGGAGGAGTTCCTAAATAATTTCCTGTATGAATCTTTGGAAAAATCTTCGAAGGAATTCCTGGAGGATTTTTTCGAAGAATCCCTGCAGGAATTATCAGATGAATCCCTGAAAGAGTTCCTTGAGAAAGTTCTGAAAAAAATTCTGGGGGAATCTCTTGAGGAGTTCTTGGAGGTATACCAGGAATAATTCGTTAATAAATTGCAGATGGAATTCTTGAAGAAATCCTGAAGGAATCTTTAGAAGAGTTTGAGGAGGAATTCCTTGAGGGATCTCTGTAGAAGTTTCTGATGAAATCCCTAGACATAAGGGACAGAACAGAACAGAAGGGATCCCGGAATCAATTTCAAATGGAATTTCTAAGGGAATCCCTAAACAGTTCCTGGAAGAAGTGCTATATTAATTCCTGAAGATTTTTTTAATTAATACAAGGAGGAATTCCTGAAGATTTAAAAAAAAAATCCCTCAGTTGTAACTGAAAGAATAACGGAAGGAATTCCCGAGTAAAACCCTGGAGAAATTCTTGGAAGAATCTTAGAGGAATACCTGGAGGAATTCCTGGAGGAATCTCTGGAAGAATCCCTGGAGGATATCCTAGAGGAATGCCTGCAGTGATTTCCGGAGGAATATCTAAAGAAACTCCTGGGGGAATCTCTAGAAGAGTTCCTGGAGGAATTTCTGGAGGAATCTCTAGAGGCATTTCTGGAGGAGTTGTGTCGCAAATGTAATTCTTGAAGAAATCCTTAGGATTCCAAGAAGTTCCTGAAGGAATCCTTGCAGGAGTTCCAGAAGAATCCCCAGGAGGATTCCCAGAAGCAATTCGAAGAGGCATTCCTAAGGAAATCCCTACACAGTTCCAGGAGGAAGTACTGAATTAATTCCTGGAGGAGTTCCTGAAAGAATTCCAGAAGTGAAACATTCACTCCTGGAGAAGTCCCTTGAGGAATTCCTGAAAGCACCTTTGGAGAAGTTCCTGCAGAAATATTCGTGAATTGTGTGCTACTACATTCTAGATCAGCATACATGGTACTACAAAGTCCTTCTTTTTCCCTACTAGAACCGGTTCCGGTATATCTGGGGTCTCCAGTTAGCCTAGTGGTTAAGGCTATGGATCGCCCATCCGGAGATGGCGGGTTCGATTCCCGTTTCGGTCGGGAAAATTTTCTCGATTCCCTGGGCATAGTGTATCATTGTACTTGCCTCACAATATACAAATTCATGCAATGGCAGGCAAAGAAAGCCCTTCAATTAATAACTGTGGAGGTGCTCAAAGAACACTAAGTTGAAGCGAGGCAGGCCATGTCCCAGTGAGGACGTCGAGCCATTAAGAAGAAGAAGAAGAATATCTGGAAAATTTTGCATGTTGTTTTTGAATAAACATGAATAAACGTCACAAATTTTATCCATTCAACTAAGCTTCTTATTTGGTAAAATTCTATGAAGCTTGTTTTTATTCTTATCTGCTTAACAGCTCTTTTGTTCACTAGGGCACTACACGAGAGCGATAACAACAGCTGAATTTACAGTTCTTTCTACTATATCGAGGCCGGATCGATATATTGTGCTGCTTTCACTCTTCTACACTGCCCATGGTAGAATGATGAGCTCGAGGGTGTTGATGTGTGACTGCTATTACTTTACCAGCCCGATTGAGGATCCATTAAAGAGTAGCCATTTCGCCGATATCCAATTTTGCAGGTCCGTTGGAGTTAGAGAGCTCAGAAGAGGGTCAAGTGCCAGCTGCTCTCGGCGGAAAGAGCAACTAACGCAGTGCTGAGGCTGGGATCGCCCATGACCATCCGCTTATGAAGCGAACATGTGACCACTGCGCCACGGGTCCCGGCAATGAAGCTTGTTATTTGGTAAAATTCTGTAAGCCACAAACTTTCATGATTTTAAATTAGTTCCAAGTCAAGTTCTCTTAAAAACCATGATATAATCTAGAATCGGTTCAATGTCATCCTACATGAAAAATGTGTTGTTTATTTCTGAAAAATGTCCTTTAATGTCAACCTATATTATTGTAGACTTTAAATTGATAGCGCAGTCTGTGTTGATAGCTTCTTTGTTGCAATATTCCAGCTTCCAAAATTTGAACTCTAACGTGAAAATATGTAAATACCATTTGAATAGACTAAAACAAATCATAAAAGAAATTCCCAAACGAACGTACATTGGGCACCAGTACATGTCGCAAAATTCAAAATTGAAAACAGTCGAACAAAAAGCAATATGTCTATATCTTCTTCCCTCCAGGGATGCAGCTGTTGCATTGGCACACGTATCGATAACTGAAACAGATAACGTACCATATGGTATACTATCTACAGATTAGACATTCTCCAATAGAGAGACATTTCACGTCGAAACCCAAAGGACACATTAATGCAATGACACGTCCCAGCAACGGAAATTCAGGAAACGAGTCGTGATCCCAAGCAGGGGACAAAATAAGGAAGCCACTTTTGACCTAATTTCTCATGCTGGATTTTCCACCCCATGCACTCATTCCCTGTGAGCCTTATCTAGGTCACTTCCAATGCATCCACCATGGTGCACCTGGTTGAGCATGGCAACGACGGCGACGACGACGACGGCGTAGACACGCGAAAAAGGAAGAAAGTGGTTGCAAGTGCACTTCATGTTGATGCTCTTTGTTCTAGTTTGATAGGACAGTCGCATGGCATGATGCTCGTCAGTGATGGTATTGGTAATGCTAGGATACTAAAACATAGCAACAATCGTCAGTGGTGTCTGTAGTATTGCACAATTTATACATACACACAGTGTGACACCAATACATCCCAATCGTTGCAGAAAATTGCAAGGATGCGCCATATCGAACCAGCAGGAGAGGGGTTTCTTTGTTTGCCTGTACCCTTGGACTGTCTGGTTTTGACGGCAACACAGCTCGACAGTGATGACAGGCGAGGACAGTCTCCTAACACATCCTGCCAGGACAAACGCCAGACGATATGCACGAGTCGAGCTGGGCTTCCGATCCTGGAAAGCTGATGCCAACCCTTTCCTCCCATTATTGCATGCGAAGCTTCGTTGAGCAATAGCATGGCAACAAGTCTGTGAGTTCAGTGATGCTGGTAAATACCCATCCCAAATGTTTACTGCCCTTAACGACATAGTGGATGCAAACGCCAGTTTTAAAATCATCAAATTTTCACTTACATTTCGGCAATGATTGCATTCATAATTTAGAAAGACTGCAAAAACATGTTTCTATAACACGTGTTGTTGTGATAAAATATTCCAATGAGGTAGTTTTTTAAAGCATCTTTTACTATGTACCTACCTATTTTAAAAAAGATTCACTCTTTTTTTTCAGCACGAGCTTTATGACCTCAGGGTATTCGTTTAGTCAAAATTTATACCAATAAAAACAGTTTTTTGAACTGAAACGCTTACGTCAATAATGCAATGATTAACAATTCACTTGCTTATGATTGCTGGAACGCTGCTATTCCATGACCGTTCGTCTGTCTGCAAGTTTATGCAGTCTGCTACCGTGGTAACGGTGCATATCCGGATTACTTATTTATGGTAGATAATGTCCTCCACGCGAATCATTCAATTTTCTCGGTTGGAAAAACACTCAATACCTACAGCAGCGACAGAAAAGAAAGATAAGGCGAGATGTGAATATTTGGATGGAATTCACAAAAAACAGTCCACACATTTATCTATTTCGCACAGGTCAGGGCCATTTAAAAAAAAACAGGAGCAACATTTGAAGGCGGTCTAACAGATCTTTCTAACAAAATGCTCCTTAAAGATAAAAGCGATTAGACTACTGCTGATTACACAGCGCAACATTTTTTTGTCTCGCTTAAAACTATCAAATTTGATTATGTAAAACAAAATATTTTGCATGAGTCGTTAATTTAGACGTTAATTGACCAATTAACCTTTTGATTGCTTAAAAAAAATATTTCTTTGCTTAATGGCTTGCTGTCAAAAAAGCCCAAAATTGCATATTTTGCCCTATAAATTGAGGTATAGCTCAAAATTGTGACGTGTTAGAGCAAATCTGAGCCCGGATTCAGATTCAGCGGCCCAAAATCCTTCGGAGACACATAAGTTTGCTCTTGAGACAGACAAAAAGTAATTTTTTGTTACGCTGTGTTATGGTACATATTAACCTATTATCTACCACGCTCCTTCTTCTGTTTCCATTGTAGCAGCAGTTAGATGGAGTCCCATGGTATTTCATTACAATCGAAAGCGGGTCAACAAAATCAACTAAATATTTTAAGGCAAGATATTTTAAATCATTTTTAAAGAGAAATTACGCATATGCATAGTACAATCAGATGAAGTTTCAAGGTTGAAAAAAATAGTATATGTATTTTATTAGCAATTTTCGATGAAAAATGTCCAAAAAAGTACTGCTGGTAATTTAAACAATATATTTCATAAACCAGTACCCTTCAAAAATGCCTACACTTAGCGAAAAAAACTAACGAAATTCATCAAAATACCTTATATTTTTTGCCTTTCTCGTACACTAAGTGTACTGGAAAGGCTATATGTTCACTCCAAAAATGACTTTTTGATAGAAGGCCCGGAGGGTCAAATCACATATACCAATCGACTCAGCTCGACGAATTGAGGTGATGTCTGTGTGTGTGTATGTGTGTGTGTATGTGTGTGCGTGTGTGTGTGTGTCTGTATGTGTGTGTAGAAAGAAACTCACATCACTTTTTGGCAGTAAACCTCATCCGATTTCAATGACCGATGGTTCATTCGACGCGGAATCTGGTCCCATTGTTTCCTATTGAAAATGGTTCGGATCGGTTCAGCCGTTCCGGAGATATGGCCATTTAGGTGTTCCGGAGCGGTACCCCAGGAAGGGACCAGATATGAAAATGCATCAAACCTATGCATGCGACACATCAAACCACGGCATTTTCGATAACCAGATGAGCGGTAAGCAGGAAAATAGTCTCAGACCATATCTGAACCGGTAGTGTTCCCGAACCGGTTCTGGGCGTCCCGCTGGAAGTGGCCAATTATACAATTGTACCAAACCCATGCAAGCGACACATCAAACCACGGCATTTTCGATTACCTGATGGATAATGAGCAGGAAAATCATCTCAGACCATTTCTGAACCGGTAGTGTTCCGGAACCGGTTCTAGTCGTCGCGCTGGATGTGGCCAAATATACAAGTGAACCAAACCCATGCATGCGACACATCAAACCACGCATTTTCGATAACCTGATGAGCGGTAAGCAGGAAAATAGTCTCAGACCATATCTGAACCGGTAGTGTTCCGAAACCGGTTCTAGGCGTCCCGCTGGAAGTGGCCAAATATACAATTGAACCAAACCCATACATGCGACACATCAAACCACGGCATTTTCGATGACCTGATGGACAACCCAAGTAACAATTCAAAATCATTAATAAGCATGTCAGTTGATTAAATGTGGTACAAAGGCGCCGACAGTTGTACAAGAGTTTATGTTGAACAAAATGGCGAATAAATGTTTCATGCAGTGGAAACTGCACGTTAGTTAAACATATTTCTGCTTATTGAATAACCAATGGTATAAAAGTTTAAAAACAGTTGCTTAAGTATTGCCATCATCTGTCCAATAGTGCTCTAATAATGATAGAATACAAGCTGCTTCCAACGTATTAGATGCCGTTATTCCACATCAGATCTTCAGTGGAACAAGTAGCCTATTTGAAGCTTAACAACTTTTGCTTGATCATTTTATTCAACTACACTGATATAGCTTAACAACAAGATATTACCATGTTTCTTTAATACAAATGTTATACTTTTATTCAAGCAATGTTGATTAGCAGTGGTACTGTGTCACTTAATAATCGTTGTTCGCCATGCCCCTTTTTGTAAACACGATTGCTGATTAGGAGCCTAAAAAGAGCAACCGCGGCTACAAGCTTGAAGACCAAAAAAACTTCATGCAGCAGCTCTAAATATCACACTCTTCACACTTTTAAAAACATTCTGACTCACCTTTTACACTACGCTCCAACGACAGCAGCATCGGCAACAAAAACACCAGAAAATGCAACTGCAGTGGATCCTGGGCGGCTCCTCTCTTTGGTATTGACGAGGTAGATTACCCACCAAGGTGGCACCGGTCAAACCGGGCTCAGCTTCCTAATGTTCATATTTCCAGCTGATTGGAGATATACACAATCGTTGCACATTTTCCTCTCGACACAAAACAGGACCGGTGAAAATAAAACAAATAAGTTCACTTGTTTGGGCGTTTAAATTAAAAAAAGTTCGAAGAGTCACCAATCTTACAACACAACACCGTGAATTACTGACACGTTGTAAACAAACAAACTAATTAGCATGCATGCCTTATGATTAAACGTTGCGGTTACAATTATCCAAACATTGATCAACTTCAATGTTTATGAATGCAATTAGTTGAATAAAATATGTAAGCAATGTTTAAGCAGCATATGTACGGTAATGTATTCGACTTAGGAATTGAATATTTATATACTGCTTTAAATCTGCCGATTCATGTAATTCGGTTTGAAGCAGAGCGGATGCAGACGAGTGTGAACCCAAAGATCCAGAGTTCGAGTCTTTCCATTGATGTGATTTGTCTCATAAAATGTAATAAAATAAAGATGTTGGGGGTACATAATCAGAGAGAGCTATTCTACACAAATGCAGAAATGTTGGAAGTTAAATCATTTTCTCATTTTATTGTTACATGATGTAACATGATGTTGAAGAAACGTTTAAGAATCGTTTTTGTAGCAATTATAAAATCATATCTATAAATAGAAATAAATTTCGTAAGTTTTATCACGGCTCCAGCATGTTTTGATTGTATTATGGTGGAATAAATATCGAAGAAAGCTTGTTATTATGCGCTATGCTGCTAGTGCACAATAACGGTTTCTAAAACCATTCTTAAATTATTAAACAAATAGCGTCATACAACATTGTTTAATAAACGTTGAAGTAAAGTTTATGATGTTTGTGTAAATTGCTGATGGTTCTAACGTTGAACAAGCGTTTCACAACCGATGTACGATCATTGGATAAACTTTCATTTCATCGTGCTTATAGAACGGTTGACGTTGAATAAATTCTCATTTTTGGGCGAACAAGAGTTGAAGAACAGTTTCATTTTAAAATTATTCAAATATAATACGACTTTCAGTTTAATAACGTTGCTTTGAGAAACATTTCTTAAAGCAAAAATTGTTTCTTGGGAATGAACAGGAAAACCATCTCAGACCATTCTGAACTAGTAGTGTTCCGGAACCCGTTCCGAAGTTCCCGCCGAAGTGGTTAATTCTGAAAGAGAAACAAACCCGTACATGCGTCACATCAAATAGCGGCTTTTTAGATTACCCAATGAACGGCCAGCAAGTGTTTCGGAATCGGTTTTGAGTGACGGTGACCGGAAGAGGCCAAATGTAAAAGTAAACCAAATCCAGGCATGTGACACATCAAATCATGGCTTTTGCGATAACCTGATGAACAGTTAGCTAGAAAACAGCCTTACGTCACACTAAAGACAACTGGTAGTGTTCCGGAATTGGTTCCGAGAGTCCCGTCGAAATTGTCAAACCCTGCATGTGACACCTTCAATTTTCAGCGTTTTTGGTTAACCGATGAGCAGTTAACAAGACTATAATGTTAGACCATATTTGGTTCAGCCGGTAGTTACCCGGAATCAGATCCGGGTAGTAAAATGTAAAATTTAACCAAACCCATAGATGCGGTACATCAAATCACGACCAGTCTTGTACACATTCGACACTTTTTACTACCCTCATTTCGTTGCCGCAGTCGGGTGTCAGTCGGCTTTGTTACATTCGTGCGCTATCGTTACCTCTTACCTACACACAACATGAGCAGTAGAACGAAGATCAATAAACATAAGAAAGGGTCAAATCAATGTCATCTGACACGATGACATGTGTCTAATTCTAGCTTTACGCATAGATTTTCAGAAAATTCCGATTATTAATGTTAATATTAGTTTATTATTGCATGTTGCATTGAATACGACACACAGATGGGCAACATAGCTCTCATTATGGAAGAAGACAGGAATAACAAAAGCCGAACCGTCTCCCGAAGCCGCTATCGCGGTGAAGTGCATTCGTTTGACATTTTTGTTTCGAACAGTAGTTTGATTGCTTGTGTTGCGAATGTTGGAGACAAAGGAGGCCGAATATCGACGAAAAGGTTCAAATGACTGTGATCTCTAACAAGACTGATCACGACTTATCGACAACCTGATGGAAAAATAAGGTCAGACCACATTAGATTCCCGGTAGTGTTGCGGGTTCAGCTGTGGCTTCGAAAGTGGTTAGAAGTAAAAGTGAAGCAAACCCATTCATGCGATATATCAAATCGCAGTGATTAGGTAAAGGTGAATAAATAGCATTAAAATATTATCAGACCATAATTGGGACAACCGGTAGTGTCATGGTCCATGACTCATGGAATCAGATCCGGCTATCCCAACGGAAATTACCAAATATAAAAATGAACCAAACCCATACATACGACACATCAGATCGCAGATTTTTTGATAATCTAATGAACGGTTAGCAAGAAAATAGCCTCAGATCACATTAGACTAGTCGTTGTGTAGCAGAACCAACGTTCATGTGAAAAATTAAATCGTGGCTTTGTTTAATGGCCTGATAAACATTAGGTATGAACAACAGTGACGAATAGGTCTAAGTTCTCATATATGAGAACAAAATATAGACAAAACTAAAGCGATCTCATCAAATCGTACCATTTCAGATTCCTAAGGTGTAAATTTATAGCAGGATGGGTCAACGTTGAATGGAAAAATAAGTATTTGATCACGTCAACAGAAGATGGTGTCTGTTTTAAGGAATTTTGAGCCCTAAAACTATGTAAAATAAGTGTATTTAGTATGGGAAATATGTTCGGAGTCCACCAGAGTATCCAAGATAGCGGTCCAAAGTCCAAGATAATGGCCCAGTATTCAAGTTAGTGCCTATTTTATAGGATTTTTAATTCTTGAATTATGGGCATATTTTGTATGAAAATATGTCCAGAATTCAAAATTTGTAATCAGAAAACCCAAGCTGTGCGCTGTTTCACAAGGTCTGCAATATGACTATAGTTTGAATGGGGAAGAATGCCGGTCTTCGTCCAAAACTGGTAACCAGAAAATCATAAACGACATGCCAAAATTCAATACGGCGACTATTTTGTGTAATTTTAGGTGCAGAGTCCAAAAATGAATACCAGAACATCCAAGATGGTGTCTCAATGTTCAAGATAACGGTTAGTTTAGTTGGGGTAGATATCCGGAGTCATAAAATGATGACCGGAAAATCTAAAATGACGTTTCAAAATTTGCGGCTTCATGACACTTGTTTGGTTTGAGTTTTGGATCGTTGTCTTATATTTTCTGAATATTGGATGTTATGCTAATATAAAATGTATCCATATTGAGTAGATTTAGCAAGCAGTTTTCATTTTGTATTTATGTCAATGTCATCAACATGTCGCTCGAGTTTTGTTGAAAGGATATTTTAAAGCACGAGAAAGGCACCATCACCGCTAGGTGGATTAATTAGGGTTTTTGCTATAAGTAAAACTTATGGATGCTATGAGAATACCTTATGAAAATTGATCGTGCTTGCTATGACAAATTCCAGTTAGAGTTATGAACAGAACAAAAAAAATTATCCACACGGCTACCGACGTTTAAGAATACCGTGTTGCTAAACATAAATAAAAGCCAAGCTGTGAGACGATTCTGCGTCATAGAGCGACCTTCTGAAATTCATCCGAATCATTACGAATTATTTAAAGGCCGTTTTATAATATGGGCCTTATGAAAATCTTAAGGTTATTTGGCTGAATGTAGAGGTCCACAGACACATACAAAAATATTGAAAAATCAGAACTTGAAAAAATATTACGGAAAATAGATTTCTATGAGAATTTTCATGAAAAAGGGTTATTTTTTTTAAATCGCCCTGATGGAACCTCTAAATGATTTTTTTTAGAAAATCGAAATGTTCCACAAAAATGTTTCAAATATGCATATCTTTCGGAACATCGATTTTTTTTTGGACAACTAACTGTCATTTTTGTTTTTTCCGTGCATAATTCAAGTGTGGTTGAAAAATATCCAGAGAACGTTTAGATTCACTCATTTCTGATGCTGCCCATTGAATTGAAATTCTCTCAAACTCCATTTTCTAAAAAAATAGTACATTTGTATCAAAAGTCAGCAACCCAAATGTTGGACACTTCATTAAGCTAGCTCATCCTTATGTTGGACGATTCTAGCTAAAGGCGCCATCAGATTGTTTGTCAATATGACAAATATTTGCCATTGATGTCCGACATTTATACAAGGTTGCTATAGGGCACTACATGAAATTATCTCCTTCTCTTTCATTCTTACAGAAATTTTGTAAACAACAAGGCCAAAAAACGTGAAAATCCCATACACATTCAAAAAAGTGCAGTGCCCTATGACCAACTATTTGTCACGTCTAATGGAACCTTAATTGTTAAACGGTTCGAGCTTTGTTCGTGATTGGTGACGTATAAACCGACAAAACCCTATCATTGACCTGTTTTTATTTTGGCCACCAAACCCAACATAGAGCAAACAGTTATTCGATGTGGGTCCAACCGTGGTCTAACATTCGATAAAATTTGACCCGGCTTTGACCCGACACTCGGTAATGTTTCAGTCTGGTGGATTTCTTCCGGCTTTTTTGTATACTGTGCCCAGCTAGTAATTTGAGTAACAATTCATTCAAATGACAAGGAACCGCATGTTATTTGAATAGAGCTCTGGTTAACTGAAATCATTTAAAACATGACTAGAAGCAAAAATGCCTGAACAGATTTGTTAGATGGTGTTCACAAGTATGAGCTGAATTTTTAAACACTGTTCAAAACCCCGAACAACCATGAGACTCCCTTAACCCCATTGGAACACCCCTGGAACGCCTGTGAAACCCCTTGAAAACCCCTGGATCGCTCATGAAACTCCCTGTAATGCTGTGGCTAAACAGAAAGATCCTCAAGTCCCTCATGTTGCATATGTTTCTGCAATAGATATAAATGAAAATAACAGTTTACTATAGTTTCTTAGAATAACCAGGTATCAATAGGTCAGCTCCAGAGGCACGTTTTCCTCTATTTGGGAAAATTGTGCCATCGCCATGAATACGAGCCCATTCATCATTTATCTGAGGGAGAAGGAAAGGAAAAAAGGATGGGACAGGGAAAAGGACATAAGCGTACCACATTGGGTTCAAACAGCGCCCTGAAAAGGGCACTGTAATAGCACATAAAGCGAAAGAGAGCCTGTAGCTCTTTACCAAAGCGGGTCAAGAACAGCAGAACATCCTGAAAATTCAGGGTTCTGAAGTCAATTTCACTTAATCAGTATTTAACTAGTACTCGAAAACATAGCAAAAACTGGACAGTTACATATAAAATGATACGAAGTTCCAAAATCGGATTCACAGCTATCACATACAAATGAATCAGCTTGCTGAATATTTGTCATGTGATACCTGAGTCAGCAGTGGCCAGTCAATGCTTTGACCAGAATGCTGCAATTCTGCTTTGACAGATTTGTTAGATACATCGCCACCCCTAGAGATAGATGGCTCAGTACAATACAATTTTGTTTGACGACTCCAAACATTTTCAATATTACTTGTGCTGAGTGGCAGCCCAGGTGTCAATCTGAAGCTTAACCCAACACTGCGACATCGGTATAGCTGGTTCAGGGCCAATGTGGCCAATTAGTCATGTGGTGCTCCAGTACGAGCTAACTCATCAGCCATTTCATTTCCAGCGATGGAAGAATGGCCAGGTACCCATACAAGGTGTACAACATTTGCTGAATTCAGCTCTTCGATTTGAGTTTGACAAGCGATAACTAACTTTGACCTAGAGTCGGCCGAAGCAAGTGCATTAATAGCAGCCTGGCTATCTGAACAGAAGTATATGCAGTGTCTATCAAGTGGGTAAGACGGATGTAGCCTTAGCTAACGAGAGTGGACACCAGCACCTGAAATACTTCTCTCCAGATAACTAGATGTCCACTCATCCTGAGAAGGTAATTTCTTGGAAAATGTCCTATATGGAAATTACAAGCAATTGTAAGATCACTTGGAGCAAGGACCACTTTGTCCCAATTCATCAATAGTGGAAACAACAAGGTGTGTGTTGATCTGCGGTTCACAGGAGTTTCCTCTAGTAAACCATGTACCGATAGGCGGTAAGTGCAAGAAAGTGCTTCTTGTTTGAGATGAATGTGTAGTGGGGCAACGTCAAAGAGAACTTCGAACGCTGCCGTGTGAGTTGAAGAGAACGCTCCAGACATCGCCATTAAGCACATCCTTTGGAGATGGCCTAATTTTGATTGGATTGTTCTCACTTCGCCCTTTGGCCATCACACAAGACACCCATAGGCCAATATTGGCTGAACAACAGTTGTGTAAATCCATTTGATATACATGGGTTTTAGACCCCAAGTTTTACCAAAGGTTTGCCGACATTGCCCGAAGACCATCCAAGCTTTTTTGATTCTGAACTAAATGTGAGGTGTCCAGGAAAGCTTGGAATCTAGAATAACTCTAACGTGTTAACTCACATTGATTTCAGAATCAAAGAGACGCAAAGGTCGAACGCCATTACGGTTACACCTTTCCGTAAAAAGAACATTTTTTGTTTTACTCCTCTGGAATTTCCTACGGGAATTCCTCTGGAATTTCCAACGGAAATTCCTCTGAAATTTCCAACGGAAATTCCTCTGAAATTTCCTACGAGAATTCCTCTGAAATTTCCTACGGGAATTCCTCTGGAATTTCCTACGGGAATTCCTCTGGAATTTCCTACGGGAATTCCTCTGGAGTTTTCTTCGGGAACTTATCTGGATATTTCTTCAGGAATTCTTCTTGAATTTCCTCTTGAATTTCCTTCGGGAATTCCTTCATATACTCTTCTGGGAGTTCCTTCGGGAATTCATCTATATGTCTATTACTTTTTTTTTCTTTGAAAGTTCCTTCAGGAATTCTTCAGGAAGTTTCTCCGAAATTAATCATATTTTTTTTAGGAATTCCTCAAGAATTCCTCTGGCTGTTCCTACAGGAATTTTTTTGGAAGTTCTTTCAGGAATTTCACTGGAAGTTTCTTCAGGAATTCCTCTGGAAGTTGCTTCTGGAATACCTCTGGAGGGATTTCTTTGAATATTTTTTTTTCAGGATTTCCTCTGGAAGTTGCTCAGTAATTCTTGAAGGAACTTCCAGAAGAATTACTAAAAGAACTTCCAGAGAAATCCTTGAAGCAGCATCCGAACTAATTACTGAAGAAGCCTCCAGTGAAATTTTTGAAACAAATTTCAGAGGATTTTGGGAATGAACCTCAGTTGAATTTCTGAAGGAACATCCAAAAGAATTCCATGGCCAAGTGGTTTCACATAGAAAAGTTGTACTTGTGATAGTCACCGACAAGCTGGCGCTGAAAATTCTAGAAGTTTGTTAGGTCGCATACTAGAATTTGTTTCATGTCGGTGAATGGCCACTTCCCTGCAGGCATGGCCTCTAGTCCGGAACATGGCCAAGTGGTTCCGGAAAGAAAAGTTATCCTTGTAACGATCACCAAAGAGCTGACACCAAAAATTCATGAAGTTTGATAGGTCGCATGCTATGGTTTGGCTCAGGTCGATTAGTGGCCACTTCCCCGGGGGCATGGCCTCTAGTCGGGAACATGACCAAATGGTTCCACCAAAAAAGGTCAACTTTGTAATGGTCACCAAAGAGCAGGCACTGAAAATTCAAGAACTTTGATAGATCGCATGCAAGGGTTTGTTTCATGTCGGTAGGTGGCCACTTCCCCGGGGGCATGGCCTGTAGTCCGGAACATGGCCAAGTGGTTCCACAAAGAAGGGCCATCCTTGTAATGATTACCATCGAGCTGGCACTGAAAATTCATGAAATTTGATAGGTCGCACGCTAGGTTTTGACTCAGGTCGGTAAATGGCCACTTCCCTGGGGGCGTGGAATCTGTAACGTGACCAGGTGGTTCCTAGAGAGTTCATGAATGCTTCCGGATATTGTCGAAACATTTTACCGAGCTTTTGTAGGATAAATAGCCTAGAAATAATGCGAAAACCATCAAGCTGATGACAAATTCTGGAGTTTTCTGGTCCAAGATAATCTATTACCCCAACGGAATTCGGAATATCTCCGGAATCACTTGGTCAATCCAATCCATCCTTGGACCATCAAAACTAGGGAAAAATCGCGATCCAACCGAGACAAGACAATTAAAATCGGTTAAGATTTTACTAAGTTAGAGCAAATTGAAGGTAAAAATGATGTGCCAAAAATAACATACTACAGCAAAGGGTGCAGATGCACATACCAACTAACAATGTTAGGTAGTCGTTGGCAAAACCATAAGTAGGAAAACCGCTATTATTGAGCTGCCTCAATAGTCTATCTGCTACAAGATTCCACAAAAGCGGTGATAAAACTCCCTCTTGGGGGCATCCACAAACACTCAATTTCCTAATCCCTGCTAGACACAATGTCACATCGGTTTTTGATAATTTTGTTAATCCAATTGGAAATCATTGGAGATATACCATGACTCCGTGCATCTTCCAATATGCCATCGAAAGGCACGCTGTCAAAGGCACTCTCTATATCTAAGAAAACACCCAAACAATATTGCTTTTGAGCGAATGCTTTCTCGACATCGTAAATAACCTTGTGTAAAAGAGTCACAGTGGACATACCAGTTTGTTAAGCTTGTTGGCTCACATGAAGAGACACATTGGCTAGATGAACATCACGAATGTGATTATCCACAATGCGATCTATGCATATCAGAAGAAAAGATGTTAAACTGATAGGTCTAAAACTCTTTGCATCTTCATACAACGCACGACCCACTTTTGGAATAAATTTCACATGAATATCCCGCCAAGATTTGGGGATATACACTGTAGCAAAACTGCAAACAAGTATTTTTTTCAAACCTGTTTGAAATAATCAAATCATTTCTGAAGCAAGATAGGATAAATCCCATCTGCCCCAGGAGATTTGAAAGGAGCAAAGCTATTTAATGCAAACTCAATCGATTCTATAGTTACAGTATTCCGCGCCGAAGCCAGAGATTCATAACTACAATGAAAGGCATCTAGTGGGTCTCGGGGTGTTCATCCGAGGATGTAATGTCCACACATCCGGGGAAGTGTGTTCTGAATAAGCAAAAAAATGTAGCGATGGTCATATAAAGATTCTTCATCGCAGATACCATGAAGGTTGGGCGGTTGCCTATGTTACGTTTGCCTATGTTAAGTAATCCATGATCTGTACTACTCAAATCCTCCATCAAACTGGAGCCTCTCAAGTTAATGTCTGAGCTGTCCCAAATGATATGGTGAGCATTAGTATCACTGCCAACAATTAGCGACAGGCCTTTTGTGTGCAGTGCAGTATGCGATAACTTGTTTAAAAAGTTAATATTGAAAAACAACTTCACGCGGGCCCAAAAATCCTAGAGTGTGACTGAAAGAGTTGGGTCTAGAATGATGGAACACGTGGTCGTTTCCATTGAACTACCACGAAAAATGATGTACTGACGAAAATTATCATATTCTAGTGAGTATTTTTTTGTGATTGCAAAAAAAAAACTAGGGTGCCTGTACCAGTTATCGCACTACCTAAGAAAAACTATTTCTACAAAAATAAGAAGAAGACCGACGAATGTAAACAATAAGTCAAATGATTGATTAGTTTTCATACTTTACAGGAAAAATATAAAAACGGAACCAAAACTACTTTTAGTATTTATTACGGCGTGTGCCAATGATAGGAACCCTGTACCAGTTATGGACACATTTGTTAATTTGGGTTCCACTTCGCACTATTTACATGCATTCCTTATGGGATTTGCCATAACTGGTACACTATGGCGAAATAGGGTGCAAGGAGGCCGAAAAGTTAAGGAAAATGGTTTATTTCTACCATAATTTGAGCTAATTGTGAAGTTTGAATGATTGCAATCATCTTTTGTGATCGTGATCTGTTGTTCACGATTTTTATCTTGTTGATTTGTATCTTTCAAGATTGAAAATCGACTATGGCGAATTTGAGGTACTATAGCCATAACTGGTACACTGAGCCTACTTATTTTAGAATAGAAAAAATCGTAAATTCCAGTTCATATGAATAGAAAATCCACCTTTTAGATATCTAGGGAGAAACTCTCCACAAACCGTAATTTAAACTTTCCTAGACTTCTTCTTCTTCTTTATGGCTCGACGTTCGCATTGGAACTTGGCCTGCCTCACTTCAACTTAGTGTTCTTAGAGCACTTACACAGTTATTGATCGAAGGGCTTTCTTTGCCTACCATTGCATGAATTTGTACATTGAGTGGCAAGAATAATGATACGCTATGCCCAGGGAGAAAATTTTCTCGGCCGGAACGTGAATCGAACCCGCCATCTCCGGATTGGCGATCCATAGCCTTAACCACTAGGCTAACTGGAGACCCCATAATTTTTCTAGAGTAAGGTATAAAATATTGTCAAACGTAGTGATACTTGGTTAGCATCGCAGACCATACTCAACATCATTGCCCGAGGCAACATTTCTCGCTAGAGCGTTTACGTTATTAGCAATCGCTTTACGGACATCCGTCTGGGAGGCAGCCATCATAGAGCATCGCCGCATTCACAATCGCTCTAGTGAGTGGGAAAAAACTTTTATTAACAGTGCTCATCCTGCTTGAATGGCTCCCCAATGAGCTCGCTGAACTTTTCCTTCTGCACCATCAGTGATACAATGGCCGCCGTCATGCCCTACCCCAACTGATTCGTTCCAGTTGCAGTCTGGGTCTGCGGTCTGGGTGTGTGTGCTTTCTTGCACAAACCATTCCGAACGAAAGGGGAAGGACATCCAGCTCCTGATGGGTGCAGACGTTCTTTGTTATCGAAAGGATAATTTTGCTGCGTCCTGCTGCTGATGGTGACAAAGACACCATGGCGCAGAGAAATTGAGAACTTTATGAGCCAATCTATTTACGAGCAATGGCAAACTGTTTTCTGGGTTTATCAGTTTCGATTAATACGGGGAGGTGGTTTGCCTCGTGCCAGCTCGTCTTGATGTGTTGTTTGCGCCATGTCACGGATATGAACTTTATGAGCCCAGGCAGACGTAAAACGGAGTACGTTGACCGTCTGGACGGTGTGTAGTAACAGTTTCGCCTTGAAGTTTTAATTTAAAATATTTCCACACCCACCTAGGAGACAGAGCAGCACATTGCGCTGTCAGAGCAGAGATGTTGCAGTGTTTGTACCTCCGTGCAGCGATCCCTGACCTACGATCGATCACGGGGCACCGTCTCGACCAGGATGTATTGTAAGTAGATATTAAGTGTGGAGAATATCCTATATGTATACATCGACCGATAGACCATACGTGTGAAAAGGAATTTATAATCGACAGACGTGAAGGCCACTTGTGCTCGTCAAGTGTTGGATGCCCCCTCCTTACTGTCGTGTCCAGTTGGTTTCGGTCAGTATCAAGTTGTTTGTACGCTGCGAACTGGAAGACGTAGTAAATATACGACGTCTTTCTGGAATATGAACAAAGAGCAACGTAAAATGGTTGACCATATATGCTGAGGAATTTTTAATTAAACATTACTGTTAAGCATTTCATGATTGTGCTTTGAGTGCCGGAAACCTCTGACGGAAATTTGGCTTGCCTTCAAATGAATTTTCATGAATACTGTCATAAAAGATTGATGTGGAAATAATGACTCAAGTGTTTGTTTTTTTTTTTGTAATAGAATGAATGTGGTTTACATTTCTATTGAATGCTCCCACTTGGCGCCAAAAACAAGTTTTTTTTTGTAAACCATAACGAATCATCAACAAAATTCTTGGCGGTGATCTAATTAGGTTTACAAGCACATCCACCTACATATTATTTGTATATCTTTTGGAAGATTTTCATGGCAATTTACGAATGATTTTCTTGAAGTATATTCCATGCAATCTTCAGAAATTTCTGTAGAGGACCCTCCAGAAATTTCATCATGAGTTCTACTAAAAAACTCTATGTTTAAGAAACTCCTCCATAAATTATTTCGGAAATTTCTCCGGAGATTCTTTCAGAAAACCATCCATGGATTCCTGACATTCTAACAACGATTTATTTAAAAAAAAAAAAAAAAGTCCAGAATTCTATTAGAAATTTCTCCAAGGATTCTTCAAAAAAAAATCGAATGTTCCTTCAGAAATATTTTTAGATGTGTTCTAAGTTCCTCCATGAATTTTTCAAATTACTTCCATGGAGAACCTCCTAAAATGGTTCCATTGATTATTAGAAACTCCATAGATAAGCTATTGGAGGCTCGACTGTACGGTTCCAACTTTATCTTAGAAACGGCTAAGCAGTCTTTTAATAGTGAACAAACATCGTTTCACTGTTAAAAAACTGCGTAGCTGTTACTAAGAGAAAGTCCATAAATAAGGTCACTCTTCGGAACCCCTCGCTTCTCAAAGCGTGGCGTAACTTATGGACGTTCGTCCTTCAGAAATAACTTCAGGAGTTATATTTGCACAGTTATTTCAAGGTTCTTTCAGTATTTCCTCTTTCGGATACTCCAAAAATTCTTTTAAGGCTTCTGCTATAAATTTCTTCATGGAGTGTCTCCAAGACATTCTTCAAAAGTTCATTCATGATTTTGTTTTGTAATTCCAGTACATATTATTTCAGTGATTGCTGAAAAAAATCATACAGTTCATATGTTCCTTCGGGTATTCCTTCACGTATTTCACCAGTAATTCCTCCTTAAATTCTTCCAAGATACCATTGAGAATTTTTCTCCGGATTCTTTAAGAAATTTAGAAAAAGTGTTACATATATTCTTTAGAAAATTTCTAGGAACCTTTACAGAAGCTAAAGTATTTCTCCAGACATTCTTTCAGGGATTCTTTTAAAACTATGCACATGAATTCCTTCGGGAATTCTTTCCGAACATCCTCCATGAATTTTGTTAAAAGATTTGTCTTGGATTTTTTCTAAATATTTATTAACAAATCCTACAAGGATAACAAATTCCACCAAGGGTTTCTGAATGAGAGTTTCCAGAAAGTTCTGTAGCAACTATATCTAGAATTATTTGATAAAATTCTTTGGAATTCCTTCACATAATCTCCAGGAATTAGATAAACAATTTATTCGAAAAATCCTCCATGGATATTACTCCACAGATATTTACAAAAGTATTTTATGAAATGTTGGAGTTATTCTTGGAGGGTTATCTGAAGGAATTTTTATAGAAATGTTTAAAAATTTCCTGATGAGATTTAATTTCATTGAAACAATTTCAAAAACAATCATTGGAGGAGCTCCTGGAAAAGTCCTTGGGGGAGCTCCACAAAAGTTCAGTTAATTCGATGCAGTGGTTCAATTTCCCTAACAAGGTGAAAAAAAAAATCCTGAGATGACTTTGGAGGAATTTCTAAAAGAATTTTATGAGAAATTTTTGGGAAAAAAAATCTTTTAAAGAGCATGCTTGGGGAATTTTTGAATTAAATCACGAAGAAGTTTCTGCAGGAATCCTTGAAAACAATTCATCGGGAATTCGTGCAGAAAATGCAGCAAAGGTACTAAAAGAATTCAGAAATAAATCCCCTAATGAATTGTTGAAGGATGATTTGGAACAAACCCTGGAAGAAACCCTGGACCTGCTTCTGGAATCTTGAAAGAATATCCTGAAAAACTGGAGAATGCTGTGTAATTCCAAGAAGAGATATTCCTGGAGAAACGTCAAGAAATAAATCGTGAAGTCATTTCTAAAGAAACTCCTGAAAGAATCTTTGGAGGGATTTTTTAGGGGCGCCGGGAAAAAAAATCTGAAAGAATCCGTGAAGGAAGGATTCTATAAATTTCTAGACAAGTTTGCTATCCCACCCGTGAAGAAATATCTGAGGATCTTCCCCGAAGCCCCCTGGAGGAACTTCCAGAAGAATCTATTGAGAATTTTCTGGAGGAATTCCTGAAGAAACGAGTGAAAGAATCTTTCGAGTAATTTCTGAAAAGAACCCTATCAGAACTCCAAAAAAATCAGATTTTACCAAGAAAGCACTGGTCTGAAATGTGTTTTAGAAAAGAATATCCTAAGAAGAGACGTGCGACGTTGTGAATTTCTATAGAAAGGAATCCTTTATAAATTTCCTGGTAAACGTCCTCAAAGATTCTCTCTAAAATTTATAGCATAATTCTTGCAAAGATAGTTTTTATTAAAATCTCTGATTTACATACGATTACACCTTTCACACAAAATAGATAAAAAAGGAAACAAAGTATTCTGTATTAACGTTTTTTAGCATTTCACTAAAGAAAAATAAGGTCACGCCGATTACGCCGCCGCCGAATAGGCTTACGTCGCCACCGCCGCTGCCACAAATTACTATAAACGCTGCCGCCGGTGAAAATTGCTTCGGCGCACATGTCTAGCGTGGACGATGGCTGGTTCTCTCAGCAACTGATGCAGCTCGTGGTTCATTCGTCTTCTTCAAGTCCCGTCTTCCATCTGCACTCCGCCGTAGATGGTACCCTGCACCTAACTCCTAGAGCGCATTGGTCCTCTGCACGTAGGGTCCATGCTTCGTGCCCATAGATGACTACCGGTCTGATCAGCGATAGTTAATTTCGTGTGACGGCGAACTCTGTTCAATCGTAGAATTCTGCGAAGTCTAAAGTAGGCTAGATTTCCTGCCACAATGCGTCCCTGAATTTCTCTGCTGGTGTCGTTGTCGGCGGTCAGCAATGAGCCCAAGTACACGAATGCTTCAACCGCCTCGATTTCATCACCGTCGATAGAAATTCGGGGTGGCGCGGTGATTCTTCCTTGGAGTCTTATGCCATCATGTACTTCGTCTTCGACACATTAATGACTAATCCAATTCGCCTGGCTTCACTCTTTAGTCGGTTGTACGTTTCCGCCATCGTCTCAAATTTGCGAGCTATAATATCAATCAGCTGAACAGACTTCGTGAAAATCGTTCCACTCGTATTTATCCCCGCTCTCCTTATTACACCTTCTAAGGCGATGTGGCGATGTTGAACAGCAAGCACGAAAGACCACGACTTTGCCGTAACCCTCTGCGAGATTCATAGAGACTCGAGAGTGTCCCTGATACTCAAACTACGCACATCACTTGATCCATCGTCGCCTTGTTCAATCGTAGGTATCAGTTTATCCGAGAACACATATTCGTGCATAACCTACCATAGCTGTTCTCGATCGATTGTATCATACGCCGATTTGGAATCAATGAACAAGTGATGTGCGGGCACGTTGTGTTCGCGGCATTTCTGCAACACCTAGTAGATGGCGAACACCTGGTCCGTTGTAGCGCGTTCATCCATGAATCCAGCCTGATATTGCCCCACGAACTCTCTTGCAATCGGTGATAGACAGCGGGTAAAATTTAAGAGAGTATCATGTAGGCAGCGCTAGGTAGTGTGATCGCGCGATAGTTCCCGCAATCCAACTTGTTGCCCTTTTTTTAGATGGGACACATGATACCTTCCATCCATTCCTCCGGTAATACTTCCATCTCCCAAATCACAGATAGCAAGACCAGTTTTCTATTTGCCATAATTTGAAAGCAGAAATTGTCAACAATTTGCTGTTACAGAAATATTTCTCTGCTCTCATTTTTTATGTTTTAACTATAAAAATGATTAAAACGATAACATCCTTAGATGTTATAATTTGCAATACATACAGGGGATGGCCAAAGTGTTTGGGATAGGCAACTTTTTTTTCCTTCACAAAAAAGTTCAACATGCTATAACTTTTCATAGAGCGCATCAAAAAATCTCAAATTTTGACTGTTTGTCAACCTATTGTATGTACATCATCGGTACTCGATTGATTAATATTTCGCAAAGTTAGAACCGTTCGGATAAAACACTATTTTTCAGACAACTCATTTTTGAGCTGTCATATCTCGGAAACCAGTGAACCGAATTGAATGAAATTTTGAACGTACACTAACAATATGTAAATGCTTCACAAACTATTAAATCATAGGTACTTTTGAAACGTTGAAAAAAGTTATCATGGATTGACACTTTTTGGATTTTTCTCGAAAAAATGTATTTTTTTTTCACATTAATCTGAATAAATTTTAGTGTTGATATCCAAAGATTTTCCACTTCTGTTCTCAAATTTTCTCTAATCAGATATATAAGAGCCTATTTAGATTGAAGGAAGAACACATTTAATAATTTTTGTGTGGTATTGTAAATTTTACTTATTTTCCTCTATATGGGTAAAAATTTCAACCCGGTATAACTTAATTCGCAGTGAGAAAATATTACATTTTATAAAGTCGTATAAGGTATCAATATATTGTTGATATACGTTTAAAAATTCATTCAATTCGGTTCACTGGTTTCCGAGATATGACAGTTCAAAAATGAGTTGTCTGAAAAATAGTGTTTTACCCGAACGGTTCTAACTTTGCGAAAGATTAATCAATCGAGCCCAAATTTGTACCAATGATGCACATATAATAGGTTGACAAACAGTCAGAATTTGAGATTTTTTGATGCGCTCTATGAAAAGTTACAGCATGTTGAATTTTTTTGTCGGAGAAACATTTTGGCCATCCCCTGTATCACATCATCAAAATAAGTTATAGATTTGCTTACAGATTTTGCTAGAAAGATGATTAGTGCAAAGTTTGAAAATTTTTCTTAATCATGTTATTAACAGCAATTGAGAAAAAATGTCTGTGCTTTATGGAATACTCTCCCCAACACTAGTTCAGAACATTGCACTGATGCAGGAAGCAAATTGCATTTGTTCCTGCGCTCGGATATTTCCTGACTGTCTGCAGTGCAAATTGAAAATAAGTATGATTTATGACCTATCCCGACTGTGTCACGCACAGATGGTCATTAAACTCCTCCCTGCAGATTGCAGTAGATATCAAGCGATTCCTGGTGATTGCTGGTTGTTGTTCTCAAAATGTACACGATCATCAGACAGCAGCAACCGACCGAGGAGTTGATGAAGAGTTCTGCTCTTCAAGTGTTATATCGATCGTTACCGTTGCGAGAGGTTCACCCTACAATGCCAGTGCGGTTGGTTAGTGAACCTTTTATTACTGCTATGAACTGCTTTCACCGCGCGCTGGCCGCTCGTGTAAAGTGGATTTTAAGTATAAATCTATATTTACGTAAGCGCCTGGTCCGGATGAGGGTGGGCAAAATAAAAACAAACGGACACCTACCAGTATGCATATTGAGTAGCGCCGTGTCGTTGTCGCCGTTAGTGTTTAATCGCGTCGAGCGGCGACCCAAAGGGAGATGACCGCATGGTGCAGTGTATCTACTGCTGCACGAAAGGCAATAAAATACACATTTGCCGATCGATATGAATGGTGGTGTTGCCTTCTGGCCGACTGGATCCCTTTATAGGAAGGTCAGTGTCATTGCATGCTGTGGATTTATTGCTTGTCGGTGGCATGTTAAGATTTTTTATGGAGATGAACGAAGAACAGTAGCGCTTTGGTAAAATATTGCGCCAGTATTTACAGAAGGGTATGCGTACCCTTATTCGACCTATACCCCTATGTTTATCCTATTCCAAAAACAGACGATTCAAGCGCCAATTCTCTAACATAATATACAAAAAAAATTAAAAAAATAAAAAAAAAAAACAAAATAAATGGCGCTTACAAGTGTTGTTTACGATAAGACGAAAAAGGGAGCACTTTGCTTAAGATAGGTTCCGATCCCCTAGTTTTCAGACTTAAAATAGAGGAATGTGATAAATAATAACAGAGGGGATGAAGTGTTGAAATCTGAACTCTATACAGCTAACGGTAAATACGGTATTTACCGTAGATTGCTTGAGTGTAAAGAAGCTGGTTTCGAATCGAATAGATTGTAGCTTACTAGACTACGTTTTTTAATTAGTTTGATGTTGAAATGGAAAGACTTAGCAATGTTTACGTCGACGGGGCCAAATAAAATAAAATTTCGTGAATTCAGGATTCGATTGTTTGACACTTGGAAATCCTAATAACTTATTTATGAACAATTTGTACCATTTTTGCGCTAAACGTGATTGTCTTTCGTGATTCAACTTGTTTTTGAGGCATTCGCAACAGTATGTAATTGTTTACCATAGCAGTATCGATTATTTTTAAACATCCATGGAATATTTTAACATTCCTGTTAACATTAACACTGCTTATACCAACAGGGTTTTTGTAACGTAACGGAATCCCACACTATCCTAGAGAGGTGTAGTGAAAGCTGATTGGAATTTCATGCAGCTTCCACATTAGTTCCACATTTTTAACTTCTTCCGGTTCCGTTTTGTTTTCGGATTGGTTGTGAGTACCATGTCTTTGTAGCGAGTTCTTTCGGAACCTCGACAAGATAGCAACATTCTGTCTTCGGCAAAGTTGTTCAGAACAACAACCACTTCTTGGTGATGGATGGGTTTTATAGTTCCGAATTTCCCCACCACGTGGCGCTAGTGTACATAGTGACTTCCGGCATGACTTTGGAGGGATACAGCACGAGATTGAAGCCAGATAGGAAGATGCGATCTTCGGCAAAGTTGTTCAGGACTACGAGTACTTCTCGGTCATGAAGAGCATAGTTCCAAATTTCACCACTACGTGGCGCTAGTGTACATAGTGACTTCCGGTATGACTTTGGAGGGATATAGCACGAGATTGAAGCCAGATAGGAAGATGCGATCTTCGGCAAAGTTGTTCAGGACTATGAGTACTTCCAGTTCATGAAGTGCATAGTTCGGAATTTCCCCACCACGTGACGTGACACTCGTGTACATAGTGACTTCCGGTATGACTTTGGAGGGATATAGCACGAGATTGAAGCCAGATAGGAAGATGCGATCTTCGGCAAAGTTGTTCAATACTACGAGTACTTCCTGGTCATCAAGAGCATAGTTCAGAATTTCACCACTACGTGGCCCTAGTGTACATAATGACTTCCGGTACGACATTGGTGAGATATAGTACGAGATTGAAGCCAGATAGGAAGATGCGATCCTCGGCAAAGTTGTTCAGGACTACGAGTACTTCCAGTTCATGAAGTGCATAGTTTGGAATTTCCCCACCACGTTTCGCTAGTGTACATAGTGACTTCCGGTACGACTTTGGTGGGATATAGCACGAGATTGAAGCCAGATAGGAAGGAACGATCTTCAACAAAGTTGTTCAGGACTACGAGTACTTCCAGGTCATGAAGAGCATAGTTCAGAATTTAACCACCACGTGGAGCTAGTGCTAGTGCGATATATCACAAGATAGAAGCCAGATAGAAAGGTACGATCTTCGACAAAAATGTTCTGGATTACGATTACTTCCAGGTCATGAAGAGCGTAGATCAGAATTTCACCACCACGTACTGCTAGATTTTTTAATAAAATGTATATATCACGTTCGTAAAAAAAAACTTTCTGCTTTCCTAAGCTGGTATAAGTGGAATTCCTAAAATATATAATAGTACTCCAGCAAAAAATCAAGCGGATGAGCGCCTTGTGGAATTGCAGGAAATCTCACAGATAAATTCTTATTTGTTTATTAATTTCCAAAATTGTTAAAACAACTTTTCATTGAAATTTTGGGAAATTTTCTGAACAATTCCTAATTTTAAAAAAGATTTGTTTTTTAATAAACTTTTTAATATTTTTCAATAAAAAAAACTTTTGAGATTGCTTTCTGAGAGCCCAATACGGAAGGTATGTGCGTTTAACAAATAATGGTTGGACATCAGCCGACACATCACACGAATGAAATCGCGGCCCAAATCCAATCATTTAAACCATGGCTTCTTCGAAACCTATGGGATGATAGAGTGCAACCATCTACCCATCTCTCCATTTGTGCAGCCAACTGATCAAGGTCTCCTAAAGGGCCAATGCAAAAAAATCGTCGAAGGTGATTTGACGCTCGTAAAGCCAGAGAGTCCGCTTCCTCATTGCCCTGAATCGAGCAATGTGACGGGATCCAAGCTATGATGATGGTGTATGAGCGTTTGGACAAAACTCTCAAGACTTGGCGTATTCCATTCAGGAAGTACGCTGAGTGCTTCATAAGTTTCATTGGCCGAACAGCCTCCACAGAGCTTAGACTGTAGGTAAAAATGAAGCGTACTTAACGTACTCTAAGGCGTAGTATATAGCCACTAGCTCAGCAACGTGTACCGAACAGGGCTTTGAAGCATGAAGGCGGCGATATGAAAATCGTTGGAGACACCAAAACCAATCGAACCATTTGTCTTTGAACCATCTGTGAAGAATTGTCTGTCCCCACTAACATGCCCGAACTCACTTGCAAAAATTTGTGGAATACCTACGAAACGAAAAGATTCTAGTATATCGGTGATCTCATCCTTCATAGAGAGATCAAATCCACAGAGGAACGTCGAAGTTTGAGAAGTTGTCACGATTAGTGTTAACCGGAGATGGGCTTACCTCCAGCCGTACCAGTAGTACACACCCATAAAGAGATTGAGAGTTCTGTTCGAGCAGCTTTTCGAAATTTTCTATGATCATTTTTTTTTTTAATCTTCTGTCCATGGGATCTAAAATACACTGTGTGAGTTGTCTACAGGCGTAGTCTTCTTCACCCAAAAAGTCTAATCCAAAGTCTCCAAAATAAAATCACATGTAATCATCAAATATATAATTTGAAAACCCTCTTTTGTGAAACTTTATTTGTAACAATTAAAAAAATATATCCCTAAGTTTACACGTATCCAACACAAAGCCAAGTTTCTATCATTTCCCAGAGGATGCATCTTCACCCTGGATTATTGTAAAATTAAGTGATGAAACGATAACGATGTTACAAACATGGAAGGCGACGCTCCCGTCGCAGAAACCATGGGACACAGGTGAATCGGTCATATAAAGTAAGCTCCTCCTTGATAACGTAGCTTGCGGTGGTATATAGAAAAGGACAAAAAACTGCGCGCCAACAAGGCAGACTGCAAAGTTTTCCGCAGATTCGCATCGTTCGGCGACGTTGAAAAGTTCCATTCTACCTTCTCGCAAATCTATGACCCAGACGGAATACCAAATTCTGCACCGCGCTATCTGACTCAATTTATTTTCTTGCATCCAGCAAATTTAATCTTCCATTTTATGTTATACAATTCACCCGCGCCATCCTTAACGAGGCGAGCAAATGAAGCAGTCGGAAAAGTGCACCAGACGGAACTAACCTATGCCAAGAATTCACCCACTGACTGGAAGAGAAACGTTTTTCCGTTGTCCTGGCAAGCAGCGCTTGCAGTCTCGACACTCTGCGAGTGGGTGGCTGGTTGGTTAGGTGGCTAGCCAAGAACAAATTCCAGACGACCTCAGACGACGACTGACGACACTGTGGACTAGTGTACCTAAGGGCGGGTGGACTAACAGCTTGTAGCACAGTGGAATTCGTAATGCAGTCGTGGTCAAGGTTGCAGCAAACGACCGCACCTGTACACCACGGGAAGCCATTGCATTAATTTCAAGTTAAGTGATTTTGAAATTTCAATTAGAATGCCAATGGTAGCGGAATCGCTGCCGCTTGAACCAGTGTGCATGATCGAATTAAAAGTGTACGTGAACGGGATAGTAGCTTCCTCCCGTCGTGTTCCTCTTTAGAGCCGTAAGAACTTGCACAACATTTTTGGTGCAGTTTCCTTCCAGACATATTTATCATTCGGAATGAGAAAAAGGTCGGGAAAAATGCAGACACATTTTTCTTTTGTTGGTGCTCGACTGGGTGCGGGTGGTAGAAGGCGGAGAAATGTTTTCCTGGTTTAAGCATTGATGAAGATAGATAACAAAAACTTGAAACATTTCTAAAGCAATAGATTTACCAATAGGTTTCAAAACGGAAGTTCATTTTCACTGTGGTTCTCGAGCCACAATACGAATAGAATAGACAATTTTTGATTCTTTTATTAATTATTGATTTATCATACGTATTCTTCTCGTCTCTTTGGCGTAACGCCAAAACTGGGACAAAGTATGCTCCTAAGCTGAGTATTCGAAGAACAAACTGACAGCTTCCTCTGTCAATGACTATTTTGCATGTGTATATCGTGTCACAGGCACGAAAAAAGTCGAAGATGTTTACGTTCCCTGAAAAGTGCTGAATCTACCGGGAATCGAACCTGTTACCTTCACCATGGTTGCTGAATAATCGCTTCGTTTAAATGGGCTCTTCTTACTTATGCCACTACTAAATGCTAGTACATCAGTTCATGTCATAATTTAAATTTATGCGTCCACTCAAGCATCGTGCATCTAATGAATATATCATGTGCATTTCCAATCCAGCAAATCAAACACCTTAGAATTTATAGCCACGGCACGAAAAGTAATCTAATGCACCGATTGGCTCGTTCTCTCACGTATGCAAAGCCAAACACAAGCAGATGGTTATAGGTACATACTTCCAGCCCACACGGGAACCACATTGCTCGATAGTAACCTTGAATGTCGAACGCGTCAACGCATTGATTTATATCAACGGGAAATAACATCCATATATTGCACAGTCCCAGCCAATTGCCACTTCAATTGTTCGATGAATGAGTATTGAACTGTCAATATGAGAACGTCCCGAGCGAATGTGACTCCATTCAACTTGAAACAGAAAACCGCCGCGAAAAGATGAAAACTATTTCGTTGAACCACTGTACAATCAATGTCAAGATTCTAATTTGATTTTTCCCACGTGGAATAGATTTGATATCTTGCTTCTACCGTCATCAGATGGCATTATATATACTTACTATTTGGCAAAAGAACAACCCTGCATAACCCACACAGATAAAAATAATGAAGTTTACACGTCATGTAAACTTCATTTAAGTCATGTAAACTTCCAGTTATGATGGTTTACATGATATATCATGTAAATTTGTGTTATATGTCATGTAAAAACTCTGAGTCATGCTGAATTACATGACATATAATGGAAGTTTACATGACTTTTCATGAGATTTACATGTAAACTTCTGTGAAATCCCACGCTCCAATCATGTGCATTATATGTCACAGAAATTTACACTATCTTTTCGATCTGTGCATCAGTTGTGGTTGATTAAAAAGGTGCTTGGTTTCCAGAAGAGTATATCATCGATTGTGATCGTCGTCGATGAGACGTAGCTAGTCATTATCGTCTTATGTACCTTACTTACCTTACCGATCAGGCTTAGGCCAGGGTGGCCTCTGCTGTACATAGTAGCCGCTTCCATTCCACTCGGTCCATGGCTGTTTGTCTCCAGTTCCGCACTCTGCGTAGGGTCCGCAGATCGTCCTCCACTTGGTCGACCCACCTAGCTCGCTGCGCTCCACGTCTTCTTGTACCGGTCGAATGACTCTCGAGAACCATTTTAGTCGGGTTGCTATCCGACATCCTGATGACGTGACCCACTCACCGTAGCCTCCCGATTTTCGCAGTATGGGCGATGGTTGGATCTCTTAGCAGCTGATGCATCTCGTGGTTCAATCGCCTTCTTCAAGTCCCGTCTTCCATCTGCACTCCACCGTAGATGATACGCAACACCTTCCGTTCGAAAACTCCAAGGGCGCGTTGGTCCTCTGCACGTAGGGTCCATGTTTCGTGCCCATAGAAGACGACCGGTCTAATCAGCGTTTTGTAGATGGTTAACTTCGTGTTACGGCGAACTTTATTCGATCGTAGAGTTTTGCGAAATCCAAAGTAAGCACGATTTCCTGCCACAATGTGCCTCTGAATTTCTCTGCTGGTGTCGTTGTCGGCGGTCACCAGTGATCCCAAGTACACGAATTCTTCAACCGCCTTGATTTCATCACCGTCGATATAAATTCGGGGTGGCGGGCGCGCTGATTCCTCCCTGGAGCCCTTTGCCATCATGTACTTTGTCTTCGAAACATTAATGACTAATCCGATTCGCCGGGCTTCACTCTTTATTCGGATGTACGTTTCTGCCATCGTCTCAAATTTACGAGCAATAATATCAATACCAGCAGCGAAATCAAGCAGCTGAACGGAGTTGTGAAAATCGTTCCACTCGTGTTCATCCCCGCTCTCCTTATTACATCCTCTATCGCAATGTTGAACAGCAAGCATAAAAGACCATCACATTGCCGTAACCCTCGGCGAGATTCGAAGGGACTCCAGAGTGTCCCTGATACTCGAACTACGCACATCACTCGTTTCAGTTTATCCGGGAATCCCTATTCGTGGATAATCTGCCATAGCTGTTCTCGATCGATTGTATCATACGCCGATTTGAAATCGATGAACAAGTGATGTGTGGGCACGTTGTATTCACAGCATTTCTGCAACACCTGGCGGATGGCGAACATCTAGTCTGTTGTAGCGCGTTCCCCAATGAATCCAGCCTGATATTGCTTCACGAACTCTCTTGCAATCGGTGATAGACGGCGGTATAAAAATTGAGTTAGTATCTTGTAGGCAGCGCTCAGTAGTGTGATCGCGTGGTAGTTCCTGCAATCCAACTTGTCGCCCTTTTTGTAGATGGGACACACGATACCTTCCATCCATTCCTCCGGTAATACTTCCTCCTCCCAAATCTTGGTAATGAACCAGTGTAGTGCTCTCACCAGTGCTTCTCCACCGTATTTTAGAAGCTCGCTTGGTAGTTGATCTGCTCCAGCGGCTTTGTTGTTTTTCAACCGGCCAACCTCCTCCTCAATCTCTTGGAGGTCAGGGGCCGGAAGTCTTTCGTCCTGTGCACATACTTCTAGATCTGTTACCACGCCACCTTCGGTACTTGCAACGTCGCCATTGAGGTGCTCATCGTAATGCTGCCGCCACCTCTCGACCACCTCACGCTCGCTCGTGAGAATATTCCCGTGATTATCTCGGCACATGTCGGCTTGTGACACAAAACCTCTGCGCGAGCGGTTCAGCTTCTCGTAGAACTTTCGTGTGTTCTTAGCGCGGTACAGCTCTTCCATCGCTTCGCGATCTCGTTCCTCCTGCTGGCGCTTCTTCATCCGGAAGACTGAGTCGCGAGGCCTAGTGCTGTAGCCGAGGTACTACCTATGGCGGATCGGATGTCCCTCCAGCCATCTTCAAGTGTAGCTGCGCCAAGCTGCTCTTCCGTTGGTAGGGCCACTGCTAACTGCTGCGCGTAGTCTTGAGCCACTTCTACATTACGCAGCCGCTCGATGTTGAGCCGCGGCGTTCGACTTCGACGCGTGGTGATAACTGTCGAAAGTTTTGATCGCATGCATACAGCGACTAAGTAGTGATCCGAATCTATATTCGCACTGCGGTATGTGCGGACATTGGTTATATCGGAGAAGAATTTACCGTCGATTAGAACGTGGTCGATTTGATTTTCTGTTTGATGGACGGGTGATCTCCAGGTGGCTTTGTGGATATCTTTGCGGGGAAAGAAGGTGCTTCGAACTACCATACCACGGAAGGCTGCAAAGTTTACGCATCGCTGGCCGTTATCATTCGATACGGCGTGCAGGCTGTTTCGCCCGATTACCGGTCTGTACATTTCCTCCCTTCCTACCTGCGTGTTCATGTCGCCGACAACGATTTTCACGTCACGCAGCGAGCAGCCATCGTATGTTTGCTCTAACTGCGTGTAGAACGCTTCTTTCTCGTCATCAGGTCTCCCTTCGTGTGGGCAGTGGACGTTGATGATGCTGTAGTTGAAGAAACGATCCTTAATTCTCAACATGTACATCCTTGCGTTGATCGGCTGCCACCCGATCACACGTTATCGCATCTTGCCCAACACTATAAATCCTGTTCCCAGTTCATTGGTGGTGCCACAGCTTTGGTAGAAGGTAGCCGCTCGATGCCCGCTTTTCCACACTTTCTGTCCAGTCTAACAAAGTTCCTGCAACGCCACGATGTCGAAGTTGCGGGGATGTAGTTCGTCGTAAATTATCCTGCCACATCCTGCGAAACCTAGTGACTTGCAATTCCATGTTCCAAGTTTCCAATCGTAGTCCTTATTTCGTCGCGTGGGTCTTTGCCAATTGTATCGAGTCGTCTTTTCTCCTATGTTATTCGCAATGGGGATTTTTACGGGTGGCTTATTGGACCTACGCCAACACTCCTGTCTCGCCGGAGGGCCATCGTGTCAGTTCTGTTTAACGTCCCAACCAACACTGGGACGACCACGCTGATGAGGCTACCACCTTGGATCTAGTTGGGTGTGGTGCAGCGTTTCTTACTCAGACGCTGTTTGAGCCGCACCTCCTTGGTGAACAGACGCTCGAATCGTACCTCCTCAATCTAGCTGAAGTCAGAAGGACAACAGTGCTCAGGCTGCACTACCAGCTAAGCACACAACTCTTAGCTGGCGGTCTTTGTCATCGCTTAACCCGTGGAAGCATGAGATAGGAACTGGTGAGGACCAGAGCTATGTTGGACGCTCTCCTTATCGACTCACCGTTTTGCAGCCCACCGAAGTATCCATCTATCTAATTATTCAGGATCCTTATATAAACGACACTTAAACATGTGTATGCCCTCTACCACCTCCTAGTGGTAGAATTTGAAAACATATGGCCCCTTTTATTTTACGCTCTTGACCAGCCGAACAACTTCCTGAATAATCAGGATCTTGCAATATATGGGATGGAAATTTCGTCAATGTTACTACTGCCTTTGATATCACAGGAATCACCAACAAACAGACTACCTAACACTAACGAAATTGAAGCTCATATATCTCAGGACCCTGGGGATTTTATCGAAATTTCCGATGAAAATTTCTCAAGCAATTGTTTTACAAACTTCATCGGTTTTTTCTCCGGAAATTGGGACGACAATTTATTTACAAATTCCTTTTGCATTTTTTTCTTCGACAATTGGGTTTTTAAATTTTGAAAAAATGTATTGATATTTTAATTTTATACGAAGGAGCACCTTTTTCTGAGCCACTATGTTTTTTTTCAGATTTTTAGAACTTTATTTTAGTACCTAAAATCAATTTCAAAGAGATTTTTTTAAATCACCATCTGACAGCTGGGCGACTGTTTGACAGCTCCACCCAGTACAAAATGCAACGAGGGGTGATTCGATAAATCGCTCCCATACAAACTTCAAACTGATTTTAAAATAGGTTCCCGGGCACCAAAAGTCAAGAAAATTTGGATTTCGGCTCAGTTTGACATGCAGATTCAGAATATGAAACTATCTCAACACCGCTAAAGAAGCCAATTGAGAATGCCTTTGTCTTTTTCCTTCAAGAATTTTTTTGAAAAAATCCTCCGACAATTGCATTGTTTGCTCGGCAATTCTTTGGAAATTTCTTAAGTAATTGCTTTTGGAAGTCCTTTCGCTATTTTTTCGGTATATTCTTTGAGAACTCTTCGGAAATGTCGCACACTGGAGTAACAGGATCCATTTCATGGCCAAAATGTTTAGCACGTTTTAATGGTTTGTTATGTTGGCACTATTGATAGAATTGTGAATTTTGATATTGAGGATGCATTTTGGATTATACATAGCCATAAATAATAATCCACGTAAAGGTCAGAAATGATTTCTTATGACCTTCTGATGGTCACTCCCAAAAATGACTTGAATGGTCATTTTTTTTAGTACAGAGAACTCAAAAATAATAATATCCCATAAAAGGGCCTCCTCATTTCAGACTAATGCCGATGATCCTTGGGGTGCAAACTGTTTCTAAAGACCCAATTTCGTGATCATAATCCTTTTGGATCTGAAAAGCTGATGTTGGAGGCTTATTATTTTCGATGAAGTTGTTAGGTATGTCTTTCAAAAGCTGATACTAATGTGATCACATTCCAGAAATTTTCGCTAACGAACACGAACTAATTTCAATTACTGGATAAATTTTCAAAAAAATTACCGAAGGCATTTCCAAAAACATCATTGAAGGAATTTTAAAGATATTGCTAAAGGAACTTGGAATGAATTCATAATGTTGAAATTAATCGTCGAACCTCCATTGCCAAACCGAATTCCCAAACAAATTTCTGAAAAAATCCTCCAAGAGAATTTTTTAAAGAAATTCCTAAATATATTCTCTCAGAAATTGCAGTCGCATAAGAAGTTCCAGTTCTTATATTGCAGAGCTGGATTTCGTACCGCGTTGCCTTAAAACCTTGAACGCTTCAAATCAAGCGCCAATAAGTTTTATGATTCTCACATTTATTTATGATCTAACTTTCTTTCTTTGTTCGAACCTGGGTTCGTACGCTCGTGGTAACCTAGATCCATTAGCCTAAAAAAGTTGATGGAACAAGTTCAATTCATCAGATAGCCATAAAACACCATGCATTGAGTGAGCCGTAGATAGGTACAGTTCTATATGACTTTTTATAGCCTTTCCTCAAACGGCACTCGCCCAGGGCTGTGATGCAATCTGTCGCTGTAAACTGTTATATTTAATTAAAATGATATAATGGACTAGCACACATACCTAGAGCTAGAGTCAGTCGCACAAGCAGCCAGCGCATTACCGGTCACATATCATTGAACTACAGATGGCAAAACATATGAGTTTCCATGTTTTCTCGTCCAAGTGCAGTGTCGCCCCATCAGCGTACGCCATTCAATGCTGGCGATCAGTTGTCTGTACGTTGTTCTCGATGTTTACGGAAAAGTAAGGTGAAGTATATTGGGTTCGTCAGATGATGTAAGAGGCACATATCCGCAGTAACTAGAGATTCCCAATCCCCACTTCATCTTTCACACCACGATGGCACTTAGGCAACGCTAACAATACAGTACCTAATCACTCAAGCCACACCCGGACATCTTGTTTCACCTTAATTTCTCTGTCAGGTTGTGAATGTCCGTCATTAACCTTTTCCTATTTTGGTACAACACGTCGACGAGGTTCGGATTATTGCTCTCACTCGTCGACAGCGTTGCTGGTCCGTCGTCGTCGTCAATAACGGTGTTGCAGATTTGTGTGGCCTGCCAATGATCGTACGGATAAAGCAGATGATAGATGGTTAAGGCAAATCGCTACTTTTGTCGAGCTGACGGAGTACAGATGGTTGCCGGCTGTCACGGCTTTGCAATTAGCACAGGACAGTTTCCTATAAATGGCAAGCTCTCGGTTCATTTTTATGGTGTGCATACCAATATAGGGGCCCCCGAGGGACTTGAGAAATGTTTCAGAAGGCTTTCAGGGATTTCAAAGGAGGTGTCAGAAGATAACTCAGAGTGGTTAAGTGGTTTTAGAGAGTTTTCATTTTCATTTCATTTTTATTTCAAGTTGTAAGTCAGATTCACGATTCCAGGGATTCCCCCCAGGGAAGTCCTCCAGGGATTCCCCCCAGGGAAGTCCTCCAGGGATTCCCCCCAGGGAAGTCCTCCAGGGATTCCCCCCAGGGAAGTCCTCCAGGGATTCCCCCCAGGGAAGTCCTCCAGGGATTCCCCCCAGGGAAGTCCTCCAGGGATTCCCCCCAGGGAAGTCCTCCAGGGATTCCCCGCAGGGAAGTCCTCCAGGGATTCCCCCCAGGGAAGTCCTCCAGGGATTCCCCCCAGGGAAGTCCTCCAGGGATTCCCCTCAGGGAAGTCCTCCAGGGATTCCCCCCAGGGAAGTCCTCCAGGGATTCCCCCCAGGGAAGTCTTCCAGGGATTCCCCCCAGGGAAGTCCTCCAGGGATTCCCCCCAGGGAAGTCCTCCAGGGATTCCCCCCAGGGAAGTCCTCCAGGGATTCCCCCCAGGGAAGTCCTCCAGGGATTCCCCCCAGGGAAGTCCTCCAGGGATTCCCCCCAGGGAAGTCCTCCAGGGATTCCCCCCAGGGAAGTCCTCCAGGGATTCCCCCCAGGGAAGTCCTCCAGGGATTCCCCCCAGGGAAGTCCTCCAGGGATTCCCCCCAGGGAAGTCCTCCAGGGATTCCCCCCAGGGAAGTCCTCCAGGGATTCCCCCCAGGGAAGTCCTCCAGGGATTCCCCCCAGGGAAGTCCTCCAGGGATTCCCCCCAGGGAAGTCCTCCAGGGATTCCCCCCAGGGAAGTCCTCCAGGGATTCCCCCCAGGGAAGTCCTCCAGGGATTCCCCGCAGGGAAGTCCTCCAGGGATTCCCCCCAGGGAAGTCCTCCAGGGATTCCCCGCAGGGAAGTCCTCCAGGGATTCCCCCCAGGGAAGTCCTCCAGGGATTCCCCCCAGGGAAGTCCTCCAGGGATTCCCCCCAGGGAAGTCCTCCAGGGATTCCCCGCAGGGAAGTCCTCCAGGGATTCCCCGCAGGGAAGTCCTCCAGGGATTCCCCGCAGGGAAGTCCTCCAGGGATTCCCCGCAGGGAAGTCCTCCAGGGATTCTCCGCAGGGAAGTCCTCCAGGGATTCCCCGCAGGGAAGTCCTCCAGGGATTCTTCCAGGAATACCTCCAAGGATTCCCCAGGGAATTCCTCCAGGGATTCCTCCTTGAATAAATCCTTGAATGATCCTCATAAAAATACTTACGGAATTTTCTTCGATTTTCAAATTTGTAAATCGAAAAGGTTCTGCTTTCGAGTTTTTTTAGTAAAGTTGTCTGTAGATTTTTTGCTTAACCATTTTTTTTTCATGGAGTTTAAAAGGCAAATGGAGACGCATGGTTTCCTTCGCTACACATGATGAATGATGAATTCGTGGAATTTTGTCTTGCAACAACCCAAAAAATACTAACTTTATCAAAACAAAAAGATATCATATCATGATATTCTCAAAGCTTCATAAGTGCATTCCCATTCCGTACATTGAATGACACGATACAAAGTTAAATTCAACACGAAAAAAAAATATTGGGAAAATTCCGTTACGCACAAGAAAATCCCCCATTAGCACATCGTCACGTTTTGTCGCACCACCCCACGTACGAAAACATAAAACAGCTGGGAGGTTCACATACAATCAAATCGTCGTTTAGCTTACTGAATAATACAACATATCAAAAACGCACACTTTCTAGCATCTGTATTCGCATGTATACAATATATTTCGATCCAGCGGGAAACGATATGTGAGTACAGAAGCAACGCAGCAGCGACACTAGTGGAGGTGAAAAATCGATGAGACCTACGTAGAGCGGGCCCAAACAAGCATCCTCCCTGATAATATGGCAAGAAGCAGCAAACCATAATAACAACAAACGACGTGCGCATGTCCGAAGCTCCAAATTGGCACGACATTCACACAATTTTCGTCACATAGCTAGCTAGTTCATAAACCTGCTCCTATGGGGTAGCAGAGCAACATTATATCCAAGAAGAGGCTGGGACTGTCTGGGACGGGCGCGCGTTGGGTGTTTTATAGGTCTGCAGTTCGATGACTGTGTTCGTTCCACAGACCTACCGATATCATCATCTCGCCCAAATGGTCCAGTTTGACAACAAAATCTAGCAAAACTAACAACACATAACATTGAATTCGATCCCTATGATATACAATGTTATTCGATTTGCGCAACTAATAATACGTGTACGTGTGTACTGTTCTGCTGCATATAGATAGATGTCCTGGCGGGTGATTTCTTTGTTACCATCAGACAAAGTTTGATCGAATCCTTGGGAACTGATTTTTCACATAAAATGTTGTTAGATATCAATAGAGATTGCCAGACAGGAGCTCCACATTCGTACTGTGACAATCCATGGATAGGTCAATTGAGATTGAGACACTTTTGCAACGTCTGTTGGTCGGTAGGAAGTGCAATTTGCACTGTGCAAAAGTTCTTTGTTTGCGTTCCGGAACAAATTAGTTTTATGTTTCTTTACTAGTTAGGTCGTAAGGATACGGTAAAAAGAAACTTATTTTTAAGTTTGGAATAATTTTACGGTACAAATGGAGATTATCATCACATAGAAATAAGATAAGATAAACACAAAAAACATGTTTCCATCAGCTTGAACATATAGGTGGAGACGCATGGTCGTTAGTAGATTCACTAAGAAAATTAGCTAAAGTTAAGTCATAGTTTAAATAAATCTACATAGATTATTTTGTACGACTCATAGGATCCAAAAAATCTTTTAAATTTTAAATAAAAGAAAATCGAGTCAAATACTTTTTTTTAAATTCCAACTATTTGTTTGCATCCTAATACAGATACGTATTTTGACCTCAACTGTGAAGGTCGTGTTCAGTGTCTCGTACTTGACTCAAATTTGAATGATAGGGTATGAGAAATGAATCACTATTTGGGTGTAAGGAGATAGGGTTTCGAACTACTTGGGCACCCGCGTCAATTCCCAGCACCTCACAGGAAAACAAATCAAAATATCACTTGCAGCATTATTCCAAACGCACTTCCGTGGGTAATCATCTACCGCAACATTTCCGCAACGGAATGCACAATCAATGAGCCACACGTTCACTCTGAAGCCGCACAAGTGCTATTATGCGCAGGCGAGAACACTTTGTCAGCACAAAGATGGGTGCCGAAGTGATTGCCCATTTGATTTTGCTGGAAGTTCGGCACTGATACCGGGAATTGGCGCTGGACTAGATGCAGTAAACTCGTGCAAGATTCACTTTCGCGCAGAAAATCTTTACATCAATCACTATTAACAACAAGTTCACGCAATAAGGTATCTGATTCAGATGAAGGAAGTGGACGAAAACGGTTGTTTAGCAGATAAAATAGTATTAATTCAGCACTATGTGCGCCTTTACATCAAGTCATTAAATGCTAATTTGCCCTATATGCGCCATAAGTTCTAGTTAAATGCAGTTTTTGGCCCAATACACGGCTGATTAAATGCTTAAATTTCCTATCCCCCAGAATTATCTATAACGAAAGTGGTTGAAATTGGTGCCTAAGTTTCGGTTACGGTTGTTACCATCCTCAGGGGCAAATCAGTAGCATCGTTCTTTGTTTGTTGGCATTGCTTAGCATTTGCCTATGGGGTTTTGTACAGCGAATGCGTATTGGTTACTATATTTTTTCGTTAAAATTAGGTATTTTTTTAGCATTTTCTAGTATCTGATGGTTTTTGCACTATTTTGGATTGAACTGTACTGATATGATTGTTGTACTGCCATGGGTTCCTCCAAGTATTTCTTCAAAGAACTTCTCTTAGGAACTCCAGGCATTCCTGATGGGATTTCGCTAGAAATTTTTACAAAGATTTCTTCAGCAATTCCTTCTAGGGATACCTCTACATATTTATACTGAGCTTTTTTGGGAATTGTTGCTGGAATTGTTCAAGGCAATCTTCTTGAGATTTTTCCAGAAGTTTCCTCGGTGATTCCTCCAGCAATGCCAGTGTTTTATTCAGGAATTCCTTCAGAAATTCCACACGGGATTCCTCCAGAAACTCCTCTTGGTCTTCCTCCAGGAATTCCTGCTTCTGGTTCTTCCAACAATTACTCCTCCTAGGATTCCTTCATAAATTCCTTCCTAATACTTCCAGGAATTGTTCTAAGCTTTCATCTAGTATAGAGATTTCTGCTGGAATTCGTTCTTGCTGAGATTATTCAAAGCAATCTTCCTGAGATTCTTACAGAAGATCTTCCGGTGATTCCTCCAGGAATTCCGTTTGGAGATTTTACTCAGGTGTTCCTCCAGAAATTCATCATGGGATTTCTCCAGGAATTCCTCTTGGTATTCTTCCAGAAATTCCTGCTAGGACTCCTTCAGAAATTCTAACTGCAATACTTCTTTCAGAAGTTCCTCCAGTGCTTCCTCGAGAAATTTCTTCAGGATTTTGTTTTTCGGAGATTCCTCCAGAAATTCTTCAAAGTATTCCTCCAGGAACTCCTTTTGGCCTTTACCAGAAATCCCAGCTGGGATTCCCCAAACAACTCTTGCTGTGCTTATTCCAGCGATATCTCCTCCTAGGACAGAAAAAAATGTAGAATTTGCTAAAATTGGAAATACCTACGCATTAATAGAAATTTAAAAAAATCCTCCTGAAGCATGTGAAACCTGCAGGAATTTCTTTAAAGATTACTATGATTCCTTCAGGAATGCTTGCTGGGATTATTAAAGGCAATCGTCCTGGGATTCTTACAGAAGATCTTCCGGTGGTTCCTCCAGGAATTCAACATGGGATTTTTCCAGGAGCTCGTCTTGGTCATCATCCAGAAATTGCTGCTGTGGTTATTCCAGCAAGAATTCCTTCAAAAAGTCTTATTGTAATACTTCCAGGAAATCCTCGAGAATTTCTCTGGCATTCCTTTAGAAATTCTTTCTGGGATCTTCCAAGGTAAATCTCCTGAGATTCTTTCAGAAGATGATTCCTCCAGGAACTCCGTTAGAAATTTTATCCAGCAATTCTTCCAGAAATTCTTCATGGGATTCCTATAGGAGCTCCCCTTCTATTAGTGCTATTACTGGACTTTTTCCAAAAACAATCCTTCGGTGATTCTTCCATGGATTTCTTCAGGAACTCATCCAAGAATTCCTCCAGAGATGCCTCCAGAAATTTCTCATGCAATTCATTCAGGAACTACTCTTGGCCTTCCTTCAGGAGTTCCAGAAAAAAATTGTCAGGCAATGGTTCCTCCAGCAATTCTTCCTAGAAATTCTCCAGAAATGCATACTGTGGGACCTCCATGTATTCTTCTAGGGATTTCTGATATTCTTACTGGAGTTTTTCCAGGCAATCTTCCTGGGATTCCTACAGAAATTCCACCATGGTTTCCTTCAAGGATTTCTCCAGAATACCATTACCAATCTTCCAGCGATTTCCCTCAGATATTTCTTCAAGTATCTTCTCTTATGATTCTTCCAGGAGTTCCTGATGCGGTTTTCATAGAAGTTTTTTGTGGAGTAATTGCTCCTAGGATTTGTCTACAAAATTTCGTTTATGCAACCTCCCGGAGTTGTAGGGACTCTTCTAGGGATATCATCTGAGATTCTTTCAGGATTTTTTCTGAAATCATTATTTTCCTAAATTCTTTCAGAAGTTCCCCCGCTGGTTCCTCCAGGAATTCCCTCAAAGATTCAATACAGGTATTCCTCTCGGAACTCCTCTTAGCCCTCCTCCAGGAATTCCAGGTAGGATTCCATGATTAATTCCTGTTAGTGATTGATAAAACTGAATTTAGTATAAAGAACAAGTCCAGCGTATTCACTAAATTAAAAACATCAAATACGCTTATGGATTTACGGAAATTTTCATCAAACTTTCTGGCGAAAATTCTGGATTAGTTATCTATAAAAAGGAGTTGACTAAGACTTGAAATTCTTCCGGGATGTTTTCATTGATTTTATCCGGAATTCTTTAATCGATTTCCCTCAAGATTTTTTTTTTTTATTTGGTTTCCATCTTCCAGGGGTTATTTTCTTCCAGGGGTTATTTCAATGATTCTGCCCGGGATTCTTTTAAGGGTTTAATTCGGATTCCCCCCCCCTCCCCCCGGGATTCTCTCTCAAATTCAATACGTGTTTTCTTCCAGGATTCGAAGAGGGAGTCCTTCCGGGATTTCTTCTTTGGTTTGCCGAGGTTCTTTCAGGGCTTTCTTCAAGGATTGCACCAAGATTCTTCCATTTCTTTGGAAATTTCTTCAGATATCACTTCCGGGATTCATTCAGGGAATGTTTCCGGAATTGCTTCATTGATTTTTCATGGGATTCCATCAAAGATTTCTTCCGAGATTCCTCCCAGGGTTTCTTCCGGTTTTTTTTTTATCAGATATTTCTTCCGATTCCGGAGTTTCCTTGGGCATTCTTTTTTGGTTCTGTTCAGATTTTCCGCCAGGATTTCTCCCGCGATTTCTTTCGAAATTTCTTTAGGGATTTCTTCCTGAAATTACTACCGGTAATCCTTCAGGGATTTCTTCAAGGATTCTTTGAGGGACTCTACAGGTTTTTTTTTTTAGAATTCTTCCAACAATGTCTGCTCGAATTGCTTACGGAATTCCTTGAGGGACTTCTCCTCGAATTTTCTTCATTCGATTGATTCATCCTTCAATACTTATTTGTGGAGTTCGTTTAGGGATTTCTCCCAAGATTTCTCCAAAGATGTTTCAGGGATTTATCCCAGGAGTTCTTCAACGATTTTTAAGGGTTTCTTGCCTTTCTCCTGGGATTCCATCAGGGATTCCTTCTAAGATTCCGCCAAAGATTTCTTCCAGGATTTCTTCCGGTGGTTAAGGTATTTCTTTCGGGATTTCTTCCGAGATTCTATCAGGGATTCCTCTCGAGTCTCTTTGCGGGTTTCCTTTAGGGATTTTCCCAGAATTCTTTCAGGGATTTTTCAGAAACATTTGTTGGGATTGCTGCAGGAACTCCTTCCATGATTCTTTCGTTGGTTTTTTCCTGAAATTCCTTCTGAGGATTTCTTCCGGGATTCATCAAAAGAATTTTCCAGATGTTTCTCTCGAGATTCTTTTAGGAGTTCTTTCAGGTAATCTTTCGGAGATTAACCCCGAGATATTTTTTATTCCTTCTGGGATTCCTACATTGATTACTTCTGTGATTTCTTTCGAGATTCCTCCAGGTACTCCTTATGGAATCTCTCCCAGGCTTCCACCGGGAATACTCACGAAAAAATCTCCAAGAATCTTTCTAGAATTCCGTCGGAGATTCTTCCATGTATTCCTTCCAGAATTCCTTCATGGATTCCTTCCATAATTCCTTCAGGAATATTTGCTGGACCTTCTTAAGGGGTACCTGCTGGATTCTTTCAGGGGTTCCTACCGGATATTCCCCGGTATCCCTCTCCGGATTCCTCCCTGGATTCTTTCCAGGTTTTCTCCCGGGAATCCTTCCGGAATTTTAACGGATATCTTCCATATTTTTCGAGGAACTCCTCCCGTGACTAATTCCGATATTACATCTAGGATTTCTCCCGGGGTTTCCCTAAATCTGGATTCTTGCAGATAATATTTCCAGGATCCCATTAACGATTACTCCATGTAGGGGGGAGGAAAGGTATCAATAGATCGGATCCAGAGGAACGCGAAGGAGAATTTGGGAAATGTAAGGGTGTCTCTGAAAGTGAACTGCACCATTGTATAAGATAAAGAAAAGTCAAGAATTTACACTCGTTGAACAGGTACATTTAAGGTTGGCAATTCGCTAAACGATGTAACAAAACTTCAAATAAAAAACCACTCCAACATGAAGTTTTTGATTATTTGTTATTTTTGATGAGAGGGGACTTGATTATGTTTTTTTTTTTATTTTTGATTATAGAGGACTGCTCTTTCTTATACTTTTAAAACATTTAAGAAAAATCCATTTTCATCACAGTTTTTGGACACATCTTAACTTTGTCAAACATGAACAGTTTGTCTTCTAGGTTAAGATCCAAACTTAACAGGAAGCAACTATTTAGTCATGCTCTACCACTAGGTAGTTTGTAATAACAACGTTTTGGTGTCCGAAATTTAACTTGGAAGCGCGATAACATGTTTAGTACCAGGAATTTCTATATATTCATTTGATTCTAATTTCATATAATAACAAGTATCATGTCATAATTTTACATGATTATCATTACAGGTCTTCTTCGATATAACGTACAGTACGTTATATCGAAGTGTACGTTATATCGAAGCAGAGAAAAATTTAATATTCTTTATGCTAGTATGCATGTGTTTGACGTGAAATTAATCCCAAATAATGATTTCGGTGAAATTCACAAAACCAATAATGAAAAACTTGAGTTTTCACGAAACAATCATTCCGTTTTTTGTGCTTCGATATAACGTACATTTTGCTTCGATATAACGTACACTAAATTTTTCTCCAAATTGCGCTAATTCTGGGTAACAAGGCTTATGCAGCAACAAAACATTGATTTGAGTGATTTCGTAGTTTATCTAAAGGCTATTCCTGGGAAAAATAAAAATTTTCAATGTTGCACGTTATATCGAAGCAAAATGTACGTTATATCGAATTCGCTATATCGAGGGTACGTTATATCTAAGATTACCTGTATACCTAACGTTAACTTCCGAAACTTGAAAAGCACTAGTAAAAAGTAAACCAATGCAATATCTAAAGGTATAATTCCAAAATCTTGGGGTGTCTTCAAGATGTGTACCAAATTCAAGTTTAACTTTCCATACGATAATTATTCGAAGAAATGAAGAATCCTAAAAATATCATATTTCAAAGAACACCAAAGTTTTTTTATGGTCAAGTCAAGATGCTTGTTGTTTATTTCTCAAATTTGGAAATATTTTGGATTTGCGACATTACTGATACATACGTAAAACTAAGAAATTCTAAAATTATGTATAATGCAACAGTCACTTTGTCTCGCAAAATAAACGAACTTACCGAAAGTTTGTCGTAAAAAATGCTCCAACTTATTTAGTTCTTCAACATTTGCATACACACTTCAGATCGGCACTAACCCCCTTTGTTGATGCGTTCACACATCGATCCATCCAGTAGCTCAGCAGTACGTATGATACATATGTTATATAATCTGCACTAAACTGCACTCAGAACTGCATATGTAGATATAATCACACACCTTGGCTATAATCAAATCATTACTTCGTTGCACATGGATTTATTCACTCGTCGCCAATTTGTTATGAATTGGTAATTTTCCGACAGATTTTCTCGCCTTCATATATTTTATACAATGTTATTTTTACGCACATGACCCACTTTGTTTATTGCAAAATATTTTCAAATCAATCATCTGTTAATGATTTTCACCACGATGAATCATATTTATATTCAATAGTAATTGTTACATTTATCTTTATTTTGTTTTCGTAATTTACAGGTTTTTGTTTTTCTTTTCTTCTATTCACACTGTGTCACGTTTAATGGTTGGTTATTCAAAAACTTTATATTTGATCAAACCTTTCCTTTTATATATAGATCCTTCCGATTCGGAAAATTAGTTAATGGATTCCCACTAATCGGATATCTTTTCACACCTTGCCCTGCACAAATGCACCGCACCAAACGACGTAATTCACCCGCGACGTTAAACCATTTTCCCGATCAATCTCAACCTCAAGGTTTAATAAAGTTTTCACTGAACCCAAAAGGTAATCCCAGGAATTTCGAGTCCGCGAGAATTTTATGTTTTCAATTTGCAACGACGCAACAGAATCCAAAATTTTTGTCGATTTTTTCCACTTTATGTTCTATACAATAAGCTCCCACATCCAAACAGCATCCAACACATTCCCGAACGTATGTGGTACGGTGGAGCTTCAGTACTGTGGTGTTGGTTTGTGGGCAGTCTGGATGCGATGTCGTCTTTCCGTGCATTCGTTCGACGCAAAAAGTAACATGGGTAGACGTGCCATACCGCACACCAGACCGTGCATGGGGTTAGTAATACTGCCATGCAGTAAACAAGAACGAAAACAAACACAAATTGTTTGCAAATCAAATGAATAACAAACCATGAAGAAAAATAAATGTAAAAATGTAAAAACTTCATGAGAAAGTTGAAAAACTGAACAACAATATATAATAAAACAATTGATAAAAATATCATTCCTTTCGATATCATTATCAGCCCATCCCCCATTCATACAACCCCTCATCGTATCGATAGAACCCCTTCAATTCAATAATGAAAAATCGATCGAATCCTTTCGCCAGCTACGCATCAGCAATCAATCATTTTGTCCTTGCCCAGCTACTTTTTCATTCAGGAAAACCCAGCCTTGTATGTTTGTATACAGATTTTCCCATCATGCCCACCACGCAACAACGCAACACCCACTTTTCCACTCACACCAGCCCGTTTACCACGCGAGCTCGCGGGAAACATATGATCGGCTAGTTGTTGATATTGCCGTCTGGTTTGCGCCTGTGAAACACCCCAAGAGGATGTGTTGTTTCGCTATCTCTGTTCTGTTTGCGTGTGCCAGTGACGGAGTGGTTTGCAGTTCGGTCTAAATAAGGAGGAGCCTTAGTACACGACGTGAGATACTGTGTGGGTTATTATAAAAGAAGATTATTTTAACCCGTTAACGCCCAAGGTGTCTCACAATTTAAATGCATAGATAAATGTGTTATCAAAGGTCAAGTTCCAACAAAATAAGCATGATTTGACGAAATAAAACGGAAGTCTATGGTGTAATTCCAAAAAAAAAATCTTCGTTGTAGGTCCTCAATATCTGATAATTTTCTCAAGTTCTATTTCAGTACAACCTCCACGCTATCGTTATATTCTGATCCGTATAGATACAATACAGCTCTAAACAAGTGAGAAAGACGATAACCACTCAGAAAGAATAGAAAAAGGACTTATAAATTGGAGTAGAAATCTAACCCGATAAAATCTTAAAAGTGTGCATGGGCCTTGTAAATTCATGTAGTTTTAACTGCGTTGTAAAATTTCTCAAATTTAATTTTCTGAAACAAATCAAATAAAAAGTGCTCACTATGTGTAGCATAACCAACCGTAAAATACTGTAGAAGTTAGATTTTACACAAATTATGATTTTTGATAAAGTAATTGTATTTTGCATTCAGTGCCTCACAAACTAATGTCGAATTCGTTTTTGAACCTGGGTTGGAACTGGATTGGCGGAAAATGTGTAAACAAACAAACGTCAAACAAACTCAAACAAACTTTAGTACAAGCGAAACCGAAGTCGGGTTGGGGTTGAAACTGTGATCTCATCCAGTTCCAACCCAGGTTGGAACTGAATCAAAAACGAATTCGACATAACTTTACGTACTGGCCATACGAAAATTTTCAGACATATTGCATGTTTTAAAAAGAAAAGCGTGTTAAGTACTGTTCCTTTAACTTTACCAAGAATTTGCATCCTTTGACAGATACGTGTTTCGACCTCAACTATAAGGTCGTCTTCAGTGTCTCGTATTTACAGGTATTCCACTAACACGCCCAGGTTCATCATCATTTCATTTTTTGATTTCAACCCGATATACTCTACACAGCTTCTCCACTTATGTTTGTACTACTCCATGATTTTTATTTGTGGACAATATGTGGGTTTTATGGTGTTATTCTGGCCACTATCAATGTTACATCCAATAGACAATGTGTCTTTCGGCTGCATGAAAAATGATAAACTACCTACCCAAAAATTCAACTTTATTCCAAATTAATTTCAATTGAGAATTGCATATAAAAGGCTGAAGTAATAATTCGACTATTTTCCAAACACCATCAATGGATATAGTCCACCATCTTAGATTTCAAAATGACGTTAAATATCGATTTTTGACTTCTACTCATCAAGCCCGATCGATTGATACCCATATTGCAATCTTGGATTTCAAAATGGCGTCCGATATCCATTGTTGAGTTCCGCAATTCGGGGTCAAATTGATCACTTTAAAACAACTTTTGTGGATAACATTAGTGACAATTAAAATACAGGTCGGACTCGATTATCCGGAGACTCGATTATCCGGAGACTCGATTATCCGGGATTCGATTATCCGGAATTTTAGACTCGATTATCCGGAGTACTTTTATCGCGATATTTTTTTTACTTTAATGAAGAAATTCGACACAATTAAGTATTATAACACAGTTCTCACATGATTATGGAAGTCCACGGTTCCGTTTTTCTCAAATTTTGTCGGTTTTTTGACCCGATTATGTTAGTCTCTTTTAACAAGAAAATAAAAATGTTTTACACTCAGCATTAACATTCAACATTTCCAGTATTTTACAATGTATCTCAATTTCAGTTGATAACTTTCGGCACTATATACAAACTACGTAACAAAAAAAATCTTGCGTTATGTTTCAAAAAGGCAAAACAATTTTAAATCTATTCTCAGCGAAAAAATACTAAATTTTGCATCTGTTTTCAAAACATGTCGTGAATCATCCGGGAATTTCTCAAAGAATGATTGCTGGCATTTCTTCAGATGCCCAGAGTGTTTCTGGGATTTCCCCAAATTTTCCTCCAAGGGGAAACCTTTCAGAGATTTATTTCCTTTTGGTATTGCTTGGTATTCCTCCTACAATTCCTCCTCAGACTCCTCCGGGAATTTCTGCTGAGATTCCTCAAGCAATCCCTGCTGGATATCCGCCAGATATTTCCCAAGGAGATTTCGCGATTTTTTTTTTCCGAGAATTCTTGTTGAGATTTCATCAGGATTTTCTACTGGATTTTTTCCACGGATTATTGTAGTTGTACTTTAAATACCAACGGATTTTTCTAGGAATTATTCGTGGGATTCTTATGAGGATTCCACCAGAAGTCCTTGAGGATTCCTTTAGGTATTCATGCAGCAATTTATCCTAGGATTCTTTCAGGAATCCCTCCAAATATTTTTCTTCATTATTTTCTACAGAATTTCTTGCATGGATTTCTTCAGAAATTCTTCCGGATATTCCTCAGAATTCCTTGATATATTTCTCCTGGAAGTTCTACATTATGCTTGTCCACTTCTTCAAAAATGTTCTGTGATTTTCAAGTACACCCCCATAAATTGACTTGATTGGCTTCCAAATAGAAGTAATTGGTCAAAATTTCAGCCAAATCTATTGAAATTTAGAGGCCCAAAGCATGATTACCCCGAAAAGCTAGCTTTTAGAACACATTAGGCTTTCACGAATTTTAATTGCTCAACTCCTACATCATTGATGCCAGAGAAGCAAGTAATCAGCAAAAACAGTTCCTTGGATGCCAATCAAAATATGGACGTGAGAATCAGAGAATCATATTTTTTTTTTAATTAAACAGGCCTATTCTACATATATTCCTTTAGGAGTTTGACCATGGATTCCTTTTGGGATTTATTACGAGATTTTTGAAGACATCTTCTACAGTGCTTTCCGTAGTGATTCTTTCAGAGACTCCTCTAGGGATTTGTCCAATATTTTTTTCTGGGACAAATCTAGGAGTAACTTAATAGATTTCTAGGGAGTTTCTTCTAGCAAAATTGTGATATGCATTGTAAAGCGTGCTTTTGTGGTATTTCCAAGTAACATAACTAGCTGAATAATAGTTTCTTAAGCTAGAGTTTGCTAAAGAGTGGTTTGTTCCGTTCTTGTACAGAAAAAATCAACATTTTCTCCAATTTACACAAACCACACCCCTTTCCCTCAACCATGCTTTCTTTAAGGAACATCCATTAAGTACGTCACGCTTAAATTGGAAATTTTCGTACGGTTTTTTTCCGTGTCGTACCTAATGGATGGCCCCTTACTGTTTATGTTTTGTTTCACGAACCCAAAACATTTTTATTGAGTTAAAAATTGACAGAAAAGTGCCACGATGTTATCAACCTAAAACACTATCAGGATCTTACTGAATACAGCATAATAAATTGCCAAAACAATTTCTGGAGAATCAGTACACAGTGGATCTCCATGAAACCATGTGACAGAATTCATTTCCCATTGATTTTGCTGTAAAATTTTTAACTTGATCACATGAAGAACAGTTAGCTGGTTCATATTAGTCCTGTTCAACGACGTAGGTTGAACTTGCTCGAACTTGCTCCATCCCGCTCTTTCCCGTTTGTTGACAAATGGGTAAGAGTAGGATGCAGCAACTTCGAGCAAGTTCAACCTACGTCGTTGAACAGGGCTATTGTTTCCTTACCGTAAAATATTCATACTTCGCGTAGCAGTAGAATTTATCCGAATCTATGAAACGGATGAAACATTCCGCAATATGTTCCACATTTTCGTTACAACTTTGTCTTGATGAAACTTATGCATTTCTTCTTTGTTTGCAAACAGATTGTTTCTTTGGCCACGTAATCCCTCCGGAAGAATTGCACGCTCGAGCAAAGGAATATAGTTCGATATGCCGTTCGTGATCGTGAGCCCGTCGACGTAATTTTGTTCTTTTTCTAAAAACTCGGCAACAGCGTTTGGCAGTTGTGATTCGTTTCGCTCGTACTTGACTCGTATGCCAGTTCGATTCATTACGTCTGAGGATACGGTGTCGTAATATTCACTGAAATCAACATCTGAATTGTGCTAAAGAAAGCTGATTTGTTGCTACATTTACCTACTTACCCTACCTACGTCTTACCCCGCTGGTTCGACACGTTTTAATACGACACTTTTTAATTCGTACCCCGCTTATTCGACAAATGTCGAATTAAAAAGTGTTCAAATGTCAGAGCGATGTACACTGTAAATGCAAAACAGTTTGATATTGTGCTCATACTCGCACCCGCAGCAGCTCCTCTTGCAGCCGATAATTCTGGAAGTCCTGAGTTGGTGCTATTCGACACCCAAACCGCCTGGAGACCAACCGGAATGAACTGAGGATGGAAACAATCGTAGAAAGAACTAGCTTTTCTTTCGCACCACCGCAGTATCTGTTGAAATTAGGTTTCATAACAAATCAGGAAATCAAAACAAAAACAAAAATAGAGTTGCCAAATTTTAATGAACAAGATGGTGTAGGGTGACCAGTTTGTCGAATTAAAAGTTTACCCCGGTTATTCGACAACAGTCGGTGTCATATTAGCGGGGTAATACGGGTACTCGGAATCAGATGAAAAATCACTCCATTGCTCTTCTGTTTCAGCGCTACAGGAGCTAGAGGTACCTGATCTATGTTTAAAACAAAAAAAAAGAGTTTATAAGAGTGAAGGAAACTTGATCTAAATTCAGATATTCTATTTAGCAGAGAAAATGAAGTGTGAGAATATTTCTAATGTGCTTATGTTACTGTTCAAATGATTTGACTTATGGTGTCATCCACACATCCACATCTTGGCTGAAAAAATATGATGGCACATCGAATTGATTTACTCCGATTTGGTTTCACGTGATCCGTCACTTGCATAAAGATAGATTTTGCTTCTCGAATACAATACCCTGATAGTAACTTCATCGTAGATGTGTTCCAATTCGTTAGTACACGACGGGTTTAACACATTATTTGGACTGCATACTGCAGTCGTATTTTTGGTTGTCAATCCCTGGAACTCCTGCAAGGAGAATACATTTTACTAAGGTGGCGCAGATAAACATTGCAAACCACTGGTTGTCTCTTCCATTCTTCTGGTGTTCTTATGGATCTAAAATAGTGACGTCACTATTTTAGTTGCATAAGAACACCAGAAGAGTGGAAGAGACAACCAGTCGTTTGCAATGTTTATCTGCGCCACCTTAGTAAAATGTATTCTCCTTGGAACTCCTGCACTAATTTCTGAATATTACTGTCTCTAGTTGGATTCTCATTTGTCAATAAAACTTTTTGCTGGTCGCTAGATGTTCTCATTCCATAATCTGGTGGTGGTAAAACTGGTGTCAATTTTGATTTCAGTTTGTGCAATCCGTGTCGTAGAGTTCGCACGGGACGGTTTTCGTTCATGGTGGGATTTGAAGTTTTCTTCTACTATCTACAGCAACCTCAATACGGTCTCAATTGGAACAGAAACGGATTAAAACTAAAGAATTTTCGTTTTTGCGACACGATAATCGTGCTATTATTGATAAGATATTGGGTTACGGTCAATATCTCATGCTTCAATATTATCCCCGAGTATCGATAAACGAATCAAATACATTATAGTAACGCAGGTAAATAAGGCAATAATGGGAGAGCCCTCAAAGTCACTGAAAATATTTCAGTTTTCTTTATTATCAGCAGCACATGCAATAGGACAGATCGGTGAAGTACTAGATTTGTAGTAATGAGCTGAATTATAGTATGGTGAGAAGGTCAATTCTCCATTTCTACAATGAAATGGTACAAAAAGCGTGATTCCTTGCCTAATTTGATGCTGCTTGAGCAAAACTTTGGGCAACAGTGTTGTTGTTTTCTCCATTTCTTGCAACATGAACAACATAGTTTTCCAAAGTTTTGCTCAAACAGCATCAAATTAGGCAAGGAATCATAATACCCACGCTTTTTGCGCCATTTTATTGCAGAAACGGAGAATTGACCTTCTCACCATACTAAAATTCAGCTCATTACTACAAATCTAGTACTACACCGAAGGTGCCCCATTGATGGAAACGTATAAAAAAAAACCGAAACTTATACATATGCAATAGCTAAATGATGCACGTGATCACAGACTACTACGATCATTTTTGATACAATTTAACTAATCGTTGAATTAGTTTAAATAGGGTGCGGAACCATTTGAGCAGCGGGTCATATTTTGGGTACTCTTTGCTTATAACTCATAATTTCATACCAATTGATTGAGTTTTAGAATATTTCAGTGGAATGCATGGAAAACAATGAGTTTCCACATTTGCAAAGATGGTCTCACCATCAGCAGAGTTTCCTGCCAAAACTTTTCCAACAGGTTCGGTGGCATAATCCGGATGATGTGTCCTATATGGATCGCAGAACCTTCACGGGTTTTCTTTTCAGTTCCAAGCGGTGTCCCAACCTGTTACCCCAATAGGGTTTTTATCTAATTTTCGTCTTCCTAAGCACCGACCAATAATGATCGAGTTTATTCTTGCACCTCGCTTAATGCCTCATTGCCAATTTGGTATCCCTTGCTAATTTATAAGTTAGTTTTCATATCACGAAAAAATATATTGTGAAAGAACTATAATTTTCTTAAAATAATAAGATTGAATAATTGTCTCTCGAATTCTGTTTCCGTCTTGCCCACGTCTATTTCGGGTGAAACCTAAATTGAATTCCGGGCACACTTTCTACGTGTGGAGCGGACCTGGTGTGATGATTAGAACACTTGACTATCACGCCGAGGACCTGGGATCGAATCCCACTCCCGACAAGACAAACTCACAAAATGTGAGTTCTTCCTTCGGAAGGGAAGTAAAGCGTGGGTCCCGAGATGAACTAGCTCAGGGCTAAAAATCTCGTTAATACAGATAGCATAGCATAGCATAGCATAGCCGACCGTACACATCCTGGGGTGACTGTCGATAGAGACGTTCAATGCGCCAGAAAAGATGGCTGGGACTTGACAAACCTTTCATTGAACGACCTCGACACCTGGCCAGGTCCTTACGATCAGCGGGGATGGGGAGGAAATGTTGATTAAATCTCTACTCAGAATATGTCCAAGAACTTGGTCCACTTCATAGATATCTGGAGTTGGATTTTGGATAGGAATTTATGGGACGCTTTCCTTGGCGAGAAAGCAAACTTTTGGCATATTTACGAATATAGTAGGTTATTGAAATTTTCATTTACCTGAATAGATCTGAAAGTAATAATTAGTTATATGTACAAATAAAATGGCTAGATCTCACCAAACTGGATCATTTTTCTGCTGATTGCTTCCAAAAATTCCATTTTCTTATGATGAGACCTTCTTCCTTCTTCCTCAACAGGCCATGTCGTCTCAGCAGGGGGTATTACCGGTCTCAACTGGAAAATTCCTCCCAGGAATCGAGATTGTTGAACTTCAGGGTTAAGCTTTCCAATTGGTCGGGAATCTTGCAGTTTGCCGTTGACGCCGATCCGCAGCAGCATTAAATTTTCAATTCAGCCAAATCTAGTATCTTTAAGTTAAGTAGAAAATCACGGACGCGAAAAAACTGGCTGCCGAAATTTCCGACACGTCAACATGCGCGCACAGACTACTTCGATCTCCACTAAAAATCTCGTTAATACAGATAAACAAAAAAAATTAAATAAAATAAAAAATAAATTTGTTCAACAAATTGAAACTTTTAGTTAAATAACATGTCATTTCATTCTTTATCGATTCTACATTTCCAGCAGACCACACCAGTGGAATCATGCTGAGAAAGATAATTATGCCAGGCGCTGAACCTTCAGTTCAATGCTTGCACATTTTCCGTCAGCGCTTATGACGACAAACAAGAGTGTCGTTTGACAAATTTATTGAACCACGCTGTTACCAAGTGCACAGTCGTTAGACTTTCAAGAAATATATCTGTGCCTTTTCCACATGGGCAACGATTGCTGATTGGTGATCGTTGTCGATGACATTTACATGTATCGGTGCTTCAAGTGTCTCCAGCAGGACTCTGTAAGATATATCAATATGGAAATAAATTCATTCAAGTACCATCTTCAAGGGAGTGAAGTTCTACCTTCCATATCACTGTCATGATCCCATACAGCACCGAGCGTTACAGGTGCGAAATTTATCAGCATGCAATTAAGCATCCGTTAGAAAGGAAAATTTCCTCATCCGCTTAAGTTTGCTCTTCTAAACACGAATAACGCGTCAAAACTCTTTCAACTAGTGAATTTAACACTTAACCTTCCTTTGCATCACGTTGGCAGCAGCTCGCTGACGTCGTGTACAGTTTGGGTCAAAAATGACCCTAATACCAAAGGAGGGTTAAAATGCAAAATTAAATTATGATTTTTTTCCCTAAACGCCTAAAAGTAGGCAATTTTCTTTGAAATAAGTGATTTCTGTAACAATAAATGACTATTTCATCAAAAAATTAACTTATTTTAATTTATTTATGTTTAGAATAGCTACATAACTTCCCAACCAATGCTCCACAAAAATGTTAAAACAGGAAATTTACGGGAAGTCCTACTATGACAATCGATTGTTTAGAAGCAATGATTTCATCTAAGTGAGAAGTACATTGCAATTTCCTAATAAAAAGGCATAACTAACATTTTCTAAAAAAAAATGAAAGCCTACACTCATCTCTAGACATCTATGAACTAAATGAGGTAAGAATTTTGAGATCATTGCGTCGCTTAGAAGTTCCTAGTATGGAATTACAATGTAGTACCCAAATGATCAATATCACCCCGATGATGCATTTGACCCCGGGTTACGGTTCTACTCATGAATCCCGATCACGAAAAAAACAAATACTTCCCCTATTATTTGATCTAATTCAAACTTTTTCATTTAGTAAGACCATCCTGAGAGTATTTGGGATCGATTTCTGGTTGGTCCATGCCTATTTTCAAGTATGGATTCAACATGGCTCGTTACACTATCGAAGAATATTCCTTCTTCCCACTCCGATCACCCACCCCTCTCCCACCTTCACGGCCGTAACCGTAAATTGTCGTTGGAATCCCTTTGACTGTTGTCTAGAGAAATTCTGCTTCAGAATAAATCCCAAAAGAAGTCCTTGTATGAGGAATCCCGGGAGATTTCAGGAGAAATCTTGGAAGAAGCCCCAGGTGGAATCTTGAGACGATTATCGGAAGCAATTCCTGGGGAAATTCCTAAAAGAATCCTTGAAATAATCCAAAAGGAATCCTAGTACATATCTCTGAATCTCGGAAACAATCTCTGAAAGAATTTCAAGAGGAGTTTTTGAAAGAGTCCTGGAATTAATCCCAGGAGAAACCTGTGAAGGAATAACAAAAGGACATTATGAAGGAATTCCTGGAGAAATCATTAAAAGAATATCCGAAGAATTCCCTGAAAGAATGAAGGAATGTCTGAGGAAATCCCCAAATAAATATCGGGTAGTATACTTAAAAGAGTGGATGAAGAAATCCCTAAAAGAATTCTGAGAAAAAATCTTAAATGATTCCTGGAAAGAATTCTTTGAAAAACCTCTGAAAGCATCCCTGAAATTTAAAGGAAACCAAAGAAGAATCTATGATTGGATCATGGAAAATTTTTTTGAAGGAATCCCTGAAATGATCCAGGAGGAATCCCTAAATAAAAATTCATACAAAGTAGGAATCCAGGGAGAAAAACATGCTGCAATCTCACAAGGAGTTCCGGAATAAATCCCTAAATAAATTCCTGGGAAAATTCATGAAAGAATCCAAAAAAAATCTAAAGGAAACCTTGAAAAAATCAATGATGAACCAAAGTCTACGTTCCATACAAAATTCATAATTTTTGTATGGACGAAAGTCTAGGAGAGGGAGGGGGTGTCTGAAATGGCCAAAATTTGGTCTACGTGATTTATGAACAACCCCTAAAAAGAACTCCTGGATGATTCTCAGAAAGTACCCCTGAAGAGTTTCCAGAAATAACCCATGGATTCCCAGAAGGATCTATTGGATGCATTCTAGAAGGAATGCGTACAGAAATCCTGGAACGAACTACTGGAGGATACCCAGAAGGAGCCCCAATGAATTTGTAGAAAAAGCTCCTTAATCATGGATGTAGTTCAGAAGAAACTCCTGTAAAAATCTCCAAAGAACCACTGTTCTGGAATCACAGAAAGAACTCCTGGATTTCCAAAATGAACTTCCAGGTCTTCTTCTAACATCCGGATTTCTTGCGAACACCAGTGCCGCAGGGGTAGGCGGGGCAATGGACACCCTAAGGTTTTGCCAATTTTACCTGGCAAGATGTCGTAAAAGTTATTTTTTATACATGTACCCTTTTAAAGTGTATACAGTAGCTATTGAACATGACGACAAAAGAATAAATTTGATTTATCCACAGGGGATAGACAAAATGATCGGGACAGGCAAAATTTTCACTTTTCAAAAAATGTTCATTTAGTTGTAACTTTTCGAAAAGTGTATCAAATATTCTCAAATTTTCACTGTAAGTTGATCAACTTGTTGTGTATCAGTGGACAAAATTTGAAAAAGATCGGGCTATTCTGCACGAAGTTATAAGTATTTTAGAAAAAGGTAAAATTTTCCGATAACCAAATTTGAGCTGTTATACATCCGAATTCAATGAACCGAATGACACGAAAATTTTACCATTTATGACTTACATAATGGGCCCATATAGCCGAAGCGGTAAACGCACGGGTATTCAGCATGACCATGCTGAGGGTGACGGGTTCGATTCCCGGTCGGTCCAGGATCTTTTCGTAAAGGAAATTTCCTTGACTTCCTTGGGCATAAGAGTATCTTCGTGCCTGCCACACGATATACTTACCTTACCGGTCAGGCTAAGGCCGGGGTGGCCTCTGCTGTACATAGTAGCCGCCTCCATTCCACTCGGTCCATGGCTGTTTGTCTCCAGTTCCGCACTCTGCGTAGGGTCCGCAGATCGTCCTCCACTTGGTCGACCCACCTAGCTCGCTGCGCTCCACGTCTTCTTGTACCGGTCGGATGACTCTCGAGAACCATTTTAGTCGGGTTGCTATCCGACATCCTGATGACGTGACCCGCCCACCGTAGCCTCCCGATTTTCGCGGTATGGACGATGGTTGGTTCTCCCTACAGCTGATGCAGCTCGTGGTTCATTCGCCTTCTCCAAGTCCCGTCTTCCATCTGCACTCCGCCGTAGATGGTACGCAACACCTTCCGTTCGAAAACTCCAAGGGCGCGTTGGTCCTCTGCACGTAAGGTCCATGTTTCGTGCCCATAGAGGACGACCGGTCTAATCAACGTTTTGTAGATGGTTAACTTCGTGTTATGGCGAACTTTATTCGATCGTAGAGTTCTGCGGATTCCAAAGTAGGCACGATTTCCTGCCACAATGCGCCTCTGAATTTCTCTGCTGGTGTCGTTGTCGTCGGTCACCAGTGAGCCCCAGTACACGAATTCTTCAACCGCCTCGATTTCATCACCGTCGATATGAATTCGGGGTGGCGCGCGCGGTGATTCCTCCCTGGAGCCCTTTGCCATCATGTACTTTGTCTTCGACACATTAATGACTAATCCGATTCGCCTGGCTTCCCTCTTTAGTCGGATGTACGTTTCCGCCATCGTCTCAAATTTACGAGCAATAATATCAATATCATCGGCGAAACCAAGCAGCTGAACGGACTTCGTGAAAATCGTCCCACTCGTGTTTATCCCCGCTCTTCTTATTACACCCTCCAAAGCAATGTTGAACAGCAAGCACGAAAGACCATCACCTTGCCGTAACCCTCTGCGAGATTCGAAGGGACTCGAGAGTGTCCCTGATACTCGAACTACGCACATCACTCGATCCATCGTCGCCTTGATCAACCGTATCAGTTTATCCGGGAATCCGTATTCGTGCATAATCTGCCATAGCTGTTCTCGATCGATTGTATCATACGCCGATTTGAAATCGATGAACAAGTGATGTGTGGGCACGTTGTATTCGCGGCATTTCTGCAACACCTGGCGGATGGCGAACATCTGGTCCGTTGTAGCGCGTTCACCCATGAATCCAGCCTGATATTGCCCCACGAACTCTCTTGCAATCGGTGATAGACGGCGGCATAAAATTTGGGAGAGTACCTTGTAGGCAGCGCTCAGTAGTGTGATCGCGCGGTAGTTTCCGCAATCCAACTTGTCGCCCTTTTTGTAGATGGGACACACGATACCTTCCATCCATTCCTCCGGTAATACTTCCTCCTCCCAAATCTTGGTAATGACCCAGTGTAGTGTTCTCACCAGTGCTTCTCCACTGTATTTTAGAAGCTCGCTTGGTAGTTGATCTGCTCCAGCGGCTTTGTTGTTTTTCAACCGGCCAACCTCCTCCTCAATCTCTTGAAGGTCAGGGGCCGGAAGTCTTTCGTCCTGTGCACATACTCCTAGATCTGTTACCACGCCACCTTCGGTACTTGCAACGTCGCCATTGAGGTGCTCATCGTAATGCTGCCGCCACCTCTCGACCACCTCACGCTCGCTCGTGAGAATATTCCCGTGATTATCTCAGCACATGTCGGCTTGTGGCACAAAGCCTCTGCGCGAGCGGTCTAGCTTCTCGTAGAACTTTCGTGTGTCCTTAGCGCGGTACAGCTCTTCCATCGCTTCGCGATCTCGTTCTTCCTGCTGGCGCTTCTTCATCCGGAAGACTGAGTTCTGCCTGTTCCGCGCCTGTTTGTAACGTGCCTCATTCGCTCTCGTACGGTGTTGCAGCATTCTCGCCCATGCTGCATTCTTCTCGTTTTTCAACTGTTCACATTCGCCGTCGTACCAGTCGTTTCTGTGATTCGGAGTCGCGAAGCCTAGTGCTGTAGCCGAGGTACTACCTATGGCGGATCGGATGTCCCTCCAGCCATCTTCAAGTGTAGCTGCGCCAAGCTGCTCTTCCGTTGGTAGGGCCACTGCTAACTGCTGCGCGTAGTCTTGAACCACTTCTACGTTACGAAGTTGCTCGATGTTGAGCCGCGGCGTTCGACTTCGACGCGTGGTGATAACTGTCGAAAGTTTTGAGCGCATGCATACAGCGACTAAGTAGTGATCCGAATCTATATTCGCACTGCGGTATGTGCGGACATTGGTTATATCCGAGAAGAATTTACCGTCGATTAGAATGTGGTCGATTTGGTTTTCTGTTTGATGGTCGGGTGATCTCCAGGTGGCTTTGTGGATATCTTTGCGGGGGAAGAAGGTGCTTCGGACTACCATACCACGGGAGGCTGCAAAGTTTACGCATCGCTGGCCGTTATCATTCGATACGGCGTGCAGGCTGTTTCGCCCGATTACCGGTCTGTACATTTCCTCCCTTCCTACCTGCGCGTTCGTGTCGCCGACAACGATTTTCACGTCACGCGGCGAGCAACCATCGTATGTTTGCTCTAACTGCGCGTAGAACGCTTCTTTCTCGTCATCGGGTCTCCCTTCGTGTGGGCAGTGGACGTTGATGATGCTGTAGTTGAAGAAACGGCCCTTAACTCTTAACATGCACATCCTTGCGTTGATCGGCTGCCACCCGATCACACGTTGTCGCATCTTGCCCAACACTATAAATCTTGTTCCCAGTCCACTGGTGGTGCCACAGCTTTGGTAGAAGGTAGCCGCTCGATGCCCGCTTTTCCACACTTTCTGTCCAGTCCAACAAAGTTCCTGCAACGCCACGATGTTCGAAGTTGCGGGGATGTAGTTCGTCGTAGATTATCCTGTCACATCCTGCGAAATCTAGTGACTTGCAATTCCATGTTCCAAGTTTCCAATCGTAGTCCTTA